>NC_054843.1:18115416-18430833 GCF_018345385.1 Vulpes lagopus | reverse complement strand
AAGGCAGTATTAAGAAGGCATTCACTCTTCTTGCTAAAACTTTGTCTTGGAAAATTGCTATTTTTCATAAAAATATTTTATTTATATTAACCTCTAATGTGTTTATTTTTAAATTATTAATAAATATATATGTTTCTTAGTTTAAATCCTTAGTTTTGTAAGTACCAATAGATCTAATCCATATAACAAAAAAAAAAAGAAGAAGAAAAAGAAGAAATCCTCTGGGATGCTTAATAGTTTTTAATAGTATGCAAGGGTCTTAAGAACAAGAATCTTTACTCTAAAACCATGTGAAATTTTCTATCAACTAAGGTACTTTGAGAAGCTACATTATTTTTCAGAGTATTATTTGCACTGGTAAAACAAGTTTCCAAAATATCATCCCAAGGAAGTGCCAAAGAGATAAATATATATGCATTTCTTATATACATTTATATTTTTTAAAGTCTTTCCATGTGTTTTAAGCAACTTGGGCTTCTCTTCTCCATAAAATATTCCAATATTTCTCTGCTCAACTAAATACAAATCATTCACTTTGGAGAGAAAGGCACCTGGAGGGGCAAATTTCTAGACAAATGCTTCCTAAAAACTGTTATTACACTTGAGCACTTGTTACACGGACAGGGCAAACGCTATTCAGTAAAATCTGCAGGCAGCCCGGGTGGCTCAGCGGTTTAGCGCCGCCTTCAGCCCAGGGCCTGATCCTGGAGACCCAGAATCGAGTCCCATGTCAGGCTCCCTGCATGGAGCCTGCTTCTCCCTCTGCCTGTGACTCTGCCTCTCTCTCTCTGTGTGTGTGTGTCTCTCATGAATAAATAAATAAAATCTTTAAAAATTAAAATTAAACATTAAGAAAAAAGAAAATAAATCTGCAGGCCAGTGAAGTTGGGATCCCCCTACTGGCTTGAGACTGGCGCTGTGTTCCCATGGTTTATCCACTTTTACCTCCACTTTCTCTAAGAAATAATGAGACCTAGAAGGAGAAGTCAGAGGAAAGGCCAGAATTCTCTAAGTGGTAGAAGAGAAGAAAGGAGAAGCAAAAACTGAGAACAGGTATAAAGGGAATTTGGGGGGAAATAACTCTTTGTCACTTGCCATTTCTATTGCCAAAACAGAGACTAGGAGCAAGTGCTAAACACTTCACTGCTATTTTCCCTAGACATTCCCCCACCAACATTTGACAAGCTGTCCTTGCTCCACATTGTTTTGTCTTCATTCTCTATTTGACTCTTTGTTCTCATCTTTTCTTTTCTTTTTTTCAAAAAGTTTTAGTCACCTTTAATGAGGTATCATTTACATTTAGTAAAATTTATCCCTTGTCATTGTGCAAATCAATGATTCATGATAAATTTATATCATTATGTAATCACCACCCCAATCTCAACAAAATAGCACCCCAGAAGTTCCTTCATTGCCCATTACATTCAATCTTTTCCTCTACCCCTAGCCCAAATACTAGACATTCACTGGTTTTTCCTTCATTGTAGTTTGCCTTTTCTGATTTTCAAGTGAATGAAATCAGAGAATACATAGTCTTTTTTTCTCCATCTTCTTTCACTTGGCATAAGTTACGTGAGATTCATCCATATTGTTGTGAGCACCAGTAGTTTATTCCTTTTTATTGCTGAGTAGTATTCCATTGAATGGATATAGAATGGTCTATTCACCTGTTGATAAACACTTGAGTTCCTTCCAGTTTTGGCTCTTATGAATCAATTGCTAAGGGTATTCATGGAAAAAAATTGTAAAAACATGTTTTTATTTTTCTTGAGTAAATACCTATGAGTGGGATTGCTGAGTTATATAATACGTATATATTTATTTTTTTGAATTTTTTATTTAAATTCAATTTAGTTAACATATAGTGTGTTATTAATTTAAGGGGTAGAAATCTGATTCATTAGCTGCCTATAATAGTGCTCATTACCTCACATGCCCTTCTAATGCCCATCACCCAGTTACCCCACTCTCTTCACCCACCTCCCCTGCAGCTACCTTCAATTCGTTTCCTATAGTTAAGAGTCTCTTATGGCTTGCCTCCCTCTCTGTTATCTTATTTTATTTTTCCTTCCTTTCCTCTATGTTCATCTGTTTTTTCCCTTAAATTCCACATATGAGTGAATCACATGGTATTTGTCCTTCTCTGACTGACGTCTTTCACTTAGCATCATCTCTAGTTCCAGTGTTCTCATCTTTTCTTCTAGCAAAGAATTTTTCTGGCAAGTACTTTCCTTCTTTTTCTCTTCTTCACATCTTTGTTTCTTCCCTTTTTCTAATTCTTTGAAGACTTTCTTTTTCTGCCTTATTCATGTCTCTTCTACTTTTCAAAATTTTTGTCACTCCTTAGCCTCAAAATGCATGTTCTTCTGCCCTCCTTCCCTTCCATACTAGGCAAATGGAGTTTAATTAACTAAAAAGTAATAACACATATCTTGTATTGTATTAACAATTGTATAAACTTGAAATATTGGACCAGAAGGAACTACAAGTATGATCTTAGAGGAATGAGTTCATAATACTCTGTAACTGTATTTTATTTTGAATAAAATTTTACAATGCAGAAATAAACATCTTCCGGATCATCTGAATGAATATGTTTTAAAAAAATCTCTACCACTTCATTTCAATGTCTCACCTTGTGTTGAGACATATTTACAATTGTGTACATCTAAGTTAATGTCAAATGATGCCATATTATGCTGTAGAAAGGAAGGATTCACAGTAGTTCATTAGGAGAATTGAGTCATCAAGTAGCACATAGTAACATGGACATATGTAGATTGAAAGAACTTATACTAAAAATATTACTACAAAATCCACATGGTGAGTGGATATATTTTGCATATACTGCCTCACTTTGCATCACTTGAAAACAATGAACTAACATGCATATGGTAGTAAATGTAGAATATTATTCCATTCCCAAGGCCAATAAAAGTTATATTAGAAAATCATTTAATGCAGATTCCAAAAATGCCACAGTACTAAATATCTCTTGAATACAAAAAAAAAAAAAAAAAAAAGCAGCCTCAAAGATTTATCGAGAGACACCTCACTAAAATAACAATCAGGGAGTTTTCTTCATCAGGGTTTTTGTTAAGAATATATCTGATTGACTTTTCCCTTCTGATAATGTGTAAAATCCTAGTAGTCTAATTTTCAGAAGATAACAACTATAAAATCCAGAACAGGAGAGTAGAGGTAGATTCTTCTGGGACATATACATTCCAGAAGAAGAAGAAGAAAGAAGAAGAAGAAGAAGAAGAAGAAGAAGAAGAAGAAGAAGAAGAAGAAGAAGAAGAAGAAGAAAGAAGAAGAAGAAAGAAGAAGAAGAAGAAGAAGAAGAAGAAGAAGAAGAAGAAGAAGAAGAAGAAGAAGAAGAAGAAGAAGAAGAAGAAGAAGAAGAAGAAGAAGAAGAAGAAGAAGAAGAAGAAGAAGAAGAAGAAGAAGAAGAAAGAAGAAGAAGAAGAAGAAGAAGAAGAAGAAGAAGAAGAAGAAGAAGAAGAAGAAGAAAGAAGAAGAAGAAGAAGAAGAAGAAGAAGAAGAAGAAGAAGAAGAAGAAGAAGAAGAAGAAGAAGAAGAAGAAGAAGAAGAAAGAAGAAGAAGAAGAAGAAGAAGAAGAAGAAGAAGAAGAAGAAGAAGAAGAAGAAGAAGAAGAAGAAGAAGAAGAAGAAGAAGACGACGGAGGAGGAGGAGGAGGAAACATTATCATATGAAAAAAGTCAAAAATTGTCACCAGAAGATCTATAACACAAGAAAGGATAAAGAAAGTTTTCCAGGCTTAAAGGAAATGATCCCAAATGGGAATTCAAATGCTGATAAAGAAATGAACAGAATGAGAAATGGTAAATAACTGGTTTAATTTTTTTAAGTTTGTTTTGCATTATTTCTCTTAATTTGTTTTTAATACATACAGTTTTTTAGACGATACATTACAATATTCTCTTCTGGTGTTCACATATATGGAGATCCAATATATGCAACAAATGTAGTGAAAAGCTGAAAGGATGTAGACCTATATGGTTTACATACATAAGGTTGTATTAACTTAAATGAACCATTAAAAGTTAAGGATATATATCATAATCCCTAGTTCAATCATTAAGAAAATGGCACAAGGCATTTACCTGAAATGTCAGTAGGAAAAATAAAATGGATTTTTAACATGTTTAAATAATCTAAAAAGGGGAAGGAAAGAAAGAATGATTTGCAAAGGAGATTAATTTTTTAAATCAAGTAATGAAATGATAGACACAAACCCAATCATATCAATAATTAAATTAGACATTAATGGAATAACAATTCAATGAAAAGATATAGGTTGCTGGAGTGGGAAAAAAGTGAGACTCAACTATATTCAGTTTATAAGAAATATTTAAATATACAGATGCAGCTAGGTTTAAAATATATGGATGAAGGGCACCTGGGTCACTCAGTTAGTTGGTTAGGTGTAGCAGTCTTGATTTTGGTACAGTTTATGTTCTAGGGGTGGTAGGATAGAGCCATGCATGGGGAGTGGTCCATGCTCAGCTAGGAGACTGCTTGATATTCTCTCCCTTTGCCCCTCCCCCTCCTCACTCTCTCAAAAAAAAGAAGAAAGAAAATATGTGGATGAAAGAAGTTATTCCACACAAACAGTAATCATAAAAAAATGCAATAACTGAATTAATGCCGTACAACAGAGATCATGAGTCTGAAGTTATTACCAGTGATATAGAAACTATTTTATGACAAAAAAAGGGGCAACTATTTTATGACAAAAAAAGGCAGGATAATAAAAATATGTATGTTTTTAATACCAGATCATCAAAATAAAGAAGCAAGAATTAACAGAATAAAAGGGAAAAATGGACAAATCTACAATTAGAGTTGAAGATTTTAAAATTTCTTTTTTTAGCAATTAATAGGTCAACTAGACAATAAATCAGCAAGGACATAGAAGACATGAGTAAGATTATCAAACTCACCAGAGTATTTGTGGCTAATTTACATTTTTAACATAAAGGATGATATTCAGAATCACATCTTTTTTTTTTTTTTCTTTGACAGAGTGAGAGAGAGCACCAATGGGGAGAAGGCAGAGGGAGAAGGAGAGGAAGACTCCACACTGGGCCTGGACCCCCAAGGCAGGGCTGGATGCTGGGACTCTGAGATCATAACCTGAGCCCAAGTCAGAGCTTCACCAACTGAGCCACGAGACCCTCAATCAGAATCATGTGTTAATGATAGTCATATTAATATTTGCAATAGCTTATTTCTAAATATATCATTAGAGTACATATTTCTATCCAAATATTTCAAAAGCATTCAAGGCTTATTAAAAAATTAAAGATTGTCCACTATAATGAATTAAACATAGCTAATCCCCATAACTCAGCATCATTGCACATATTACAGGGCAGTAAAGAAGGTGGGCTGGAATTAGAAAGGACAAATACCCACCATTTGCTTTCACGATGTGGATGGAACTGGAGGGTATTAAGCTAAGTGAAGTAAGTCAGTCGGAGAAGGACAATCATGATATGGCTTCACTCATATGGGAAATGTAAGAAATAGTGAAAGGGATTATAGGGAAAAGGAGGGAAAATGAGTGGGGAAAAATAGAGAGGAAGACAAAGCATGAGAGACTCCTAACTCTGGGAAACGAACAAGGGGTGGTGGAAAGGGAGGTGGGCAAGGGGATGGGGTGACTGGGTGATGGGCACTGAGGGGGGCACTTGACGGGATGAGCCCTAGGTGTTATACTATATGTTGGCAAATCGAACTCCAATTTAAAAAAAAGAAGAAGAAGAAAGTGGGCTGGAAAGTCAGATGGGCTTAACTAAAACCCCAACTCTGCCTCTTCCTGGTTAATGGGTGGGAGTGTACTATTTCCTATCTCAGGATCCTTCACATTCTCCTCCCAAAACAGAATGATAACCACATGTCTCATAGAGGTAAACAAGATATTAATATCAACATGTTACAGCTGTCATTGTATGATTATCAAAAACAGGAGCTAATTTGCGTTGCATTTCAGTAAATAAATGAAACTTGACTTTGAAAATGCGGATGAATCCAACTTGTGACGATCACAAGGAGCCTTTTAAAACCATTGAAGTCACTGGAGATTTATCCAGCAAAGCTACTGAGATCAGATCTGAAAAGTTCAAATCTTTACACCAAAGCTAAACCCCCTACAGTTCAGGAGTCTTTGCCTGGAAATATGTACGCCTGAGTAGAGTTTTCAATTTGTTTCTTTTTTGAAACTGGTAGTTTCCTTTCCATTGCACCCAAATGTTTCTTATTTCCTTCCCCAGGTTGACAAAGAATATTGATTTTGGGAGTGAGAGAGGTCAGAGGAATTTATGATTTTTTTCTTCTTCTTGATAGTGTCAGCTTTAAAATGTCATTTAAGCAGTTTGCTTTCCTGTACACTAAAAAAAATAAACAAATAATCTATAGCCAGCAAGAGATACTAAAATGACCCAAATTGAGACCACCTGCCTCCTGATGAAACTGAAGGGTTTTTTTTTTTTCCCTTTAGGTTAACCTTTCAATCAAGAATAGTTCAGGTTTTAAATGATTTACCCAAGAATCTTTGATTGTTTTCACTAAGTTTTCCCAAACTGACAAGCTTGAGTAAGGCTGCCATTGATACTCATCAGGAGAGTCATCTTAAATGAGATAAACTCTGAGAATTATTTTCTTTTCTAGTGGTATTTTAGTTTGATAAACGTTCCAAAGAAAAATATTCAACTTCAGGGATTAAAAAAAGAATAATGGAATATGCTCACATTTTTTTTGGTCAATAAAGCCTCTTAAAATTGCTTTCAAAGCAAGATGAAAAAGATAAATTCTGCAAATACCGTTTCTCATCTCAAATTAACTTGTTTAACAAAATTTCAAAGCCAGAAAATCAATTGTTTACTTTATAAAATAGGAGTGTTCATACTAAAAGAATGTTTATGAAGGATATACAGCATTGCTCTTTCATAATTTGAGACTGCCGAGGCTGCTTGTAAAGCCGTAAGTTTCCCATTCCTTGTTAATGGTCATGACACAGGCTAGTGTTTCTCAACGTGCAAAGGTGGACTACTAGTTCCAGAATTATTTGGGAGACTTGTTAAAAATACAGAGTCATGGGACCTATCCCAATTCTTCCAAACAGGAATTTCTAGGAAGAGGTGCCAGGAGTCTATATATTTTTACCAATATCCTCTGATCATGCCTATGCAAACCAAAGGTTGGGTACTGCTATTCAAGGAGATTTGGGGGATCTTGGAAAGGAGCTTGGAAGTTCATAAAGCCCTTACTCTCATAATGGAAGACAAAGGTTTTATAATTTGTTCAATAAGTCGAAGCCCAAATTTTCAGCCATCATCAAGCTAAAAGAGCATATATCCAATATTTTTAAATATTTATGAATATTTTCGTATCTTTATTAAATCAGGGCACAAACTTTTAAAATAATAATAATAATTTGTGAAATCCCAAAATAAAGTAAAAAATGAAGAGTATTGTGGTTTGGAACTCAGATGTCATTAAGGAAAGTCGAGTATAAGAGCTTCCCCTGGATTTACCCCAAAGATTCAGATGCAATGAAACGTCGGGACACCTGCACCCCGATGTTTCTATCAGCAATGGCCACAATAGCCAAACTGTGGAAGAAGCCTCGGTGTCCATCGAAAGATGAATGGATAAAGAAGATGTGATTTATGTATACAATGGGATATTACTCAGCAATTAGAAACGACAAATACCCACCATTTGCTTCAACGTGGATGGAACTGGAGGGTATTATGCTGAGTGAAATAAGTCAATCGGAGAAGGACAAACAGTGTATGTTCTCATTCATTTGGGGAATATGAATAATAGTGAAAGGGAATATAAAGGAAGGGAAAAGAAATGTTGAGAAATATCAGGAAGGGAGACAGAACATAAAGACTCCTAACTCGGGGAAACGAACTAGGGGTGGTGGAAGGGGAGGAGGGTGGGTGTTGGAGGGGAATGGGTGACGGGCACTGATGTGGACACTTGACGGGATGAGCACTGGGTGTTTTTCTGTATGTTGGTAAATTCAACACCAATAAAAATTAATTAAAAAAAAAAAGAAAAAAAAAAGAGCTTCCCCTGATATGTAGAAATGTAAGAAAAATTGTCTTAAAATTACAGCAAAAATACTCCTTGTGTTCCAACACCAAACATGTTCCATATTAGCCATCAGGGAAATGGTGATGTTGAATATGGAGGGTCAGCTTCACTTATACCAGCAGAGTTTGAAGACTACGTAAAAGCTCACCGTTTTTTCTATAAATGATTTCAAAATTATTTACCATTTGACATGTACTACATTCTAAACCCATAGCAGCTAAACCATAATCAATAAAATGAAAGCCAATAATGAAATGTAGATGGATATATGCATAGCCTCAAAATGCTGTAGGTGATTACAGAAACCACATAAGTGAAGATAGTGTGCTTCTGGCTGTCATTTATTTGAGATTTGTTATAATAAAATCCTGCAAGGTATTGCCCAGATATTGCAATGGTTATTTGCAAAGTTAAGACTAAAAAAAAAAAAAAAAAAAAAAAAAAACTAAGCTTTTTCTAATAGTGGCTCACGTATATTAATAAAAGACCTAAATAGTGAAACCTGCTCTTATAAATGGAAAAGGATGTGTATTTAGTTTCAGTGTGTAGTATATATTAATTTTTGTTAATTGGCATAAATATATTAATTTAAGAAAGCAAAGAAAAATCATAGTTTGCTGAGAATTTTATTAAATCACAGTTCTTATTAAATGAAAAACCATGTCAAATAGCTATGCTATATTACTCAGAAAAAGCTCATCTTCCGGCAGTAATATACTTTGTTCCATCCTAGATTTCACAGGCTAAACTGATTAGCAGCTCACCAAGAACTGTGAGAATTATTCAAAAGAACTAGAAGAGAGAAAACAGGATGTTGTGAGAAACTCACATAAAGAACAGTGTATTATACTGAAGGGCTTTGCATCCTAGAGCTCATAAAATGAAAAAAAGAAAAATCCATTGCCTTTTCTCTCAGCTCTGTGAGAGGGATACTTTATCAAACATTTCTGAAAATAGGACATCCTGCTGGTTTTATCTTATTAAACAGGGAATAAAATACATTGCTTTATTAGAGTTGCTTCAAGAATGCATCAAAGCTGAGGACTCTCAACACAGAAATCAAAGAACTGAAAAAAAATCACAACCTCCATATCTCCTCCCCTACCAGAAATCTATAATTGGCTATAATGAATTTAGAATTGAAAGACAATTGGTAGAAATATGACTAAAGTCACATACCAAATTCACTGAAGCATTTAACTTTCTTATAACTATAGACTCATGATATCCTTCTCATTAAATAGTTTATGTTTCTCACCATATAGTAACATGATAATTGTTAGAAAATTACTTCTGGAAATTTTAAGAGCTATGGGTGAATCAAAGTATTCAATATGAGTGACTTTTCCAAGCAGAACTTACTACATGAAACCCATTCCTCAATCATCATTTTATTCAACAGTGTTCCAAATGGGAATTCAAGCAAGAATCTATTCGATCACATTTTTTTCTTAAAGAAATGAGGAGCTTTGAGTAGGCAGCAGATCACATACTGACCTGTATGCTTCTCTGAAAACTTCAAAGTGACCAGCCAGATTATGGGTCCCAACAGTGAATTTGACTCACTCACTCCCATTGCATGGCTCTCCAGGTGTTTCCTTGGGTCCTGGTCCCTGTCTAGTGTCTTCCCTGCCACACTTTGATGAGGCTGAAGCCATGTGTGAAGATACTCTTCCAATATTTGAGCTCATTTCTGCTAGAATAGGATTTTTTTAATTCAGAATTTAAAAATAAAATAAAAAGATAAATACGTTCATACTTTTTATTTACTTCCCCTTTAGCTTGGGACAGTAACCAAGATATGGTAATAGATACTTCAGGGACACCCAGGTGGCTCAGTGGTTAAGCATCTGCCTTCGGCTCAGGGCGTGATCCTGGAGTCCTAGGATAGAGTCCCACAACAGCTCCCTGCAGGAAGCCTGCCTTCTCCCTCTGCCTGTGTCTCTGCCTCGCTCTGTGTGTGTCTCTCATGAATAAATAAATAAAATCTTAAAAAATAAAAAATAAATAAGTACTTCATTAGTGGGACTGACAATACAATGTCATGGCTAAAAATATTGGTGAGAGTAGGAAAGTGGACACCAGGAGCTGGAGGAGCACAGGAATTAGGGAAAATAGAAGTAGGGAATAACAGGGAGTTAGTTAAAGGGTACAAACTTTCACTTATAAGATGAATAAGGTCTGAAGATCTCATGGACAACATGAGACTATAGTTAGCAACACTGCATTGTATAACTAAAAATAAGTAAAGAAACTGTTTAAAAAGTGAATATAGGCTCTAAATTTAGACGAATCTTGGAAGACTATATCAATTATTAACTATGAGATTTGTGGCAAGTATGTTAACTATATATTTGACATATAGTAAATGCTCAAAAAATGTTAGCCATTATTACCATGATCAATTATTACAATCTCTATTATGATAATACTAAAGTATTACTATATAATACTATAATAACTATAATACTGACTAAAGAGCAGAGTATGACAATCTGTATAACTGGATAGGAAGCAGATTAAAAGTTTTGAAGAAGACATCAATGTGTCAAGAAGTCGACTGAGTTGAAAACAGACATGAGAATAATGAATGGAGAAATAATGGAGAAACAGAAAACAGAAGGGAAAATTGTTAAAAAAAAAAAAAAAGTCATAGGTTACATGACCCAAGATTATTCTGATTTAAAAGTATCAGTTACAGTTCCCTCTCTGAGACCAAAACATACCCATGGACTTCTGAGATAGTGGATCCAATCAGATGTTTGCCACAAGAAGCCCCTCACTTCATACCAATTTCATTTAATACCAACCAAAAAGTGAGATAGAAGGCACTTCAAATCAAGAGTAGAACACCATGCTTTCCATAAATTACAGCCAGAGAAATAAGAATCATTAAGAAGTGCTCAAGAGTTGATAAGGCCTTCTGACCAAATGACTACTCAATAGAAAAAAAAGTAACAAGACAAAATGAAAAAAGTAATGAAGTTGAAGAGAGTGGCAAACAAAAATCAACCAAGCAACCAGAGGTAAATGGGGAGGAGTTCGCAGTGTACCACTGATACTCTCCTGTCACTTGAAGAATTGAAGAGAGGCATACTGCATGCAAGAGGGGAGATTCAGGTTCAAGGGGCTTAAAACCCCAAATTTCCTGAAACTGTGGTGACAGCCAGTGCCCTGCCTGACAGGGTTATGGACTGGGGAGCTTCTTGTGCATATCACTTATTTTGTTCATTGAGGACTCCCAGGGCCAAGAGAGGGTGGACTAATCCAACACCTTCTGAGAGACCTCCCTATCACATATCCCAGCCATTCATCCCCTGTAGTCTGCTTCAAACTCTGACAGGTTGCAAAATAATAAATGATAGGAATGGAAATAGAGTGGAATAGGGAGAGAGAACGTATAACCTATCCCCTCAGCACTGAAACCCTCCCTTATCCTCAGAATTTAAACATTCAGAAGTGGGCTGACATGACATTTGCTGAATTTGTCTGCTCCCACAGCTCTATTGTTGTGCTTTCTCCAATTTTCACCTCTGATTCACTGTTTTCCCACATAAACCTACTACAACTTGCTTTAAAAAATTAGTATGCATTTACGAAATAAATTCAATTAAGACTATATTGATTGTGTGTCAGGCTCTAGGCTTGTAGCTCAAGTTCAGCAGCAAAGGGCTCTGAATACCTCAAGTGGGTCAGCAGCCTCTGACTTCACAGCTTCAAGGGTCTTGTGAAGCTAACTCTAAAATCTACCAGGAGGATGGGGCAGCATTTGATTTAGACCATGCAATTTCTCCTTTAAACACCAGCAGTCCACTCAGGTTTGGAAACAGTGCTTGTCAGGACAGCCATGAGCTATGGCCCCCAGTGAATCATGGGATAAGTAAAGAAAGTTCTATCCCACTAGTCATGTGGACTGTTTCAAGTGGAGAAACAATAAAGGGTATATGGCAAAAATAGCCTCAAAAAACAAATGCACCTAACCAGTTAGGCCAAAAGCAAACTATCTCACATCCAAAGACATCATCCTTGAACACTCTGTAAAATGGCCCTGGTCCCACATTCCAGCAATAAGTGACTTGGTTGGCGTAGTAATAACAAAGCCTTAAATTTGTAGAATTGTTCATGGCAACTCCTTTTCCCAAGACTCATTTGACTCCCTTTCCTTGAGATGACATTTAAACAATTCAGCTTTTCTTAAACTTCCAAATTCATGATTTTCTGTTTAATTCTCAATCCCACTTGAAATTTTAAAAAATATAACAACCAAATAAGTGGACATCTTACGGTAATCTCCATTCAAGAGTTACCATTAACTTGTCCCAGAAGACAAGATTGGCAATAATTTGCTTTGTACCAGATTTTACTTCAACAAAACAAGACCATAAGCAGTTACATTTACTATACAAGCACAAAAAATTTCATATGACCTTTTGAAAATTACAGTTATGCTAATCAGTGATGCCATAGTGGAGCAAAGAGGATCTCCTCTGTGTATTCCTTTCAGAGACTTTATTTACTCGCATCTAAAAACTCAAAGGGTTGATTTCAAGCCGTCCTATATTTTGGTCCAATATTCTTTTCAACATCTCTGTGATGTTTGAAAACAATAAATATGTTGTGTTAAGTATCCTATGTTGAAGGACACTAAGAAACAGATTAAGAGTTGCTAAAATCTTGGAAGACAATCATACTACAAAATCAGTCAGCTACTCGGTTAGAGAGTGGTGTTCTCCAGGCACATATTTAGAGCCCTCAACATGATGAGTGATTAGAATAGAATTTTGGGCAACATTATATCCTACCATTGAGTATTAAACATCTATTCGCCGGGAGTTTAACTGGGAAATAGCTTGCACCAAAACACAACACCAGTAAGTAGAATAGGGTTGAAAGTTTAGGAAGCAAAAATAAGTAAAATGGAATAATTATAGAGATAAAATGCTTTATCTCCCACTGCCAACCAAAAACAAATTTATAAATTGTGAGAGTAAATGTCAAGGCAGGAAATTCTGATAGTTAAGGTAGTGTTTATCTCCCCTTCTGCACATAACTTTTCATCAGAGTGGTGGATGTGAATAAGAAATGTGTACTGTATAGGAGGAGAGGGGTTGCTCTCCGAGGAATTACACACAGAAAGAAATTGTGAAAATAACCATTGTGAATGTCTAAAACATGCTCATTTTCCATTTTTCTCTTTCCATTCCCACTGTCTCCCACTTCCATCCCTCCTGCCAACATCTTTATCACCTTTTGTTTTCATTTCGTGTAACAAAAGCCAGGGAAGAACAGTGCAAAGGACTACAGAAATGCAAAAATGTCCATTTTTGACCAGAAGTGACATCACTCTTCACATTCCAACTGAATCTGACTCCGAAGGCAGAAAAGGGGGATAAATAAGCTTAATTGAAATATAAAATGAGGAGACGATATAAACTGTACCCTTCTCTTATCCACGGGAGCTGAATTTGCATATTTTTTTGTATTTTTTAATCAAAAGAGCTAGCATTTTGGCAAACAAGCTGTTTCTGGTTTTGCCCAACCATCATGAAAATCCGTGCAGAGCAGACTTTGCTTTCCATATAAAATATGATAGATATAAAAATGTTTCAGTCCAGAAGCATATTTTGAAACTACTATTTTGTAGATTTACTTAAGCTAGAATTAAGAATTCTAAATTTCCTGTCTAACTCTGCTACAAAATTAACTCAGAATCTTCCACACTGCTAACCTATTCCCTTGTTTAAAGGGTAATCATCCTTCAAAGCTTCACTAATGTTGCCGGGTCATAAACAAAGACATATATCTTTCCTGTCCATCTCTTACAAGGCAGAGTAACTCAGTGGTTCAGATCTCTCACATTGGCCTTAAGGATATCTGTGTTTGCATTTTAGTCCTATGAGCTGTAGAGTCTTAGATACACTTATCCCTCGGGTTTTCATTTGTAAGATCAGGAACATTGTTATAAGGACATAAATATATACAGATTCATTTTAAAATAGTGAATTGTTTCTATAAGCCATGAGTGGTTCTAACTACTAGAAAATATAGTGATCAAAAAAATACACAAGTCTTTGCCTACAAACTCAAACAAAAACATAAACAAGAGAACCATCATGATATTATATGTGTTATGAGTGAAATAAAGAGAATGATGTATAAGAGAGTGACTCCTGAGGGGCACATTGTAGATGGCCTGGTCAAAGAAGGAATCTACAAGGAGGTGACAATTGAGACCTGATATAAATGAATTGAGGAACCTAAGTTCAGACTCTAGAGGAGAGCATCCCAAGCATGTGGATCAGCAGGTACAAAGGCTCCCAGGCTTGAGGGAGCTTGAATTTTAGAAAGAATTCAAAGGCCAGAACAAAGTCTTCGAGGAAACAAATTGTAGGTGAAGTTACCCAAGGGCTTGACATGGGCGACAGAGACTGGACTGGATAAAAATTGTGCTTACAGACTAAGCAGTTTGCCTTCCAATTTCCTCTTCGAGTCCCCCTTCACTTTTCTCCATTCTGCTTTGTGCCTAGGAGGCTGCCTTCTACTCCAAAAAAAAAAAAAGGATCCTTTTCAATTGGGCTAGGTCAGTATAGGGCACTAGCAGGCAGGGAGAAGGGTAGGAGAGAAAGGGTAGAGGTGTTCATTTTCCCAGCTGCGCTCTCCTGTTAAGTACCTAATGGTTAACTGTACTCTTCTATAAAAGCCACAATGGAGTAAGGATTTGGAGTTTAATTCTAAAACATATGATGCTTGGACAATGACACAGTGAACATGGTAAACACTTTGTATACGCTAATCATCATTATGATTACCCTCTTTAGACAGAATGGCTCCTCAATACATTTGAATATTGCATTGAGAGTATCAGAGTTGCAATGAATCATCCTCTCTTTCACTCTTTTGGCCAGTGTCCAATAGTGGTCAGGCCAAGAGGTAGATTGGTGACAATGAGACAGGACAACTTGAATGTGTTCAAATAGAATGCTTGATTCTCTGCTTCATCCTCTCCACGTGAAAATGCAGAATGACTTATCCTGAATATATGAGTGATACTAACCAGGGCACTCTGAATAAGTTAAGAAAAGGTGAAATTCCTATGAAAAATATGAAACGATCAAGGGAACATAACAGTGTAAAATTAGGTTTGGTCTCCGAAGTAACCTCTTGATAAAGTATATAAACAGAAAGGAGGCAACAATTAACTGAAAAACTGGAGGTATTTACCAAAAAAAAAGACAAATAGGATGGTTAAATTTATTGCACCAAAAGCATTGCTTGCCATAGAGCATTAAATTCTTGTTTCTTTGCCTAAAAATTTTCCCTGAAAATTGCAAAACGAAACATCAAATCTGAGTATATACTGTTCATTTGATAAAACCATGACATTTCTCCCAAACTACTTAGCTGCAGTTTCTGGTACTTTCATTGTAAGATAGAAATAGGGAGACATTTAATCAACGTTCAGGTTTTGTATCAACACAGATTACACGTGTATATTATTCTCCAAGGTTCTAGCAATTCTTTCTCCTAGAATTGCTTCCAAAATTATAAATTTTATGTTTACATGGACAAACTGCAGTGAAGGTTTGAGCTATAATCTGATGATCTTGATCAGTAGAAGCAATCAGTATTGAGGTACTTATTTCAAGCCTCACTCTTCATTTCACAAAAGTTTTGGTCACTGGATTTTAGTTATTTTGCTGATCATTGCATCAAAATCAACAGCTGATGAAATGGAAGCTTATCAACTTCCCTTGGAATTAGCCACAAGTGGGGAAACTTTAATAATGTTCACCAAATAGGATGATACGGTCTGAAAGAAATACGATGCAAAATGTAATGCTTAAAATTATATAGTAGGATTGAACTGTGTTGAATTTTTTACAAAGTTCCCAAATTCAAGCCTGATTGTTCTTTCTACTTACCTTAAGGGAGGAATATTTCTGTATGTAAAATAAAGATTTCTTTTGGCAATGGATTCAGTGAAGCCAGTGAGCAAGGTCATTGGACTCTTATGTTAAATGCTAAGCATCAGAAGAGATCTTCCAGAGGAAGAAGTGTAGCTGATTTAAACAGTGTTGGGAAAAGAGATAAGATTTAAATTATATTGTCCATCCAGAGGCTCAAGGATATGTAAGATACAAACTTTCCAATAAATCATTTTGTCTTTATTCAACTGTAATGAATGCTGATTGAAGTTATGGAGAATAAAAAATATTTCTCATCTCTACCAAAAGGTTAAAATAACCCCTATTTATAAAATTTCCTTCTTTTCCCTAATAACTGGTTGTCCTTGACTCTCAGTCTTATAATTTTCTCATTCTTTATGTATCCATATATTTAACAAAATAAATAGGTACCATATCCACTAAGTGCTAGAAATAATTCTAAACAAAAACAATATGATCATTTATTAGACAAACATGATCTTGCCATGAAGAATGTTAGTAACCTCTAACTGTAAGGTCCTAATTTAATATTGACCAGCTAGACAAGACAATCGTTATTTACATTTACACCAGGATTCTGCAGTAAGGATGAAGCAAAAACAAAAAACATCAAGCTTTGCCCTTGCTATACTATCATCTACCTGGTATTTCTACTAAATGTAGAGAAGATGATTAAAAACAAAAAGAACAGACTAGCCACAATATTAATATCAGATCTGACCTATTGTAAAATCTGTCTTACCTGGAAGGGTAAATCAATGGCAGCACTGCAGGGAGGGAGGCTTCATTTATATAAAAGAAATTTGACAAGAGTATTTTTTCTGAGCAAGGGCAGGAGTATACATGCACTGCTTGCTGCATTGCTTGCAGCAGGTAAACTTCCATCATGTCTCTTCTAAAATGTATGAAATGTAAACCCTTTTCATTCTTTTCTAATCACTTTCTAAAGTGCTTGCATACCCTAACTTTTAAAAATCTACTTCATTTCCTTTCAAGGCACTTCTCACACTTAGGGTTAATTTTTTGCAAATGACAATCCTTAACGACCCACTTTCTAAATGGGAAGTTTAGAAAAAAAATTAAAACTCACAACAAATCCTCAAAGTACAAAAGCAATGACACTTCTAAAGTAAGCTCCCATTCAGCTCCAGGGTATCTTTAATACTCACAGATCTCGTCTGCGTGTGGACTTAACAACTGTGCTTTAATCTGCTTAAGATCTGGTACTCATATCTTCCACTATTCCTTTTGATAAGACGAAATAAGCTTATGGAGCCTGTGCTGTCCCTGAGATTGTAAATTAAGGAGCTACTGAATCAAAAGAAGAAGAAAAAGGAAAGATATGACATTGGCAATAGTTTTAAATAGCAAGTCTGGACCCTGCTCTAAGTCAGAGATTATCCGAAAGGAAAAAAAAACATTCACCTCTCTGTTCCATAGATGGACACTAGGAGATGGACGGTCCATGAGAATAAAAGAGGCAGCTATTCCTCCAAGCTGGGTTCAGCCAGGCAACCCAGGGAGCCCTCAGGCACAGCCCCTGCCCTCCCTTAGACCCATTTATTCCTCTCACATTAGTACCTACATCTCGTCTTTGATTATCGCCTCTTTCATTCTCATAGGATTTCCAATCAGAATAATATCTGTTGAGTGACTATATTTTATATACTGGAAAATATTCTCATTGGTGAAAACCAAAATCACATTATTTACATCAAAGCACACATGACAGTTAGTGTATTTTTGAAATAAACTAACATTTTAACAAATCAATATTTTATTTTTAAAATTATACATTTTTAAAATCATATTAATAGTCATGTTTAAAATATTGAGTCACATCATAACCAAAGCATCATAATCCCCTAAAATGTGTTGTTCAAAATCTCTTACTGTTCTGTGCATCCTTCCCAACTTAAAAATATTATCAGAAAAACAAGTTTTATCAGTTCCTTTATAACATATGGAGTTTTCTTTTTTTTTTTTTTTTTTTTTTAATTTTTTATTTATTTATGATAGTCACAGAGAGAGAGAGAGAGGCAGAGACACAGGCGGAGGGAGAAGCAGGCTCCATGCACCGGGAGCCTGACGTGGGATTCGATCCCGGGTCTCCAGGATCGCGCCCTGGGCCAAAGGCAGGCGCCAAACCGCTGCGCCACCCAGGGATCCCCATATGGAGTTTTCTATGTTAACTGAATAGGGGCATTGGGCTGTTTCTGATAATGCCCACGTCTGTGCCAATCAGGGCTTTGAAAAAGTCATGTCAGCTTCTTGGTGCAAATGAATAATCCCCTTTAACAGATAGCACAAGTGATTTGAATATAGCACATTCTATTGGTTATAACTGAAGACGATTTGTTATCAGGCAATAGGTGTGGCTATTAGAAACTCTACACATATTCTTTTTTTTTTATTTTTTTTAATTGGAGTTCAATTTGCCAACTCTACACATATTCCAATTCACTTTCCTTATTTAACATATATGTGCAGAGAAGCTTAAATGAATTTTTATTTTAAGACTCTAAGGGGTTTTGTTGTTGTTGTTATTATTGTTGTGTTTTGCTTTGTTGTATGTCACTTACCTAGTATTTACTAAATTTCCACCAAATGCCCAGGATTTGCTGTCCTGTCCAATAGGGTAGCTACCAGCCACATGTGGCCATTTAAATTTAAATTTATATTGATTAAAGTGCCTATTAGCCACATGTGGCCTACTTTACTGGGGAACAGATTTAGAATGCTGCCATCATCATAGCTAGTTCTATTGGACAAAACTGCTCCACATTCTTGCTGCTCAAAATGTGATCCGAAATTCAGTAACATCCACCTAACCCAGGTGCATGCTAAAATCTTGTTGAAATTGTTAAAATAATATATGGGCTGGTTTGTATTCACATTGAAGTTTTAGACATGATGCTTTCATCTGGGGATCTTGTTAAAATGCAGATTCCAATTCAGAAAATCTGGAGTTGGGCCCAAGATTCTGCATTTCTCACAAGCTCCTCGGTGACATCAATGCTTTTAGTCCGTGGACCATACTTTGAGTAGCAAGGACCTGGAAGAAATGAAAATAATGTAATGACAGGCTTTTAACCTCAGAATATATAACTTCTTTGAAAAATATAAGATTTCAACATATTAGCCATTGATACAATACAGAATCGGGACGAGATTATTGATTTGGAAGAGAATAGTATGAAAGTAGCTTTATAGGTAGTGGGCAAACCTTGCAATGATTATTACCATTGTGATAATCATAAGTGAGCACAGACAATAAGAAAGAGGCAGGAGGGCAGCTCAGGGGGCTCAGCAGTTTAGCTCCGCCTTCAGCCCAGGGTGTGATCCTGGAGACCCGAGATCGCTCCCACGTTGGGCTCCCTGCATGGAGCCTGCTTCTCCCTCTGCCTGTATCTCTGCCTCTCTCTCTCTCTCTCTCTCTCTCTCTCTCTCTCTGTCTGTCTCTCATGAATAAATAAATAAAATCTGAAAGAAAGAAAGAAGAAAGAAAGAAAGAAAGAAAGAAAGAAAGAAAGAAAGAAAGAAAGAAAGAAAGAAAGAAAGAAAGAAAGAAAGAAAGACAAAAAATATGGTGAACACAGTCTGTGAAAATAGAGCAGCTCTTTGAGCAATAAATGAGGGGACAGAACAAGGAAAAAGTCAAAGGTCTTGTTTTACGAAACCTCCACAATTCAGATTGACAGGAGTGGTAGAGTACTGCAAAATTTCAAAAAGTAAAGAAGAAGAGTTAACACAGTTGGTAGATAACTACTTACAAAGAATAAAATCTCAAACTAGCATTTTAAGCTTGAAACTCTATTGCTTTACAACAAAAGAAAAGGACACAAAGGCAAAATATATTGATACTTTCCAGGAACCTCATCCCTGTTTTGGAGAGAAAACAGAGATAAGGAAATCTCTTCCAGCTACCAGATTTTTTTTTTTTAAACATCCAAATAATGTGCTGCCACAACTAATATCCATAGCCACCATCCTAAGAAAAGTGCAGAAATCTCTGGTGGTTTGCAAAATTTTCTTATACAAAACTCCACTCTATTGAATGTACTTAGGGGCTTAGATTAAAACTACTTTACTCCTGAGGAACATATATGAAAAACAACTAGATCAAACTAGAATTTGGAGGAAGGGAAGACATTAAGGTGGAAGATATTTCTGAAGTTCATCTTCATAAATACAGTAAGTGCAAAGATAAGATCATTCTGTTTCCTAAAATACTTCTACTATGTTGGGATGCTTCTCAAACAGCAGGCTGGACACCTGAGAGAAGATGTGGCTCTAGTATGACATCATGGTCATGATCATCATCACCATTATCACCACCACCGTAATCATCACCATCACTTATTCTGTTCCAGAATATGTGCTAATTCTCTGTTGTGGATTACTTCATGGCACTGAAGGAAGAACAGATGGAGGAATTGTTCCATCTCTATTTTCATTCCAAGCACCAAATACATTAAAGCCTTTATATAAACAAAAAAGTAAATATTTAAGAGACCAAATTGTAACCTTGCTTTGTTTTTACTCATTGAGTAGAGTAAAACCCAATAATGAATCTGGCTTCCATTGTGATTTGACTTGTAATGAAACAGAATGGACTGTAAATATTAGCGTCATCATCTCTCATCATCATCCATTGCCCATACTAGCAAAAAAAAAAAAAAAAAAAAAAAAACTACCTCAGAATTATTTCAAGGTATGAAATACTTGATCCCCTCAAGGTGATTTTAGTTAATGCTATCCGCAAGATAATTCAAAGAATTAATCACATTTTAGAATAAATTAAAATACTCCTTTGTTGGAGACACTTCTTTGACAACCTCTTACTCTTGTGGAGAAAGTTTGTTTTGTCAACAATATTATTGAATTATTGTACTTTAAAAAGTCTTTGGGACTTTTTTCCCAATAATGTCATCCTCCTCTTATGTAATGGGCTTAAAGCAATTAAATAGCAACACTATGATTCTGCTTACTAGGCTAATCTCATCACCAATAGCAGAAGCTTCTTTGAAGTAGAGCTTTGTGTAAGGAGCAGAAGAAAGGAAAATGTAGGAATGACAGTCTTCCAGGCAATAATCATCCAGAAGATGGTTTTTCTTTTCTTTCCTGGAAGCACAAAGAGTTATACAATCCAGCTATCACCAGAGATAGAAGTTACTTCAGGGAATTCAAAGAGAATGACATGAAGAAATCCTTTAACTCTGCACCAACGTGTGCAGTAGCAATGGTCAGGGAAATAGTAAGACAGAGAGTTCTGGATACGGGGGATAGATCCCATGTAAGCAAAGAAGAAAGAATCCATTTTAATGATGGCTTCAAAAATAAAAGACAAAACACTGACAATCAGATCTAGTTGTGGTCTCAGAAAATGACCAACCAGGATGGGGCTCAGAAGTGAGTATTGTGGAACAGAAACAGAAAGACTCAGACCCAAACATTATCAAAGAAGAAGTTTAGGACAAACAGAGAGACAAAATAACTGCCCTATTTCATAACTCTTCCACCCCTCAGATTCTCAATGGAATAACCAAAGAAATGAAAGGAAAACATAAGTATAAATATATATTATCACAGCACATTTAAATAAGAAAAAAAAGGTGATGTACAGAGGCCAGAAGCCTCAGGAATCTCCACTACATGAACTTTGGTCAGGACCATATGAAAAGGTGAGCTAAACTGAGGGATAACAAATAAAAAGGTGCAGTCAGCTTGGGGAGTAAGGAGATGGGCACCCAACTGGAACCCTAATTTAGAAAGATGGGTTGGGAACTAAGTGGCAAGTCCCAACCTCAAAAGAGACTTTGGAAAATATAATAAATGTTGGCACTGAAAACAGCATGCCACAGCAATCCTCTCAAACTTGTATTTGATGCAGAGAAATGGGGCATGGAAGTACTACTATGTGGAGGCAAAAAGAGCTTGATGTTGCTGGTATTCATTTTGGACAACCACTGCTAACCGCTGAAAACCCTCCTCTCCTCTCTCTATGTCTCTGCCTCTCTCTGTGTGTCTCTCATGAATAAATAAATAAATCTCTAAAAAAATTAAACAATATATTAGGGTATGGGGAAGATATAGTCATTGGAGATAAAAGAAAAAAAGCTTTTCTCAAAATTCATAGGTAAAATCTTCTTCAGAAATAAATACTTTGGGAAGCAAAGACTAGTAGATTCACTCCACAGCTGCATTGCAGTAATTACTGTAGTTATTTGTAAATCTTTATCTTTCACTATGACTAAGTATACAGTCCAATATATTGAGTATATTTCATTCCACAGTGTTGGTTTAGCCATTCTTGATAAATCTGCCATGGTCAATGTTGGCAGTCCACTCAATATTCACCCTTTATTCCCACACAGCACCTGTGGTCAGGAAGAAGCTGACTACCTCCACCTCCAGCTCAGTGACAGAAATGGATCCTTTTTAAGTTGATTTATTTAAATGGTCTCTATATCCAAATAATTTCATGACCCCAAGATCAAGAGCCACACACTCTTCCAATTGAGCCAGGGAGGCACCCCCTGGATTGGATACTTTTTTGGTTTGAGTTAAACAGTTCTCTCCATCCTCCCAGCAGCAGTTAATATTCCTAAATGGTCAAATTCAAGGTAGGCTGACAGACTCTTGCTGGAAGAGTGGAACGCAGTGCTCAGCACCTTCCTCAATATTGTCATTTCTTGTCCCCAAACTACAAAATGTTTTTTAGTAATGGCACCAGTAGATAAACAGAGCCAAGAAAAAGGCAAAGAAAGGGAAGTCAGAGCCACTGGATTGCTAAAGTCCTGGACTTCCAATTATAGGGGATAATAAACTTTCTCAACCTTTGAGCCACTTTGAAATGAGGGTTTTTTTTTTAATTGTTCTTGAAAGCATCCTAATTGATACAAACTCCTTTTGTTGCCTTTTTAAAGGTTTCAAGAAACTCTTGATCATGTTGGATCCAATCAACACTGATTCCATCAGTCTGGTACCCCAATGGGTAAAGCAATGTACATCTATCAATTGTGTGCCATAGGCAATGATTTAAGATTTGCTTAGGCTTCAAGTTTTCCAATATATTAAAATTTCCTAGCTATATAATCTAGGAATGCCATCAAGACTTTATAATTTCCCAAGACCCTCCACAGTATACACATCAAAACACTGTTTTTATATGGAAGACAAATCCTGGAAAATAAACTACTTAAAACCAAGAGGTTTTTTTTTTTTTTTTTGAACAATAAGATTTAGTAGGAATAAACATAATTAAAGTTGATCTTAAAAAGCTAAGAGTAAAGGGGCACCTGGGTGGCTCAGTGACTGAGCATCTGCCTTTGACTCAGGTCATGATTCTTTGGCTCAGGTCATGATCCCAGGATCCTGGGATGGAGTCCCACATCAGGTTTCCCGCAGGGAGCCTGCTTCTCCCTCTGCCTGTGTCTCTGCCTCTTTCTCTGTGTCTCTCAATAAATAAATAAATAAATAAAGTCCTTAAAAAAAGCCAAAAGTAAAAGTAAAAAATGAATTTATATATTGAAGGAGGAAGCTAAACAAAATGCTTTTTGTAGCTTTCCCGATTTTTCAAACAGTTTACTCATGAAAGTGAAGGTCCATGTCTACTTGAATGTTAAATATATTTTTTTTTAATTTTATTTATTTATGATAGTCATACAGAGAGAAAGAGAGAGAGGCAGAGACACAGGCAGAGGGAGAAGCAGGCTCCATGCGCCGGGAGCCTGATGTGGGATTCGATCCCGGGTCTCCAGGATCGCGCCCTGGGCCAAAGGCAGGCGCCAAACCGCTGCGCCACCCAGGGATCCCTTGAATGTTAAATATGATGCTATTTTTGGTTTTCACTGTATCAAGAACCACATTCCTCAGCACTGAGAGAATAATTTCAGAAAAGGCTTTTTAGATCACTTTCTCTAAAGCAGGTTTAACTGAGTGGCACACCCACACTTGGCCATTAAATGCGAAGCAAACTACTTTACCAGACTCTGCGTTTCTCCATCCTATCCGTCCTGGAATTGGCAACCTCCCACCTACTTAGCAATTGTTCCCAAGACAGTTGGTTTTGCAAAATCATTCCCACCCAGAGAAGTACCCCTAACCGAAACTGTCCCTTCTACTCTCTAGTTCCCTTCATTGGGGAGAATTGGAAAAGGAGCAGATCATTTTGTGAGGAAGATATGGGACACATGTCACAAAGAGGAAATGACACTGGAGCAGAATAAGAAAAATCTGAATTGTAGCCCTCGGTATCCCTATGTTGTTCTCTCAAAATAAGCTACAGAATTTCCCTAAGCTTCAAATTAGTCTCATATGCAAGCTTGTTTTAAGAGTCAAATGCAGCAAAATGTTAAGAAGTTTTTGGTATAATATTTATTCCTGCTCCAGGTAAGGGATTTCCAATTCCTGACTTCTAGTGTCTGAAACATTTGATTTATGGCTATTTTTTTTTCCTTTTCGTGGTCTCACTATTTTTCTCTTGATCTGTTGCCTACTTCGTCAAGTAATTAGCATAGGGATGATTCTAAGGGTGGAAATGACTCACCAAAAGACTTTTGAAAAATGTACTCTGCTCCATAGACTGTGGTGAATGTAAGTACAGGAATTAGCATCAGATAGTCTCTGGAGGACTTTCCCAGCCTAATAAATCCATGATTCATGAAGGGAAAAGTCTCCGAACCTTGGAAATGGGTTCTGAATTATATATCCCCAAGAGCCGAGGAACTTGGCAGTGCTGTAGGTGTCCCAGAATGAGTACTCTTGTGTACATTCCAAACCGTTATGGTCACTCTCAGGCTCCTTCATCATAACCAGGGATTTGCAAAGATGGTATGAATGTGGTCAAATGTGTATGACTGTTTCCTAAAACGTCTGATGTTTAGCATGTAAGTTCTTCAGGCGGAAGCCTCAAATGTATTACGTGTGTTACAAAGGAAGACAACTCTTCATAAACACAATCTGCTTTCTGCCATTTTTGAGTTTTTAACAAGAGCCTTTACAATGCAGGGGTGTGGAGAACTGACAGATTTTGCACATTTTAGTGCTTTTCCACAATGTTTGCTCTGTTCAGCAGAATATAAGCTTTCAGATTTAAAATATGTTTTCTAGCTTATCCCACTGTGCAAATCAGTACATTAAGCAAGCCTAGCAGAAAACCATAAGCAGGCAGACAGAAAAGCTGCAAGAGGCTTTCCTATCAAATGTGATGGGAAATAAGATTTAAATATCGGTTTGCCCACCAGCATATGAACCAGAAATCACAATCCAGAAACAAACAAACAAACAAACAAACAAATACCAAGCAAGGTCGACAGAGACACACAGTAGATTGTGAAATGGGGAAAAAAAAAACTCACTTAAAATAATCCAAACTAAAACAAACTGCCTTAAGCATATTGCATTAAGAATCCTATAAGTATTAAAACACATTGTTAATGCAGTATAAACTCCTGCAATAAAGAAACCCATACAGGGTCTCTATCTTTTGCTACCATGATAGTCCAGGCAGGTGTTTCTGGCTGGCAGGCAGCTCTCTTCCACTCAGGGACGCAGAGCTCCAAGATCCTTCCATCCAGGATCCTGACATCACTGCCCACATCCTATAGGCTATCCCGTCATGTCCAAATGGCAGAAGGAAGAGGGCATGGGGGAAGCACATCTACTCAGAGAAAGACCTCAGCCTGGAGACACAGTCTTTTGTCTGTCATACCATTAAGAACTCAAGCAAGGACCACACTGCCTATAGGGAGGCTGGGAAACATAGCCTTGCCAAGTGCTGAGAAGAAGAGGCGAAGGGATTTATTCGGTGCCCAACAAATTTACAGAAATAAGAGAGTACAATAGTCATCACACACCAACAACATTGCAACCAATTGGAATTGGGAAAATATTTTAACACACATCAGAAGGAAACTAAGTTAATTATTATACAAAGTAACAAAAGTATGAAGATAATTACAATCAATCGTTTTTGCTGTCTTATTAAAATATGATTAGTTTGAGAACACAAGCAGTAACAAGTTTCAAGATGCTAATTTTGAGTCATCATCACCGAAATGTGGCATCGGTGTGAATTAAAACAAACCAGAGACTTAAGGGAAAATAGGGAAGAGAAAATGAATGGCTCAAGACCTGAATGCAAGTCCCTCTGTTAAAAATGTGAGATTAAGTGATAACCACCTCATATTCCAGTTTCTCTTCTTTAAAGAGATACTGAGGGCAGCCCGGGTGGCTCAGCGGTTTAGCCCTGCCTTCAGCCCAGAGCCTGATCCTGGAGCCCCTGGGATCGAGTCCCACAGCAGGCTCCCTGCATGGAGCCTGCCTCTCCCTCTGCCTGTGTCTCTGCCTCTCTCTGTGTCTCTCATGAATAAATAAATAAAATCTTTAAAAAAATAAAAAATAAAAAAATAAAGAGACACTGACCTGGTTTCCTCCTAACCACTCATAAGATTTCTGTAATAAACATACTTAAATTGGGATAAAATAGAGAAAGTTGTGTAAGTTTTGTTTTATGTATATATAAAATTTGAAATTTATATAACTTTTGTTGCTGAATTAATATATGTGTAATTACAAAACTTAAAACCTAGAAATTTAGATAATGTAACCGTGAAATATATATTTTTAATGAATCACATTTAATTTAAGAGTGTAGAAAACACTGTTTTTACTAAAAATTGTTTAAAATATTTAATAATTTATTCCATAAGACAATAATTTACACTGATTTCATTTTTTTAATTTCATATTATTTTAATGAGAGCAAAGTGATCAATTTTGCCTGCTTTAACTCTTTGAGATTCAGCTTTTAAAGGTATTCTAAGTTTATTTTTATAGTGGTTTTAATGTACATAAAAACTGAAAAAGGTATTTCATAAAGCTACAATATGCAAACATGTACTTAGGGATGGATGATCCATGGCTAATGCTAATGGATATAATTCCATATTTCAATATCATAATGATTCTTCATTTTACTGATTTATTGTAAGATCTAATTAGAACATTTTAGAGGGGTGTTTTGTTTTATATTGATTTCTTAATGTCATAATTGGGCTTACAAAGCGTTTCTACTTGGACTAAGAGAAGCTAACAACCCTGAAAATGTTATTGTTCACTTTACTGGCATTTTAGCATGACCTTGGGTCTACGAACTGTAGAGAGTTTGGGAGAATCTTTAAAGCTTGTCCATTTGGGGAGGATTCATTAAGTTAAAACTAGAAATTTCCACTTAAAAAGGCACAGAGTAATTACACTTTATTGAAATACTCTGAAAACAAATGACCAAGTGGAAGCAATTCTGCGGAATCCTGTGTGCTCCTTGAGCTCAAATCCTTGAATAGCCTGATTTCCACCTATATGACCATATGGAGACACAAAAGTCACTCCCTCAAGTAATTATTTGAAAGCCTAATTCCTTTCTCACATATTATAAATAAAATTTAAAGTGTACCACAATAGGTTATTTTGCACCATCCTGTGTGTGTTCACCTTAACTTTGAGATATTGGCTGAAAACACTGTATTCCATTACCCAACGATTTTTTTTTTTAATGTAGTTTCTGATTGCATGGGGCTGGGGTGAGGGTGGAGATTCTGCATTTCTAATGATAACTCCGTGCTTTTGGTCCTTAGACCTCAAGTTAAAATGCAAGAACTTAGAATACAGTTGATTTATAGATGACAAATATACTGGGCACACCTGTAGTGAACAAAGCCATAGTCTGAGACATGTCTACAAAAACCTAAAAAGAAGGAACATCGAACAGGAAAAGAAGTAGCCAATCATTTTACCATAACTGATGTTTTCTTGAAATGTAGCTCCATCCTCCCACTATCTAGAGCTCTGGACATGTTTTAGACAAAAATCTGGCCAGAGGCAAGATTTTGCATGCTGTCTAGAGTTGCTTAAGATTGTACATAAGATCATTAGCAGTGGATAACACAAAGCTAGGACTATCGAAGAGTTTATAGCCTCCCTGGTCATATACATGCTGTCCTGTTTCTATCAGGGAACTGATGATAAGATCCTGATCCAGACAGTGGCATTGAAAGGATTATACAAGATAATAAGGTCCGTCATACCTCATGTTAGCTGTCCCTAAGAAATCCTGGGTGTGCTGCTGTGTTTAGGAAATTTCTCATTGCTTCCTCTAAAACTTAAGCTGACCAATAATCTCCAAACAGCCTCAGAAAAACTCTAAAATATTCTAGTATACGTTGGGATTAGACAATATGATAGAAAAACGAAACAGATTCATTTCCAAGTACTACATAGTTAAAAACAAAACAGAAATTCAAAGTAAATGTTTTTCTATGCATTCACAAAGTACCCGCAACTCACTCTGAATTAGTGTGCTTATTAAAAAATAGTCAGCCTTGTCAAAGGAACTTAGTGTTTACTCAAGAATATGAGAGGGGGAGAAAAAACTAGCCAATCATGAATAGGGCAATTTTATTTTAAAGGCGTGTATGATCCTGGAGAAGGGAGAATGAACCAAAAATCTGTGCTTAAAGGAGTCTTAAAACACAATAAAAACTTCTGATCTTATCCTTACCCTAAAAAAACTGCATTTTGAGATTCTGTATATATAGATAGTTAAAATCTAAGCATTCGATCAACTGAGTGTTTTGATAACTTTGCAACCCCAAACTTCTTAATAATGAGGCTTTTCAGATGATATTTTAATAAAATTCCAAATACGTTACTTTGGCTTTTATTATGGGAGAGAAAACTAGCCAAAAAAAAACCCCTCTTTCTAAAATAACTAAATATGTGTGCCATTTTCAAAAGAACTTTTAGTAACATATTCATCCCTGAGGTCTGTTTAAATGTTATAAAGCTTATACATGCATTTGCACATATGCATGCCCTTTTTTCTTGCAAAAAAAAATAATATATTTTTAAAATAAAGCTATTCCCCAAAATGTTTCCTTTTTGATGTTACTAAAGAAACACTTGACTTTATTCCCAGAATAAATGTTAGCAGCACTGAAGATCCACTATTGTTAAAACATAATGAAGGGTGCCCCCAAAAAATTCCTGCTGAAATAAATCATGCCAAGTTTCAAGAACAAAGGAATAGAATGATCAGATTATGACAAAGCAATTTCTCTCCCTATTATAATATTGATAAAAAACTCTTAAGTATTTCCTCTTCCCAGTATATCATAAGAGTGAAAAAATAATCTGTTGTAGCTTCTTAAATGTTTATTTCAACAGGGGAGAAAGAAAGAACATCTTCTGAACATCTAATATGTATTGGACACTGTGCAAACATCTAAGGTACACATCTCATGTGATACTTTCAAAAAACGTAGAATAAAGGTAGAATTATGTCCATTTTATGGAATAAAAAATAAGGTTCAAAAAAATTAAGTCCTCCTGTCTGACCAGTGTCAGAAAGCTAGTGAGTTGCAGGCTAATTATCTCAATGCCGAGCCCATGCTTGCACTGGTAAAGCAAGACTGGATGTGTTGGGTCTCTGGGCAAAAAGCATCAGCCCGCACTTAGCAATCACACTTTTGCAGTTCTGTGCAACCAGGCAGTACAAAAGTATGGGCATGAGGGCACATCAGCTGCCCGTTCTGACCCTCTGCTCTCCATAATTTCTGAGTACATGCATACACAAACACAAAAGACCTGACATTGGAAAGAAAAAAAATAAAATTGTTTGAAATAGGATGAAACATAAAACAATACATGAAATTGCCAGCTTATATTATGAAACGATAGTCACACTTGAATTTGTGCTGTGACAGTATAAACATTAAATTGTTTTCATCCTAAAAGGAAATAAAAATGAAATCAACTGCAAATATTATCTCAAGGAGACATCTATGACTCTTATGTTAAATTGGGTCTATCAATCTCAATGTGCCCACTTATGATAGGTAGGGAAACATTTTACTGTTATAATGTTTATACTGGGAGGGGCGGGAAGGACTATGTGTGTTTGTCCCCAGTGCTATGCTAAGAAAGCTAGAATTAATGAAATCTCATTAATTACTAAATAATGTACCCAAAGTCAGTCTGAGCCAAATAATTTTGTGTCTTGAGGAATAAATAGTAGTGGCTCTTGTGAAAATTTGGTTTCTCAAAATAATAACCATGAATATGACTGACTGGCAAATCCTTTTTGGTGACCCTCTACCTCTCCAGGGGAGTTTGAGGTTGTGCACACCCATTTAAGTCTCTGCCACCACTCATCCCTACAGAGTACAGGGTATCATCTCAGTATTCAAAGGTAAATGGCAGTTGTCAAGGGCTTACCACTGGCCTGTTAGATAGAAGGCTATAAAAAAACCAAGAGTCAAAATTTACTTCCTCCACTCATTTCTCCTTCTTCCCCATGATGTAGCTGGAAGGCAAGCAGGACCCAACAGGTTTACTAACAGCACTACTCTTTCAGCCCCTGGCAGAGGAGGATCCTCAGGGTTCACATAAGACCTTGGCTACTCAACAAGGGCTCTGGTGCTGAAGCACCTGCTCCAGAAGAGACCCCCTTGCGCCCGGCGATGGTCGAACATTCCTCACTTGACTCTGTTTTCAAGTGACAAGACAAATCTTTGCAGGAGCTAGTTCCATCCTTCAGAGCTACAGTAGAAGCTCTGCTATTAAATTAGGTGAGAAGAAGAGATTTTCATATAATTTATTAGGTTTCGATTTTCTTATATATTTGTCTTTCCTCTTCTGTCTTACCCTCCCTGTGTTATTTATTCCACTCCATCTTTTAAGTTGCAAACCCTGAATCTTAATAAATAAAACCCACCCATTTGCAGTTCCTGCTATTCATTTTTTAAATGTTTTATTTTACTTTATTTATTTATTAGGGACAGAAAGCATGGCCGGGGCAGGGACAGGAGGGCAGGGAGCCTCCCACGGTGCTTGATCTCAGGAGGCTGGGATCATGACCTAAGCCAAAGGCAGATGCTTCATTGACTGAGCCACCCAGATGCCCCCACTTCCTGCTATTTAGCTATGCCCACTGTCCCTCCCCTTGTGATTCCAGCACAAACTTCCTGTCCAAAGCCAACCCACTCATGCCAAGTCCTGTGGCATTAGCACCATATTACATGCTTTCCTCATGTCCATCTCTGCCTTACATTCCACACGCCTTAATATTAGTAACAATCTTCCCTATGCCATATTCCTATTCCATCCCATTTAACAAAACCCAATCCTGGTGGGTCTCATCTGCTTTCATTGTTTGTACCTATAAAAATATAAGAGGGTATCAAAGACTAATCCACCCACCTATGAATCCTGTCTTTTCACATCTGCTCATCAATTTCTACTATTAGTTATATCTTCCCCCTCATGCATATTTGGCTTCTCCCATTGACTTTTAAACATGCCCACATCTCTATCACCTTAAAAGAAAGTTTCACTCAAGCTCGCTTTCCCCAACTACTTCTCTGTCTCTCCCCTGCCCTTCATAGTCAGACTTCTTCAAAAATTTGTCTTCACACACTGATTTCATTTTCTCACCTACCTGTCACTCTCCACCCACTCCAATATGACTTCTATCCCCTCTACTCCACAAAACAGCACCCTCCAAGAGATGTTTCCATCTTGATAAATTCCATGGGTATTTTTGGAGGCGTTTAACACAATTTATTTATCTCTTTTTTAAATATGTTTTTCTCTCCCTCGGTTTCTGTGCCTCTTCAGTGACCTTTCTTTTTTGGCTTTCTTGAATCATCCTCCTCTGTCCTGGCCATGAATAGATTTCCTTCCAACTGCGTATTAGGCATGTTCTCCCTAAGCATTGCATCCAAGCATACAATTAAAATCACTGCCCATAAAAAAAAAATAAATAAATAAAAATAAATAAAATAAAATAAAATCACTGCCCATAGGCTTGTGTCACCCAAATTTATTTCTATGATGCTATATTTCATCCATTATGAGATACTCACTTTTCCACATTTTAACATCTTTGAAGTGAAACTGGGTCTTGCGGTTGATGGCATGCTGTACTAGTGACTATATTTTTCTCTTTCTTAGTAGCATATAAAATAATGGTATATTCTTAAATTAGTGTATCTTAGATTTGATTAAATATTTTCAGCCCTGATCCTTCCTTGAGAAATCAGACCCATAGATATCTACTTACCATCTCCACTGCTCCATCTGGCTGCTTTGAATAGCAGCACCTCAGAGATCATTCCAGGGAATAGTGTTCGTATTGAATTGTATGTAAATGGCATCTTCCCGGATTACACAACACGGTGGCCTTGACAAAAGTACTTCAACATATTCAAAACTGTACTCAAGCTCCCCAATCTCTTTCCAATCTTCCAGCTCCTCTGAAATCTACTCCTTTTCCTGTATTCCTTGTCTCAGTATTCCTTACCATTGTCCATCCAGCTTTGCACAAACCAGCACTCAAAATATCAAATTCATATTTCCCTCTTCCACATCCCATAAACTACAGTTATCAGGTTCGTTTATTTTCCAGACCTGTCCACTTTGTATTTCTTCTAGTATCTCCCTGGTTCAAGAGGCCACCACATTCCCACTTGAACAAGAGTCTTTTAATCTGTCTGACATTATGAATTCTTGTCCCTCTTTTCCCACCCATTCTCCATCTTACAGCATAATCTTTTCAAAATAAGTCTGACAATGTTATACCCATGTTTGAAACCTTTTGGTGTGTACCCATTCCTACCTTGCTGGGTGTCCTCCCAGACAGTGTCTTCTGGGAGGTTTCATGTGTTTTGGTCCCCTTTCATTGCTCAACTTCATATGCATATCATGCTTTCTCATTCTCCAGATTCCAGTTCGGTAGATTTCTTTCAGGTCTCTAACAAAGCCAAGCTCTTTGCCACAGATATGGTTCTGTTTACTGAAATGCTCTCAATATTCTCCTCCCACTTTATCTAGTTAACTCTCCTCAGCCTTCATATTTCTGCCTAAATATTGTTGCTTCTGGGGGCCTTCTGTGACCTAAACCAGATCAGCTCCCTTTATCACATGCCTTCTTTTTCATGCTTTAAAATTTTTTGTTTATACTTTATTAAATATTTTATATTTACTGTTATATGGTGACTTCACTAAAGTTTGCTAAATTCTAAGCTCCATGACAGCAGGAGCAGAACCTGTCTTCTTGTTATTGTATTCCCAATTTTTGGCAGAGTTCCTGGCAGAGTAGTGCTCAAGAAAGACTTTTTAAATGGACATTTGTCAAGACAGGATAGAACTAGATGGCATCCAAAGTCCCCCATTCCCACAAAACTGCTGATTCTAAGATAGAGATTTTTTATTTTAACATTATTTATTGTATTTACTAGATGTTTTGGACACTTAGACTTACATTATTCTCTTTAAAATTAATTTACTTATCTATTTTTATAGAACTTTCTAAAATTTTTCTTTCAGTCATGTTTGATTTTTTAAAAGGTTTTTATTTCTGCATTATCATAAAATCATATTTTTACCAATCCCATTTGTTTGCTATTGGTCTTTCATATGTTGTTATTTTTCCCTTTTGAACGAATAGCTTGCTTTTAATTCTATAATAGTTAAGGTGATCTTCTGTGTCAGGAATTTAATATTTTGGTGATGACTAGCAAGTGTTACTCTGCTACTTCTACACCCCTAGGTCTTTATTTCAATTAGTATAATTTGCTCATTAAATTAACACATCTATTACGGTGCCAGCATTCACATAACGGACAGAAAAATGTCTCCTGTGGGTCAATTGGAATCATTTGGTTATATTAACATTGTAGCCTTTTATAAGAGTGTCCTAGTAGATACTGTTATTAACAGAGATAGGACACAAATTGAAATGAGGTTTTTATGCATTACATGCTCTGAGTAGATTTTCAATTGACAAATCTGTGTAGAAGGCAGCTGAGCTTTCAAAATATACCTTATTCATGTTTCCATAGAGCCATTTGCCAATTTTCACAGGATTAAGGACCTTGCTTGTTTACCTGGTTGAGTGTATAATAAGACATAGCAGCAAGCATGTGGCAACTTCAGAAATATTACCTTATATTGTTTTACCTGAATATATGAAATATTCTCCACAGCTTTTAGGTCAAAGATATCTCTGAATAAAAGACCTCTATTCTGCCTTTCAGGAACATTCTAATTCTATACGATTCAGCAACCCTAAGGCAACTATTCCCACTTCTGCACTGACAAACACAGTATGCTCTTCACTAGTTGGTCAATGGCGAAGCTTTACTAACACAAATAAAACTAATCAATGGTGATTAATTACCACCTGTACTCTAGCCCTACCCTTATTTTCTTCCTAGATGTATGGCGTTCAGCAGGTCGCATGCCCTCTCATCCCTTGTTTTTTCAACTTTAAAACCTACCCTGTCTCACTTAGACATTAAGAATTTTTAATGTATTAATACAACAAGCATTTTATAAAGAAAAGGCATTATACAAGTAGAAGATTGCACTTGTGTTGTAAACAATTCACATTTTTAGTTACTAGCTATTTCAAGCTTTTATTATGGTTGTCAGCCCTCCTGTATGTAGTCTTCTCTCCTAGATGTTACCCCCAATTGATTAGCTTCGCCTGAGACACTCCTCTGATCATATCATTCACCAGTCCAAAACTTTCAATGATGTTTCATGACTTAACAAGTGAGTTAAAAATTCCTGAATCTAACAATCTACATTCCTACAATATAGCCCCATTCGTGTGTATTTCAAGGTTGACAAGCTTGTTGATGCAATGAGTGGGGATAATCATTGGTGCTAAGACGGGGGGTACTTGAGGAGATGCATGTCACAACTGGCCATTTTCTTAACAAATATTCTTCTGTTTTGAAGGCTTTTTCCTACCTTGTTCTGGCTGCATTCACAGTGAGTAGCACCTGGAAAGATGTCCAGAGGATTTGATTAAAGATTATCACAGAAAAAAGAAAAAGATTATCACAGAGCAGAAAACCAAGCAACACCAATGTAACCATTCCTTATTCCTACCACATATTGTATATTTCATAATATACATACTCCTGTAAAGTTGGTTAAGCTAAGGCAATTGGGGTTGTACTTCGTATTTGGCAACCAAGGAGAACTAACCTAATACCAATGAGAAGAGAAAAGATGAGCACCAGGACCTCCTGAGGTCATAGGCAAGGGAGACACTCCATGACTCAGAGAGGTAGACAATGCCTCAGGAAGAGTGTCCTCAATTCTAACTTGAAGACAAAACCTAGGGGAAGGAGCACATGCTCCATGAAGTAAGCAGGTGATAATCATCAGTAGCATTTTCATCATCTAATTCTCCTTTTGACGGATATTAAGTACAAGTTGTCCATTCATGCAGATACAGAAACTCATAAATCATCAACCTTACCTGTCTTAAAAATAATAAAGGGCCTCATTCATGTATCCTTTCCGCAAAATTTACTAAATACATGCTATGTGTCAAACACTTACTAGGCACTGAAGATGTGGTCACAAGCAAGGCATGTTCTTGAAAAAAAAGACATATTCCACTCCTCCATACAAATAAAATCCAGCAGTAATTATACATTTATAATAGATGCTTTGTCAAAAAAAAACCCAGATTTTCATAGCAATTAGCAAAGTGATTAAGTCACTTTACATTTTTACACTTGATTCTTGACTAATATTATAAAATGTCAGAGCTAAAAATAACTGTACACAGGTGAAATGTAGAAGACAGCCAGGGGGAAAAAAAAAGAAGACAGCCAGGGGGAATTTAAAAATAAAGGAGCACGAACTGGGGACTTTCCATAAAACCATCAGATAAAAGTGGTCACATAATTTATAATTCCACTTATATAACAGTCTTGAAATGACAAATATATAGAGATGGAAAACAAATCAGTGGTTCTCAGGAGTTAGAGATGGGGTGAGGGTAACGACTACTATAAAGAAATAGCATAAAGAGATCTTTGTGGTGATAGAATAGTCTGTGTCTTCATCATAATGGTTTTTACACAAATTTATATACATGATGAAATGACATTGCACCATATACACATACTGTAACAATGCCAAACTCCTGGGTTTGATATCATACTGTAGTTACATAAAATGTAGCCATTGGGAAAATGGTATAGAGTACATGGGACCTCTCTACACTATCTTTTCAACTTCCTATGAATTTATAATTATTTCAAAACTAAAAGCTGAAAAAACAAAAATAGTGAGTACTGGGGACTTCCCATGAAACATCAGTTAAAATGTTTGTATAGAAGCCAAATCTGCTCTCAATTGTAAACAGAGGTGGCTTTTGGAGTTTGGGACACATAAGTAGTGGGTCTCTATCTCTTCGGCACTGATTAAGGAGTTCAAATGCATTCATGAAGGATCTCCCAGTCCACCAGTTGGTGTTATATTCTTGTGATTTTATAATATGAGTGAAAGACTAGTGTTTAGAAAAACGAATAAGAAGCATAAAGCCAGGCACCCAACATCTATCTAAAGATTGTATTGCTTCTAATTTCTATCATGTCGTCTCTCACTATTACCTTAGGTAAAATGAGATATAACTCAATTAAAAATTCAAAAACTTTTCCTCAGAAATTGTTAAAAGTGATATCATTAGAGGCATACAAATTAGAATTGACACAAGAAGTTTAAGATAAGCAGCAATGTTTCATGCTAATGGACTAAAGTACCTCTTGAGCTTTTCTCATCATCAGTGTCTATGGTTGTATTATTTTTGTTGAGGTAAAATTATCTACATAATGCCATTACCTAAGTCTCCTGTGTATAAGGATAATAGAAAGTGCCTCCATACTTTGCAAATGCATTATGTTCTGAAAGAATATTAACATTTTATTTCATATAAGTTCCTAATGGGAACAGTTCTAAAACTAAAATAATTACTCAAAATGCCTCTCTACTTATAATTGCAACAAATTTTATAAATTTATAATTTTGGAGGGAGAGATTTCTATTGTACTTTGTTAAGATACGAGGCATTCTAATTCACTTTAAATATTCATAAAGTTTATGTATGCATGTCATGTATAGCTATGATTTATTTTTTTAAAGATTTTATTTATTTATTCATGAGAGAGGCAGAAACACAGGCAGAGGGAGAAACAGGCTCCATGTGGGGAGCCCAATGTGACACTAGATCCAGGGACCACGGGATCATGCCCTGAGCCAAAGGCAGATGCTCAACCTCTGAGCCACCGAGCTGTCCCCATAGCTATGATTTAACGATCAGAAGGCCATGATGACAAAATATCATCCCAAACCCAGCTTTTAACAGCCTCCATAAGTGAAAATTCAAAACCAGAGTAAGAAAAGTTCAGCGTGGCTAGTATTCTAATTATTGGGACAATCTAGGTGTGAAGAACCAGTGAAAGAGGAATGGAAAGCTTCATTTTGGCCTCAAGGACCAATCCACATTCTCCAACATACTTACCAAACACCTTGTATCTTGAGGTTAAAAAAAAAAAATTAATACTATGCCTGTCATCATGTCATCTGGACATCTATTGCTCTAGCAGACTAGAATCACAGAAAAGGGGAAGTGTATGTCAATTAAATACAACATAATTAGTAGGATTATCATTCCCTAAACCCCAATACCATTCTCCTCGAGTACAACAACATGGGTAATAAAACTTGACATTGTCTTTAAGAATCATTTGAAACATAATAAAATAGAAATCGATTCAGGAAACCTTTCAAATTATGTCTTTTATTGTATTTAAACCTTCTAAAACTTGGTAATTCCTGTCTATAGTACAGATAGAAGCTCTTCATTAACTGACACATTTTATTGGGTCACCCTGTACATAGTACTAGTTCAGAAAGTACTTTTTACATAAATGCTATATTGATGAATGTCATAAGGTGACATGCTTTTTGAAAATGTCCCATTCATGGGGAAATGGATAAATAAAATGTGCATACCATACAATAGATTTCTTTAGGATAATTTTTTTAAAAGATCTATATCAACACAGATTTAATATATTTGATATATTAAATATATTAATATGTTAATATATTTCCAGATATATTAAAATATGCTATAATTTATGAAGAATTTTGGGTAATACCAAAATAACATTTATACTGCTCATGAATACTTCACTGGTGGAAAACAATGAAAAACAGACTGCAAGAACACACATTAGATGTATGTTTATTAGATAATAAAGATGTCATTTAGGGAAAGGGAAAAAAGAATAAATTATGAATGGGAGTTCAAGGACACTTCAGATGTTGCATTCACTTTAGTAGTTCAAAACATAGCAAATTTATTTTTAAAAACTGAAAATTAAAATACAATTCATGTCCATCAAATAAATGAAAATTATCTCTTAACAAGCTTCTTTGTCTCAAGTACCCTTGTATTCCATCTTATACTTTTATAGAATAAAAAGAGTATTTTGTAAATTATTCAGACAAATAAGGGACAAATCTATTCTAGGTCATGTTAGTAGGGATGTTTCATGAGCACAAATGACTAATCTGACAAAATGTGAAGTATAAAAAGGACCTTCTTTCTATGATCATTTCTACCATTCTTTTCTTTCTCTTAAAAGAGCTAATTGAGATTGTCTGGGCCACATGGAAACCCTGCCACCAAATCTCTACAAGTCAGAGTGAATATGTAATCCAGTAAAACAAAAACCAGTTTTTGTTTTACTTTTCATCCCTAGGCAAGATCCAAATTGAACCTGAGGATGTGGTAAAACTCATTGCCCCCGTTAGCATGTACTATGATTAGAGGTCACTCCACTTCCAAAATAAGAGCTCCACACAAATCTCAGCAGTCACAGTGTTTCATTACCAGATCTTCTCCCCAACAAGCAGACTTATGAAGTCCACAGTTGCCCTGGTAAGAGAGCTGCTCACTTGGAAACAACTCGCTTCCTCTCAAAGGCTATCTTCCATTTCATAGCTAACCTTGAGTACAGACTCAACTGTGAGTGCCCAACTTCTGTTGTCCAGTCTGCAATGTCTTCACAATATGTCCTGTCTCAACTACACAATTGTGGAATGCTACGAAATTCTAGATCAATTTTCAGATCTTGAATGAAAATGCATTCCATACAACTCCCATGTCATATATATTTTATTGTATTCTTATCCTCTGAAAATTAGTTGAGTTTTAAAACATGTAGGAAAATCTTATCTCAAATTAATTAGCAAAACATTGCACATATTTTACAAAACACAACACATATTTATGACATCTGAATAGCAACTGATTAGTAAGGAAGAGCTAGGGTAGACTCCACTCAGCAAGACAAATTCCAACACTCCCCAAATGCTCTGCTTGTTGCTCTGTCTACACTGAACCCTGCCCTGGGGATAACCCGAATTCTGTGGTCTGATTCTAGTGCCTCCGCTTCCTATCATGTGTCTTGTAGTTTTAGAGAAAGATGCTCTAGATCTATATCTCTGATATAAGAACACACTTTAAATCTCTGGTTGACTGGGTGATGGGCACTAAGGAGGGCACTTGATGGGATGAGCACTGGGTATTATACTATATGTTGGCAAACTGAATTTAAATTAAAAATTAAAAATTAAATACTATAAATAAATCTCTGGTTGAATGTTAACATTGAGAGTGACGTCTACTCATATTCATAATTTTTCTAAAATGCACTATGCATATTAAAATATACCACTCTTGGGATCCCTGGGTGGCACAGCGGTTTGGCACCTGCCTTTGGCCCAGGGCGCGATCCTGGAGACCCGGGATCGAATCCCACATTGGGCTCCTGGTGCATGGAGCCTGCTTCTCCCTCTGCCTGTGTCTCTGCCTCTCTCTCTCTCTGTGTGACTATCATAAGTAAATAAAAATTTAAAAAAATAAAATAAAATAAAATAAAATATACCACTCTTTTGTTATGCTAATGGTATTTGGTTGTTCTCAGTACAAGAGACAATGGTCTCTGTAACCACAAGTGTGTTTGGCTACATGACCCTCTTCCTTTCATAGAAAAGATTTAGACCACATGGCTCAATTAGACTCCCACAGTCCGCTTCCCAAGAGGCATGCCTGAGGAGGGTAGAGCAAGAAAGGAATAGCTCATAGCACACACACACCACACACACACACACATTTTTAGGACCTTGACAACAGGTAGGTGAGGTGAGCTTTTGAAAAGTACATAAAGGCTCCCAGTTCTGCTTGTGTCTCAGTGCCACAAAGATCATTCTTGTGGCTCATAAGTCCTCTTACTCTTTAAAAGAATTCTCTAAGCAGGCAGCATCCTCCCCTCCAAAAAAATTACTCTAGGTAATTGCCACTGGGGCAGACCTAGAGATGCGCCACTCAGATCCCCCATCAAGAAAGGACTCACTGCTCAGGTGTGGGGAGTGTGGTCGATTACCATCTCTGGCATCCAGCTGCTTCACCATCAGTCTCAGCACTTGAGACTGGGTCACACTCTTCTCAGGATGTGGTAACGGTAGCCATTCAACAAGGTGATGGTAGACATAGTCATGCTTTACTCACAACACACCTAGCCAATGACCAAGCAAGACAAGGCTACAAAAGATCTCATCAGTCCTTCCAAATATAGGACTCCTCTAAGGGGCAGTCTTTATTCTGGGCCCCCCACCAGACAGGCAGATACTTGTCATGTCTGCTCAATCCCATTTTCCTCGATTTCTTTCACAGACATTTCTCCCAATAAACATTTTGTGCTCCAAATCCTATCTCAGCTTCTGCTTCCTGGGGACCCAACCTCAACAGACAATGATGTCAAATGAAATTTATGACAATGGCCTGAAGTTAAGGAAAGACCATGCAGGTTGTGTCACAAAACTTTTGATGAAGGCAGGGAAAAAGGACAGGCCATCGTGTTACTGTCATGGCCAGAAACTGAAGGAGAGTGCAAGCTAGAATTTATCAAAGTGCCTATTATGTGCCAGGAACTTTACAAATGTTATTATTCAGTCTTTGTGACCACTTCTCAAATAGATGTTGCTATCCATATTTTATAGATCAAATTTCCCACAAATATTTATCCACATATCCCTGGGTGATACACTGCACTACAAAGTTACCTGCCTTCAAAGATAAAAATAAAGGCACAGATATACACAGGCAATTGAAATAAATATGAGTGATATGAATGATAAAGAATCATCTGTCTGGTCTGAGAACTCAGAGTAGTTTTCCAAGAGAAATTAATATCTGAGCTGACTCATGAAGCATAAGGACTCATTTCACCTGGATTTAGCCAGTTATAAAAAATGTGGCAAGATGGGGTGCCTAGGTGGTTCAGTGGGTTAAGTGTCTGCCTTTGGCTCAGGTCATGATCCCTGCGTCCTGGCATCAAGCCCTGAATCAGGCTCCCTGTTCAGCAGGGGAGCCTGTTTCTCCCTTTCTCTCTGCTGCTTCCCCTGTTTGCACTCTCTCTGTGTGTCAAATAAATACATAAAATATTTTTTAACATGGCAAGGATAGTTCATGCTAAGGCACTCCACATACAAAAAAGAGGAGGGCCCAAAGTTTAATTCCAGATTCCTTATAAAAGGAAGAGTCAGGACTCAGATTCAGTTTTGACTGCAAAGATCGCAGTTAATACATTTACATCAAATGTACTGAAAATGGTAAGAGACATATACTTGCCTCTCCATTCGTCCCAGACATTTCTAGAGCCAACTCTCACCACTTTGATTCTACAGGACACGCTTCCCTTGTCCTGTCGTTCCCATTAAGAACAACATAAAGTTCAAGCAAACAATTGACAACGTAACAGAAATAATTGTGAAGGCCTTTTTTGACTGCCAACGCCACTCTGATGGTTAGTTGAGTTGGCAGCAAAAATACTTTCTGAGCTACAAAATCATTGATAGTGCAGAGATCCAGAAGGTTACACTTAGCCTCAGCTATGCCATTGATCACATTAAATATTGACCTACTCATGCAGGAGAAGAAGAAAAGAAATGTTTTGGTAAGTGATTCAGTACTTTTTAAATTCCCATTTTAAATGAGCGCTTAAATCTCTTAGAATAAAAGATGTTTCGCCTTGCCAGAGTAATGGAAATAATTTTATGATTCAGTGTTTAGCTAACGCAAATTATCTCCTCGAGACTCACCCCAAATGTTTCAAAGAGAAATCCAAACAATTTTTATTAGAGAATGTCAATATGCAACTAGAATATAAAATAAGGAACTTACAATAAAACGGCCTTTGGTGCAATCATTTATTTCAGCAGTAGATAGATTCTGTTAGCAGAGTCATTCTGGCACTTGCTTCCAGGTAGAGCATGATTGATTAATCATGACTCCTACGAGATGCTAATTTATCATTAACTGTGTAAATAAACATTTTTACATCTTTAATTTCAATACCTAAATCAACCAGACAAAAATTATTTTATTTACTTGGTGGTGAGAGATTTCTTCTGTAGAACTAAAAGCCTATGTTGACCAGTAAAGCACTCAGGTATCACATCAGGATCATAGCTCAGGACATTGAAGGCAGGAAGGGGAAACCACAGCCCAGACTGAGGCTGTGATAGGAAATGTGCCAGAGCTTCTAGTGTCTATGGAGGCCAACTCTGAAATCACAGTCAGACTTGGGTGAAATAGCAATCATCCTGCCATATGGGCTTTGAAATGACACCATTTCATGTGATGCAGTGTAGGTAGAAGGGCCTGGCTCCGTGGTAGGCCCAGAAGAGGTGGCCTGGAAGTTACAAGCTGAATCAGACTCCAAGAGAGTCAGCATTTTGCCACCTACCATTGTGGAGGGGCTCTGGATAGAGGATCTTCTAAACAGTGGTTCTCAAAAACTTCGGCATGTTTTAGAATGAACGGATCTGCTTGTTAAAAATGCACTTCCCTGGCCCAACCCCAGAAAAATTGAACACCAATAAAAAATAAATTTATTATTTAAAAAAAAGAAATTCTGATTCAAGAATGCAGGGATGAAACATACAAATCTGCATTTTTAAAACTTGCCAGGTGATTCCAATGTAGGTTTCTGATGAAAAACCATGGCTTAGGTGGCAACTGTGAAATAAATAAGAAATTATCTTCTATCTGGCGGAATGAACCATGATATATTAAAGCAGTAAAATACAGCTCAGTGACACAAACAGGAAGGCAGACTTTTACCACCGTCTCTCACTCCAGCTGCACTCCAGGTAACTGTAAATGCCTGATTGCATTGCCTCCAATTTTCAGATGCCATTAAGAAATTGCTAAAAACACTTTACATTTTTTTAATTCAAGAACCTTCAACTCACTTTAACATACCAATTGATTGCATAACAGGTATTATAGTAAAATGGGTATTGGATCCTAAAAGGAAAAAAACTGGATTAGAATCTCAGTTCCATTTCTGGCTAAATTGATCATATTGACATATTACTAACAGCTCAGTATCTCAATTTCCTTGACTAAAAACTTGGAATAATAATAATGCCTGTTGAAAATAATGGTTTTGAGAATTAAATGAGGAGCATATTTAAGCTCTGAGTCTGCTTACTGGTACGTAGAAGAAACTGTAAATTTTTTTTTAGATGAATGGGTGATTGAACAAACAAACATTTGGGTAGATGAGAAGCTCTTTTGAAATTATATAAATGCTGGAAATGTTGACAGGCATGATGTGTTCTCTTTCAAGTTATTGACAAACATAAGGGATTCTTTATTTTTAATTACCAGTTTATTTCTTTTTTTCCAGTGTGTTTTTACCCACCAGAAACACAAGTGTAATCATCCTTTATTTTTATCCTGCTTTGCTTTGATTTCCTACATAGCCTTGGTGTAAATCATTCAAAATACCACTTAAGCCATAGACCAGCAGAGTCTGGCAGTCTTTGGATTCAGTGCTGCTGAACCAGACGGGAAAACTAATTTATCCATTTGGCTTTCATTTTGTATACCCTTCCCATCTTCTTCGGTACTTTTATTAATTTCTAGAGCATGGTCTGTGAGTAGTTCCACAGAAGTTCACAATTACACGGGGCTGTCTTCCATGTTAACTCTTCAAATGGCTTCATTTATGGGCACAGCTGTCTCATCTTGATTTCACTGGGAGTGAAGCAGAACTGGCATTTCCCTTCTCACAGCTCATTTATTTTCAGACACGTATTGCGGCATACATTAAGTTCAATTTCTGCGGAGTTGTTATTGAGGTGTAGAACCACACACAGTCGGATGGCATCATGCCCTCCAAATAGGACAAAGAATAAGGCAGACAAAAGGACAGGCATAAGAAGAGGTACATGTTCCAATGTGTGGCATCCATTTCACGCTGTGGACATCCCCAAGCTTTTCCCAAAAAGAGAAGAAAGTCTGGGACTCGGAGGTAGACAGCCCCTTTCTGTTTATAAATAAAACTTCATATACATCACTCAATATTCTACACTATAGCATAGGTATTGTTAGAATCCTTATTTTAAAGATGAGGAAGTAGAAGCACAATATAGTTATATCAGTCACCCAAAGTTACACAGTTGACCAACCCATAGCAGGGACTGGATATCAATTTTTTTTGTCTTAGTCTGTCTGAGCTGCTATAACACAATACTACAGACTGGGTGGCTTATTAACAACAGAAATTTGTTTCCCTTATTTCTGAAGAGTGGGCACCCAAGATCAAGGCATGAACATGGTTGGTTTCTGGTAAGGATTTTCTTCCTGATTAAGAAGGTTGGTGCCTTCTCACTGCATCCTCATATGGGGAAAGAGACAAACCAGCTCCCTGAGGCCCTTGTATAAGGCCATTAATCTCCTCCCTGAGGATCCATTCTCACAACCTAGGCACCTCCCAGAAACCCCCTCCTAATTCCATCACATTAGGCATTAGGATTTCAACACAAGAATTTTGGAGGTGACAGAGACATTCAGACCATAACATTTTTCTAATTCCAAATCCCAAATTGCTTCCAAAATGGCAGTACTTCTCTACATTGCGATATGACTCTAGGGTTAGCAGAGTCCTTAAAAGAAGAGAAAGAGAGACACACCCAAGGCAAATTCAGATTTCCAGAGTCAATCTGCATAATCTGATTTGAATAAACTTCCCTCATCATATTCAGCTCAAAGGCACTCTGTGGGTGTGAACTTATTATTTATTGCCAGTCACTAACCACAGGAGATTCTCTTTTTCGGATGGTCACCACTGACTCCTGGCTTTAATTTAGCCAATTCCATCAGACAGCTGCCAAGGCAAACAGTTCTGGAGGATCAGGGGCTGATCTGGATATGCTTTAGTCCTATTTGGTTGAGTTGCCCTGGACCTATGTTCTGAACTTTGGTCTGAAACAGACATTTTCACAGAGGAGTTGTGGCACACAGTTGAGATTTTACTTAGTACATAATGGCATTTGTTCCAAGTAATTTTAAATAATCTACAGTTCAAAAGATTCTACAGATATAGCCCTCCTTCCTAAAAAAAAAAAAAAAAAAAAAAAAAAAAAGGCCAGATTAGATTCATTTTTTTCTTATAGTTCATGTAAACTTCATCACTTCTGTGACTAACATAGGAACAGGTTCAGGTGAAGAATTATGTGCTCTGCATTCTCAGGTAAATCTCAGAGGATCTTATTTACCTTGTTTCATTATGGTCCAGCAAAGTCCTTATATAAGTGAACTACAGGCTTCTCTGCCCTCAGCTGAGAATCCCTTACTGTACATTTGATTAGCTGCCTTACATACATCTTCCAGACTCAGAAAATTGCTTAACACACCAGGTACGAAGAGCTTAAGCAGGACAGCAAGCAATGGGGGAATGAGGTAAAATCCCCCAAACACAAAGGGGAATGCAGCTAGTGCTAACATTTGAAGCAAGGAAAACACCTCCTCCTCCTCTCCATACACCATCACAACTGTGCCTTGGGGTGGAGAGTGTGATTCTGGTCCTCTCCCTTCCAGTCCCCCCACACACACTTCTGCTCCTCCACCCACACTTATTAACTCTTCACTAGAGAGAAGTAGCTAATTGTCAGAAATGGAGACGTTCTTAGGCACATTGCACTAGGTACCATAAATATTAAACTGTCCTTAAAGAGTATTGGTGAAAGCTCTCTGCCTTTTCCTCCTACTTCCCAGATTTGCACAGTAAGCAGACCCCGGCATGGCCTGCCACTCACACTCACTCACTCTCTCTCTCCGCAGGTAATTGAACAATATTAAATTCAGGGGAAAAGAAGGAATCTTGCTTTGACTTAACTGATAAGCCTGTATTCAGAGAGATTTAATAAATCAACATTTCACTCTTGATGAAATGATATTCTACTTCTTCTTTGGCTATTAATCCTTGAGTTTGTCATATTCCTTATCAGGGAGATCCAGCAGGGAGAAGTTCTAGAAGGCAGAACTACACCCTCTCATTCTTGGGACGCCAATTAATAACTCCAAAATATACCCTGTACTTCTTCAGTGTAATTATTATACTTAATTCTACTCAATCAATACCTGGACTAATGATGAAATTTCCAAATGAAGGAAATTAACTCTGTTATGGGAGTTTGTTGGGAAACATTGAAACTTAATTCCCTTATGTCCTGAGAAGAGCCTCTTAATTTTCATATCTCACTTAATTGAGTAAGCCCCTCATGATGGATATTACCTCTGGCATCCTATCCCCAGTGGGGTTTTTCCTCCATCTATTAGCTCAGAGGACATTTCAACTATGTCTTATCCTGGGTTCCCCTGGAAAGAAATCCTGAGACAAAGTCTTGGGTGCAGTACTTTGTTTGGGAAGTGATTCTCCTAGGGAGTAGGAATGAAGGATGAGGGAAATAAGGAATGAGGGAAATTTAATAAAAGAGTACTTTATCAAGTTGATGCTTGAAGCTCTCTCCCCCAGGACCTTCTAAGGACTCTAAGCAGGTTCTCTAAAAAGCCCAATGTCAAGGCACTGGAGAAGCCCTTAGCAGGAAGTTAGAGGAACATAGCAAAGGCACAAGGGGAAGATTCTGTTGAGTGGCATCTGCGCAGGTCTAGTCAAGTCCTGCACAGAGCTAGAGGTCACAGAAGTAGATGAACTAAAAGATGGTATTATGTCCAATATAGCCCTCCTCTAGCATTACACGGTTCCTGGAGTGCCTTCTTTAACATCCAAAATGTGTGAGTACCCTTCAAGCTAAGAAGACCTAATACAGTGGATTGATGTAACAATCCTGGGTATTGCAGTTGGCCTGAGGCTAGGACTGATATATCCACCATCAATCTATATCATCAATTTTCAAGTTCCCTCAATCTTGGGCAGTCTTTTGGCAGCTCTTGGTTGCTTTTCTGGTCAGATAATCTAGACCCATATCCTTTAGAAATCTGAATCTTGTTTTTTTTTTTTTTTGACTTGGCCAAGATTACTCAATGGCTTACTCACAGCTGTCACTGGAAGCATCAACGGCAACTCAGTGAATTGCCAAAATCCAAAGCTACTTCTCTCTGGTCCCATTGTATAGCAACAGTGCTGCCTCGTTGGGTTAATCAGACTCAAGTGCCCCACCAGTATAATAATTCCTGTTTTTACCTGCTGGTCCCCCAACATGAGGATCAAAGAGTGATTAGGAGTAGTACAGCTTCATCCAGTGGAAGGCTCACTGGGTCCTATTCTGGAACAGCTTAAGATTGTGAGGACAAATCTGCTCCCCAAGTGAGTCATTGGGAGTGATGGTTAAAGAGCTAATCCTAGTTCTAACCCTTGGTCCCCAGATTCCTGTTTTATAATCATAACAAAATGGCATCATATATTGACTGTTTTCCTCTAAAAGTAAAGCCTGAGCAAAAAGCTTGTATACCATGTCCAAACCTTTTCATCATCTACAACAAATACTCCATACTTGTTGAATAATAACACATTATTTCCTCCCCAGAGCCCCTAGACACTCTTCTACTTTCTATCTCTGTGAATTTGACTATTCTATATCTTCAAATAAATGGAATCCTATAATATTTGTTCTTTTGTTTCTGGCTTCAATTCAACACAGTAGTGGAACTTCTGGCCAGAGCAATTAGGCAAGAAAAAGAAATAAAAGGCATCCAAATTGGAGATGAAGAAGTAAATTTATCTCTATTTACAGATGTTATGATTTTATATGTAAAACATCCACACACACACACAAAAAAAAATCTAGAGTGGTGATGGTTGTACAAAAATGTAAAAATATACTTAATGTTATGAATCATATACTTAAATGATGAAAATGATAAATTTTACATGCTATTTTGCCACAATAAAGACAGACAAAAAGAGAGAAAGAGCAGAGAGAGAGAGAAAAACCATTCTGGGTTTTCTTTGGTATTAGCAGTTGAGAAAAATGCCAGACAAATAACCATATGCCAATGTCAGAAGTTGTAAGAAGCAGCTGCGTTTCTGGATACCACTTGATAAACTAATGAATATGTGGACACAGAGAAAGGAAAAAGTGTTTTAACTCCTATAGTCTGGAAAAATAGGATGGAAATATCTCATTATAGAGACCTTGAGAACAAGAAGAATTTCCACAGTGGAGGCTAAGATTATTCCAGGCTTTCCAATTGAAGAAGCAAGACATTGGCGCCTCTGCCTTGGGAATCTTAAAATCTTCTTTACACAATTACATTTAGAACATGCTCTGAACACTTTACTAAGGCAATTTCCATTTTTAGGATTGCTAACTAGCTGAGAAGTAGACACCAGGCACTACAGGCAATATTTGATAGTTAAGAATAAAGAGGTGCTCCGTGAAATCCGGGGTCTCCCCTACTCCCAATCAAGTTCTTCTAAAGTATTCCCCTCTTCTCCTCAAGGTCACCAAATGGACTTAAGAAACATAATGTCCAAGTCCATCAAGCTACTGTAACAAAATTAACTATAAATTTAAAATCCTCTTAACATTTTCAATCCTTAGAATTAAAGATGGTTATTACAAAATTTACTTACAATTAAATCATATATATCAAAATATTACTAAGGACACCTGTGTGGCTCAATCAGTTAAGCACCTGCCTTTGGCTCAGGTCATGGTCTCAGGGTTCTGGGGTGGAGCCCCAAGTCAGGCTCTGTGCTCAGCAGGGACTCGGTTTGAGACTTCCCCTCCTTCTGCCCCCACCCCTCATGCACATGAATGCTCTGTGTGTGTGTGTGTCTCTCTCTTTCAGATAAATAGGTAAAATCTTTAAATATATATATATATATTGCTAGATGTATTTCACATAAAAAGCCCTTTCATCCGCAACACAAACTCCCTATATTTTCCCACTGCCTCATTATTTTCCAGACCGTTCTTCAGTCTGTGTTTCAATGGCTTCCTTCCCTACAGCCACATGAAAGATGGATCTGAAGCCATTTCAGTGTTTACATATTGGGTCGTCAAGCATCCTCATGGCATCTTTGCCTGTAGCCTTGCCTAGAACACTGGCCTTAACGTCTTCTTCTTATAAGCAACCCTTTTCTTTCACAGCATGGAAATGAAGAATATGAATAACCCCATCGAATTTCTTACGTGGACCCAAGTTGGAAAGCATAGGCTCAGTGGGCTCAGTTTCAGTTTCTTCCCTGTCTGCAGAATAATCCAGTGAGAGGTCACCTGTGCTGTGACTTTGTCAGCTCTTTAGTAAATTACATGCAAGGATAAAGAGGATAAAGGATAAAGAGGACAATCCTTGCCTGCTGATAAGACACATTCTTCTTCATTCTCCTTTTCCTATGACATATTGAATAACACCATAGAGCATAAGTCATTATATCCTTTATTTTTTTTTTTTAATTTTTTTATTTATTTATGATAGTCACAGAGAGAGAGAGAGAGAGGCAGAGACACAGGCAGAGGAAGAAGCAGGCTCCATGCACCGGGAGCCCGACGTGGGATTCGATCCCGGGTCTCCAGGATCGCGCCCTGGGCCAAAGGCAGGCGCCAAACCGCTGCGCCACCCAGGGATCCCCCATTATATCCTTTATATAACAAACGTATAATTACAGCACATACAGCCAAAAAAAAAAAAAAATGCATCTCAAGGGATATTGTGTTTTCTAACAGGAAGTAGAGCGATATTTCAGAACAGTGAACACAGGTTTTCACCTCTGAAATCTTTTAGCAGCATGATGTTTTTGAACATCTGAACTAGATTATGTGTGTTTCAGCCTTCTCCCTCTCCTTAAGACACAAATAACAATGCTGTTTGGAAAAATTGGAAAGAGGAAGGAATTTTCTAATTTATTTTCCTAATTTGGGATGCATAAATGTCATAGGATGCACTTGCCTGTGACATCGACTCTTCACTGCAACCTTATAGTCTGGGCATTATTACATCATTTTATAACAGAAGCAGAGCAGTGCTAAGAAATTTGCTCAAGGTCAATCTCCAAAGAGGTAGAACCTGGATTCATACAGGATCTGTACCTGTTTGAATCCAGTAGCCTTTGACTCTTCAGAATCCAGGACATATCTTGTTGGAATTCAGTCTTTAAAAAAAATACCATTAGAGGTTTTAGCTTTACAAAGTAAAAATCTAGGGTTTTCTTAAGAATAAATTTGGCATATATAATACATATTAATAATGTCTATAAAATCTGTGCCTCAAAACTTACCTACTAAGCAGTAAAAAAAGTTTCTTATGGTTATTTGACCTCCCATTATCCAGTTTTATTCAGTTAATATGTTTTGCTTCAACATAAAACAAAAAGCTATATTAAATGGCATTCATTCTGAACAGTTCACTAATTTAATTTAATATGCTAGTACTTTTCTCGATACGTTTTTTTTTTAATATTGAGATCTATGTAGGATATTAGCATCAATCCTTTAAAGGAACTTAATTTCCGTATATTTCAAGCCAACAGACTACAAAAGAAAAAAAAAAAAGAGGGGTTAGAGCTGGAGAAATAAGAAGTGAGGTAAGCAAGCAGCCAAGGGGCTTACGAATGGAGTTCTTCTGCCACCTTGTGGTTGTTCTGTGTTATAGCAAGAGCCACTTTATTCCTTTTTTTTTTTTTTTTTTTTTTAAGAACTGTTTTTTGATATATTTTTAGTTCCAAAGGATAGATTACTCATTCAGTGGTTTCCAAATCATCTGGGTGCCCAACACAGTCACCTAGAGAACATATTCAGGGGACCCATCCCTTGATATTTTGATCTTGCATTTGGGGGAAGGGCCTTGGTATAGTTTCCCAGTCATCCCAGTTGATAATGACGTCGTTGATTCCACTTTGGATGTATCAAAGCTGGAAAGCTTTTTATAAGCAATCAGTATTCTCTTCATTCTGGACTCCCCGCTAAACTCCATTTAGAGCCTCTCTTTGGGGGAGTGTGACCATGTGACTGAGCTCTGGCCACCTTCATCTTTATTGAACGTGGTTGTCTTAGTTCCATTTTCTTCTCCCTGGATATGTTGGCTAATTTTGGTTTTGTTGGCAACCTCTCTCTTGAAACTTTTTCTTCCACTTGGTTTCTTTATATCTTCTCTCCTTGTTCTCCTTCTACTGGGCAAACAAACAAACATCATGAGAGTAAAAGTCAAGGTCTCACCCACCGGTGTGGAACTGGCCCTGCTGCTTCTCCAACACATCAGACAGGCCTTTCCTCCCAGCTTAGGACAACCTCAGGCTTCTGGTTCAACATTTTCCCCAAATACCTCCATGGGACCTGCCCCAGTCTCCTTCGAGTCTTTGTTCAAACATTATTTCTCCCTGCTACCCCTACTTACAAATGCAACTTCTTCCCAACACATTTCTTATTCTTACTATCCTGCTTTATTTTTTCTCTAGTAGTTACAATATTCAACATACTACACAATTTTTTAAGGATTTTATTTATTCATGAGAGACACAGAGACATAGGCAGAGGGAGAAGCAGGCTCCCTGCAGGGAGCCTGATGTGGGACTCCATCCCAGGACCCCAGGATCAGGACCTGAGCCAAATGCAGACTCTCAACCACTGAGCCACATGGGACCCCCAACATACTACACAATTTTAATACTTGTTACGTTTATTGTCTTCTTTACCTTAGAATACAAAATCCATAAGGACAGGGATTTCTATTTTCTCCATTGTCCTGTGCTCAGAAACGAAGACAGTGCCTGGCACATACATTGTGACACATATATTGTGGGCGCTCAAAAAAAGACTTGTGCAGTGACTGAGTGAAAGGAGGGTTGAATGGATGAATGATGATCCAGGCTGTTAAATAAACACAGGAAATACTATTCAGCCTCACAAGTATCCAAACATACAAATTAACATGAAGTATCATATTTTTCAATTGATTTTTCAATTTATATGGCCTTTCAATATAATTCCTGAACCCAGAGAGGGTGTAGTAAATTATATTCACGTTTTAGTTAAATTGATGTAGCAATTTTTTAAATCAATTTACATGTAGACATAAAGTGTTTATAACCTCTAGCCCAGTAACCCCAGTTTTGGAATGTTTCCACAACAACCACCAAAAAGAAATTTAATACATATACTCTGCATAGCCATCTACTGTGGTACTTTTAATTTTTTTAAAGATCTATTTATTTGAGAGAGTCAGAGACAGACAGAGCCAGGTGGAGGGGCAGATGGAGTGGGAGAGAGAGAAATGTAAGCAGACTCCACACTGAGAACAGAGCCCAACTGGGGGCTGGATCTCATAACCCTGAGATTTTGCAGTATTTTTTTTAAGATTTCTATTTATTTATTCATGAAAGACACACAGAGAGAGAGGCAGAAGGAGAAGTAGGCTCCATGCAGGGAGCCCGACGTGGGACTCGAACCCAGGACTCCAGGATCATGCCCTAGGCCAAAGGCAGGTGCTAAACCGCGGAGCCACCCAGGGATCCCCTCAGTATTATTAATAAGGATGAAAACTGAAAGAAACTAAGTGAGTGATGTTAAATCTATGCAGTGGACTATTTTGCAACCATTATAATCATAAAGACAGTGCTTCAACATGGAAAATTGTTTGTGGAAAATGGAATCTGTAATTACACAGCTTTTTTATGTATGTGGGAAAATGCTATAAAGAATGTACAAAAATTAGAACTTTTCGCATATATGAGTGATGACATTAAATCTTATTTCTGTCTCCATTCCCCAAATGTTCCAATTTACTGCTGTAGATTTTAGAATTCTTTAACATTGGAAAGGAAAATTGTCTTATTTCTAAATGTTATACCCTCACCTGATGTGAATTTATTCTAAGTTCTAAAAAGTGATCATTACTTGCTTTTATTGTATTCATCAAGAACAATTTACATCTTTGTGGAAATATTTTTAGTCTTTTAAAACAGATTTATTTGCATAAAAATGAGCAATTTGCCCAAAAAATCAGGCTGAATTTAACATTAATTCAAGAATTAAATTGTCCTTCCCCTTTTCTTATGTGTCTGCTCTCTACCTAACTGTCTGCATGGGTTCACGTTCTAATTGCTTGGTTCTTATAGATTTGGTTGAGCCCATTATCTCTCTACATTTTAATATAAAATAAAACTACCTATAAATGTTCCTCTTTTGCATACATTCCCATTAATTAGTAGTACATTCCCCAGGAATTCATGAAGGGGAGAGGTTTTCAGACAAAGGAACTCAAGGCATGCCCTTCCCCCTTGAACTAAGCCTTCAGCCTTCACCAAATCCTGAGATTGCCATCTCCTTGCTTGACCTAACCTTCCCTACCAGCTCCTAACCCAGTCAGTCCTTCCCTTTGGTCATGTGAGAATTTATATATTGTTGAAATTCGGTCTCCCTCCCACGTGCCTTGCTCAGCAGGGATTTAGGCTGTGGCCTCACTGCCCTTCCTGGTCATGATGAGAGGTAGCTACTCTCAATTTCATAGCCCCCCATTTGCATGACTCTCTGGTACTCTATCACTCCCCATTCAATACTGACAGCCAGGAATTATTTTCAGGGTAATAACATTAACTCCTTGGTGCGAAACAAAGTCAGATCAACTATTCCTTTATTTGCATCCTTACAAAGCTAAAAACTCATATAACAACAACAAAAAGGCAAAAATCTCTCCTTGTGGGTCCTCTTAGTCGAAAGGCCCTCTAACTCCAAAGTATTGTACTTCTCACACCATTGACAGGCTCGTCACATGACTTACTAAAGCCAAAGAAATGTGAGAAAAAGTGATATGTTCCATTTCCACTAGGAGCTGTAAGAGTCATCACGTAGTTGTTTCTTTCGTTGCTTTATATTTCCTCTGCCTAAAGACCTCGAAACAGCATCTTGGGGAGGGATTGCTTCTTGGGACAAAAGCCATAAATGAAGTGGACTAAGTGTCCCATAATGAAGTTAAAAAAGAAAAAAAAAATCCTTATTGCTAGATACCACTAGGATTTTTGGAGCCATTTGTTACTGTAGCATAACCCTGCCACTGCTTCCTGATACAACTTATGTCCTCCTGACATTTCGGGAGGCAGTGGGACATAGTGAGCTAGATGTGTGACCTTGGGCAAATTACCTAATCTCATAGTGCTTCATCTATGACAGTGAGATAATACATAGTGTGAGGTTACTGTGACAAATAAGTAGGTGAAAACTTATAATAAACACTAGATGGTAAATAGTATATCCTTAATAAATGTTAACTACTGCTATTTATTATTCTTATTATTACTATTATGAGTAATAATCTGCAACAGATACGGCTTTTATCCTAATTCTCTAGCACAGCGTCTGATTCGTATGCTCCGTTTGACCTATTTTCCAAATGTCTTTAATGGATCCACCACTTCTCTTTTGTTTCATTTCCTCATATGACCACTTCCACTCATTTTCTTTTACCATCACTTTTTCCCCTTTTCCTTTTATAATACAAGTTGAAATAGGAATGTTCAGCCCATTTTACTTGATAACCCTGAATTTTGCACTTTTATAGACTTCCATCTATTCTTTGCCCTAACGGAGCTCCCAATAAATCATTTCATGTACCAGAATGTCTGCTTAATGGACATCCTAGGATGCAGTAGGTTCAATTTGTAAACACAAGTATCTGAAATGGTCATAAGTTACAGAGCCAGAGTCTCCAGAAAATCTCTTTAGAAACCATTCTTTTCTGCTGTCATGTTCTCAAGGATGGGGAATAATGTTCCTTTCTCTTTTTTCCTACGTGGGACAATTATACAAAAAGACAACCATTGTTTCTTAGAAATCCCATATTTTGTGTGTCCTTAGTTTCTTTACATTTTTCTCACACAAACTATCTTTAATCATCTATGACATCGATTTTCATTGCAACCCATTTTCCTGGATTCTATAAACAGAAGAAGCATGCTTTAAATTACCAAAATCTTAGTCACCTCATTTTTCACTGCAAGAAAATAAAATAGAAAGTTCTTTCTAAGTGAAAATGATTCTTTGCTGTTCAGCTTTATAGATGCTTAAGGGTTTCAGGGCTGTTCTTATTACCTAACTTTCTAACTGACCACCTGGACTTCAACTTTTCTCTTAACTCAATGCTTTATTTTGTTGCCAAAATCATCTTCCTAAAATTAATATTGTATTATTTCACTTTCTGGTGTAAAAACATCCATATGCTTTCCAACAACAATAGAATTACTGCAGCTGGAGGATTATTGCCAAATTAGGGCAATCCTATTTTCTAGACCCTCTCCCTAGAGCTCCCTCTTCCTCTCCTTCCTGTGACAGCACCTTCTTCACCCTTTCTGTTCATTCTCCAGCTCCTTCCCAGCCCCCTTCTCTTTTTAGGCCTATGAATGTCGACATTTTCCACAATTATGTCCTCAATCTTTCACACTTCCCTTTCTATACCCTCCCCACAGAGACCTCCATCCTTCCCACATTGTCACCAGTAACTACCCACAAGCATTATTTAGAAAAGCACTGTCCAATAGAAATATAATGCAAGCCACAAATATCAGCCACATATGTACTGTGAAATTTTCTAGTAGACACATTTTAAAAGAAGTGAGTATATATTTCATAATACATATTATAGAGATAAGATGAAAATTGAAAGGGAGGCAAACCATAAGAGACTCTGAACTCTAGGAAACAAACTGAGGGTTGCTGGAGAGGAGGTAAATGAGAGGAGGGGATAATTGGGTGATGGGCATTAAGGAGGGCACTTGATGTAATGACCACTAGGTGTTATATACAACTGATGAATCATTAAATTCTACCTCTGAAACTAATAAATAATAACATATATATTACTGAACCCAAGATATCCAAAATATTATGATTTCAACATATAATCAGTATTTTATTTTTTGTAGTGTTCAATGATTTATCAGTTGCATATAACAGCCAGTGCTCACCACATCAGGTGTAATCAATATTTTAAAAGTGAGATATTCATCTTCTTTTGTCTTGTTTTGTGGACTGTCTTCAAAATGAATGTTTACTTTCCACTTACAGAACATCTCAATGAAGCTTAGCAAATGCTTCTTTCAAGTCCTTACTGGTCACATTTGGTAAATGGCTACCATATTAGACGGTGCCAATCTAATGCACAAAACACTTTACCAAAGTGTGTCTTTAATAATCTGTTCAATATCCCCTTATGAATGTCCTACCAGCATTTAAGATTGATCAAGTCTGGGACACCTGGGTGGCTCTGCGGTTGAGCATCTGCCTTTGGCCCAGGGCGTGATCCTGGAGACCTGGGATCGAGTCCCGCATCCGGCTCCCTGCATGGAGCCTACTTCTCCCTCTGCCTGTGTCTCTGCCTGCCTCTCTCTCTGTGTGTCTCTCATGAATAAATAAATAAAATCTTTAAAAAAAACAATAAAAAAAGATTGATCGGGTCTAAGACAAAATGCATTGCCCCCTTATACTCCCTAGTGTCTCGCATAAGCAAACACCAGCTCATCCTCCTGACTTCCTTATAACTATCAATGGCCCCAACAGTATAGCAGTATTTAAGTTCTATAACTACTCAAATATTAAGGAAGCAGAGAGAATCTTTCAAGTCATCCAGTCCTACCTTCAGGACTTTCTTCTACAAAAGGGGTTCTTATCCTTTGGCTAAGATCTCTGAACCTTTAGCTAACATCTCTTAGCCTCCTGATATTATAGACAAAAGGTTTATACATGGATCTTTTCTCTGGGGACAATATGCTGAGCGTTAGAACTCAAAAGAGTTTGATCACCATGACCTAGGCTCAGCTGTGCCTCTTCTCTCTTCTGTAATGGCTGCACCCAATATTACCAAATTCTGTCCATTCAACCTTCCAGATCTCTCTAATGCAAACCTATTTCTGCCTTCCCACTGCCATTGACCTACTTATAGCATACCCGTATCTCCTGGATTCCTTTAGCTATGAGAGCGAGTGACTCTGTCAGGGAGCAATGGGGCCAATCTGTCACTGGTAGAAAGGCAGCTGTGGCTTGATCACGCATGAACACCCATGACAGGATCAGGTAGGTCGAAATGATTAAAAAACGGAATCAAAACCAAGTCAGTCGGAAGAGGAGTTGTGACCGGTGTTGTGGCCAGACTATACCGGATGGCATCACATCCTGGTCTGAGATACCACTGGGGTGTCTGCTAGTGGGTCTCAGTGCTCTGAGAAGAGGCTGGCTGTGGCTCTTTTGTGGGGACCCTCAACACTTCCCTGCCCAGGTACCTACACTGCCAGTTCTGTCTCCCTTGGCTGTACTTTGTCCCATGCTAACAGATTTGTTCTCATTTGTACAAGATGGTTCCTGGTATCCTCTAGTTGGACTGAAGATGCAGTTTAAGGGCATGTCCTCCAGGTCTGAGTAAATGTCATTTGCTTCCAGAGTTTAATGATTTCTCTCAGGCCCAGCCTTTTCTAGGGCTGGTAACAGTTTTCTGGAAGTTGGACTTTGGGCTAACACCTTGACAACTGACTGCCCCTTCCCTAAGTTTCTGTCTCCATTGTGTCCTGTAGACTTCTGTCCGATTAAATGTCCTCTTTCATAGATACAGAGTCACTCCCCTTCTTATGCTTAGATACAGAGTCACTCCCCTTCTTATTCTTATGGGTGCCCCTCCGCCAAGAAATAAAATCAAAACTCTCTAACTTTGAATTAAGCTTCTCCAGGATCTTCCCTCAAAACTACCTTTGGGTCCTATCTTCCTTCCATATTTCTCTACCCATAACTAACATTCCAGAACTCCCAAAGGGAGTTATCAGGGCATTTGGCTGGCTCAGTTGGAAGAGCATGCAACTCTTGATCTTGGAATCATGAGTTCAGGCCCCACATTGAGGGAAGAGTTTACTTTAAAAAAAAAGAAAAAAAAAGGAAGTCAAAAGGGGGATATTAGAGCTCTTGATCCTTTTGCTTCATATTTTCAAAAGGACAATTTCAATCAATGGCATTATGTAAGAGTTGTCGCACCCTAAAACAGTCTTTTACACAGCCGTGTCAATGCATATTAACAAAGGTGATAGAATGGCCATGAATAATATAAAGTCCTTGAGTTGTCAGACCTCTCAGACCAGAGGAGTTCTAACTTACATTCATAAGCCCATTCATGACCCTGTTCCATGCAAATCTAAACAGGGAGGTGACAACTCACCATTCCTTATGTCAGACATTGAAACTGAAAAATGGCTCCAGATTGCTACAAAAGAGACCAAATTGTTCTCTGGACACTATTTTGGCCCTGATGCAAATTCCTATATTGGCAAACTGCCATCTTCTCTTTTCTACAAAGATTTAAGCTGCCTGAAAAACATTGGTGTTTCACAAGGCAAAGAATTGTGGGACCCTCTACTATGTGTCCCTTAAGTAAGAGCTATTGATTCTGAGATCAAGCCCTCCAGCTGCTCATTGTAAAACTCTCTCTGTTTTACACCAACGCTGTAACTGAAACCATTCGATGTATTTCTCCCTCACGCTGCTCACTAGTCGAAGTCCAAATTGCTTCATTTCATTAATGTCTTTATCTCTACTCACTGGTATAACTGGAATCAAATTGGAGAGAATATAGAGGGTATGTAGTTGATCATGTTATTCATCAAAGTGCCCACCTAGAAAAAAGGAAGCTCAGTTCTGGGAGAAATAATACTCAGTCATCACATCTCCTCAGAGAGAATATCTAAAACTGCCAGAACTTATATCTTGGCAATACACCATTTCCTCACACCTCTAGTTCAATGATAAGGACTCAGAGAGCTCATAAGCATGAATGAGAGGTTGCTGATTTTTACATAAACTCTCTTGTGAATAAGTTTTTAAACAGTATTCAATAATTACACAAGGATATATTTAATGGAAAACAAATTTATATAAAAACATGAACATACTCATTTAAGTCTGGTTAAAACAATGGACATACTCTTTTAAATCTGGGAAATGGTAGATCAAATGGTAATTTAATATGTAATACCTCAACAATTTAATGAAAACTCTTTCATTGCATATATTGATATTATACTTTGAAATTCTCTTTAAAATTCTGTAAAACAAAATAGAGAATGGAAGAAGAAAGAGAGAGGGAAGGGGAGAGGGAAGGAGAAAGAGAAGAAGGGCAGAAGGGAAGTAGGGAGTGAGAGGGAAGGAAGGAGAGGAAAATAAAAATTCACATCTCTAGAGGGGAGTGGTGGGGGATGGGTGAAATAGGGGATAGGAATTAAAGAGTACACTGTCATAATGAGCACTAGGTAATTATAATAAAAGACGACAAAGATGAAGATGAAGGAGGAGAAGAACGAGGGAGAGAAGAAGAAGGAGAAGAGGAAGAGGAAGAAGAAGAAAAGAAGAAGAAGAAGAAGAAGAAGAAGAAGAAGAAGAAGAAGAAGAAGAAGAAGAAGAAGAAGAAGAAGAAGAAGAAGAAGAAGAAGAAGAAGAAGAAGAAGAAGAAGAAGAAGAAGAAGAAGAAGAAGAAGAAGAAGAAGAAGGAGAAGAAGAAAGAAGAAGGAGGAGGAGGAGGAAGGGGGGAATGAGAAGGAGAGGAGGATGAGGAGAAGAAGAAAGAGGAGGAAGAGAAGGGGATGATGATGGAGAGGAAGAAGGAGAAGGAAAGGAAGAGGAAGAAGAAAGGAGAGGACAAAATGAGAAGAAGAGGCACAAGAAGCTTGTGGGGTGCAACCAAGTTTCTAATTCTTTTTTTTTCAAATATTTTATTTATTTATGCATGCGAGACACAGAGAGAGAAAGAGAGAGGCAGAGACACAGGCAGAGGGAGAAGCAGGCCCCATACAAGGAACCCCATGTGGGACTCAATCCCGGGACTCCAGGATCACACTCTGAGCTAAAGGCAGACACTCAACCACTAAGCCACCCAGGCATCCCCCAAGTTTCTAATTCTGGATCAAGCCATTGGGTGTATTCCCTTTATGATAATTCATCTAACTGTATCCTTAGGATTTGTGCACATTTTTACCTGTGTGATACTTCAACAAAAAGACGTCTCAAAAATATAATCAGGGATCCCTGGGTGGCGCAGCGGTTTGGCGCCTGCCTTTGGCCCAGGGCGCGATCCTGGAGACCCGGGATCGAATCCCACGTCGGGCTCCCGGTGCATGGAGCCTGCTTCTCCCTCTACCTATGTCTCTGCCTCTCTCTCTCTCTCTGTGACTATCATTAAATAAATAAATAAATAAATAAATAAATAAATAAATAAAATATATTCAACTGAGAAAAGTAGAAATACAATATAAAATCACCCCTTTGGGGATTTTTCTATATTAAAAAATAAGCCACATCTCTAATCACACATTAATACTAAGCAGAATGCTTTATTAATCCCATAAAAAATTAAATCAATTAATCATAATTTGTAATTTTTCCTGTGTCATCAAAACAGCAAATGATTTTGTCTGCATTGATCATGGCCAGAGAAAAACTGCTAGAATTTTCCTTTATGTAAATTTTTGTTAATAAATCTAGGGCAAATGCAGGATTATTTGGAACATTAAATCAAAGCTTTCTAACTCAAAAATCCTAGGTTTGAAATTCATCACATTTGCAATTCTCCCAAAACACTAGTAGAAGTTGGGATCTTTGTTTGCCTAACCTTTCCAGGTGTGCTCTATGATACAATTATGAGATTCTCTGGATTCTGAATTTAAAACTTATACTCCAGAGAAGGGTTAGGAGTTTTTCATCTGTATGCTGCTATAACATAAGTAGAATTTATTCATTTAGTCTTATTTCTTGCAATAACAAGAAATGCATCTAATATGTGCCTTGCCTTCAGTAAGGCACTCAATATTCTTTATTAGGGGAAAGATAATCATCATTTTGAAATATTTGTGTTTTGAAATATTCAGTGTGAACTACAAATAAATAAAAATGTCTGTAAAGACACAGATAAAACAAAGCTGGTAAGAAGTACATAAAAAGACTAAAAGAATACAAGTTACCATTTCTTCTGGTAAATCTTGGTACATTTTCAGTAACCATCTGTATTTGCAGGACTTTGGAGGAAAAAATCAAAAAGATACAAAAGTTTTCTAGTATCTTTCGATGTCATAGATAGGGATATTGAGAAGCAGACCTGGAGATGTGGTGGGTACAAGATGTTTATCAGGGACAAAAGTCTATGCAAGGAAGGGGGAAGAAGCAGGATCGTGCATAGGAAGTCACTCTGGGATGCAGGTTCCTCCACGATGGTCCATATGCTTTGTTTCCTCACCAAGGAATATACTGGAAATACTCTCAAGACATTGTTTTTAAAAAGTTTTGATAGATCCCTAAAATGTCCTCTCTTATTCAGCTTTTGAAAGCAATGTTTACGAAAAGTTTTTGGTTACAAAGGAAACCTTTCACGCTGACAGTGAACTGTGATTGGTAGAGAAATATGCTAAAATGTTAATGTTGGTGATGGATATTTTTTCTTCTATATACATTTTTTTCATTTGCCAAATTCTCTAAAGTGGACATGCATATAACTCTTAAAAGATTTATAAATATGTGATGAAACCTCACACTGAAAGGTGTAAGACAGCTGTACAAAGAGTGTTAAGGCAAAGAGTGTTAGCTGAGGGATTTGGATTAAAAAATAAACAGTAACAATTAGTGATGGTTTACTTTGGTTGAGTGGAGCCATAAATAATTTTGTTTTCTTTTTGCTTTGCCAGCATTCCTATAAGGAGAAGTTTTTACCTTTATCATGGCAGGGGGTTGGGGGAAGCAAGTCCTGCATTTACTTTTTAAAATGATATTTAAAAAAAAAAAATAAAATAAAATAAAATGATATTTAAAATCTAAAATAAAGAACCCAGATGGAGAGGTTAACCTTGGGTAGCTAGGACACAGTTGAGAGAAGAAATAAGGAGCCAACCCAGTTTGGACTTCCCATGATTTAAGCTGCAGTTGGAGGAAGTGCAAGTCTCCAAGAGGGAGAATAAACAATATTTTGGGTGAGGGAACAGGCTCCAGTACATCGACTGGTTAAATAGCCTTTAAGGGATTCTCAGGGCTTCTGAAAATGAAAATGCTGGTCTCTACCAGACACTTTTGAAAGAGACAAACATCCACCTATCTTTCCTCCATAAGGGGGGCTTTCCAAACATATCGTAGGAAAGTTACAACAAATGGCATCAGATGGAGAGTCCTGTTAACACTCCCCTCCCCTCCCCTCCCCCATGAGTCATTCAGGGCATTCATCACACCCACAGACCCTCTACTCACACTTGTTTGTGAATGTGTGACTGAAGACTTCCTGGAGCCTCTCCTCATCCACAGAGCCGAAGCCTCTCAGAAACCACACTCAGCTCCAAGCAGAGTCTGTGCCACAGCCTTTGGCCTCAAGGACTCAGGGACTGTTCTTGGTGATCACAGAATTAGTCAACAGGAACCTGACCTTGTTGGGGGAGTTTTCCAGGCTTTACCTCATCTCTCAGTTCCAGAAAGCTAACATGAGCGATACACAAAAACTACACAAGTACTGCTGCAAAACCAAAAAGAAAATCATAAATGTTATAGAAAGCCAAAGGTCATTTCAAATGCCAAAAATATTCAACCTTTTCAGTCAATGCAATTATTCGGTTATATTCTTTCATTCAAGGCAAGCAGTTCACCTAAAGAAATAATCTGGACATGAATACATTCTACATTACAATACACAAGAGATAGATTAAATGGATTCTTTTTAAAACTTTAGAAATCTGCAATTAATTATTTCTATAATATATACCAGTTTCAGAAAATTAGGATGTCTAAAAATCTCCACTGGAAGAACTTCCAATCTATGTTATTACTTATATTTGAAATTTCAGACTGTTTACGCAATATAATCTTTTAATAGTCTTACTTAGAAAAAGTGTTCCATTAAAAAAAAATTATCCCTTCAGTTTCTGAATTTAAGTTTAATCATCTTATAATTATATTAAAATGCTCTAAAAGCATTTTAATCTAATATCTGATTTCATGGAATATTTTTTTTTACTCTACACAAACTAGTCTTAACTAATTTCAGGAAGAAAGATCTGTCTGTAATTTAGCCTTCAAAATAAAATTCAACTAGCTATAAGCCATTAGATGCCTGTCTTATGGGAAGATGGAATTTATTTATGAAGGAAGTCTAGTGGTCATTTAAAAAAAAAAAAAAAAAAGGAAGTCAAAAGGGGGATATTAGAGCTCTTGATCCTTTTGCTTCATATTTTCAAAAGGACAATTTCAATCAATGGCATTATGTAAGAGTTGTCGCACCCTAAAACAGTCTTTTACACAGCCATGTCAATGCATATTAACAAAGGTGATAGGATGGCCATGAATAATATAAAGTCCTTGAGTTGTCAGACCTCTCAGACCAGAGGAGTTCTAACTTACATTCATAAGCCCATTCATGACCCTGTTCCATGCAAATCTAAACAGGGAGGTGACAACTCACCATTCCTTATGTCAGACATTGAAACTGAAAAATGGCCCCAGATTGCTACAAAAGAGACCAAATTGTTCTCTGGACACTATTTTGGCCCTGATGCAAATTCCTATATTGGCAAACTGCCATCTTCTCTTTTCTACAAAGATTTAAGCTGCCTGAAAAACATTGGTGTTTCACAAGGCAAAGAATTGTGGGACCCTCTACTATGTGTCCCTTAAGTAAGAGCTATTGATTCTGAGATCAAGCCCTCCAGCTGCTCATTGTAAAACTCTCTCTGTTTTACACCAACGCTGTAACTGAAACCATTCGATGTATTTCTCCCTCACGCTGCTCACTAGTCGAAGTCCAAATTGCTTCATTTCATTAATGTCTTTATTTCTACTCACTGGTATAACCGGAATCAAATTGGAGAGAATATAGAGGGTATGTAGTTGATCATGTTATTCATCAAAGTGCCCACCTAGAAAAAGGAAGCTCAGTTCTGGGAGAAATAATACTCAGTCATCACATCTCCTCAGAGAGAATATCTAAAACTGCCAGAACTTATATCTTGGCAATACACCATTTCCTCACACCTCTAGTTCAATGATAAGGACTCAGAGAGCTCATAAGCATGAATGAGAGGTTGCTGATTTTCACATAAACTCTCTTGTGAATAAGTTTTTAAACAGTATTCAATAATTACACAAGGATATATTTAATGGAAAACAAATTTATATAAAAACATGAACATACTCATTTAAGTCTGGTTTAAAACAATGGACATACTCTTTTAAATCTGGGAAATGGTAGATCAAATGGTAATTTAATATGTAATACCTCAACAATTTAATGAAAACTCTTTCATTGCATATATTGATATTATACTTTGAAATTCTCTTTAAAATTCTGTAAAACAAAATAGAGAATGGAAGAAGAAAGAGAGAGGGAAGGGGAGAGGGAAGGAGAAAGAGAAGAAGGGCAGAAGGGAAGTAGGGAGTGAGAGGGAAGGAAGGAGAGGAAAATAAAAATTCACATCTCTAGAGGGGAGTGGTGGGGGATGGGTGAAATAGGGGATAGGAATTAAAGAGTACACTGTCATAATGAGCACTAGGTAATTATAATAAAAGACGACAAAGATGAAGATGAAGGAGGAGAAGAACGAGGGAGAGAAGAAGAAGGAGAAGGAGAAGAGGAAGAGGAAGAGGAAGAGGAAGAGAGAAGAAGAAGAAGAAGAAGAAGAAGAAGAAGAAGAAGAAGAAGAAGAAGAAGAAGAAGAAGAAGAAGAAGAAGAAGAAGAAGAAGAAGAAGAAGAAGAAGAAGAAGAAGAAGAAGAAGAAGAAGAAGAAGAAGAAGGAGAAGAAGAAAGAAGAAGGAGGAGGAGGAGGAAGGGGGGAATGAGAAGGAGAGGAGGAGGAGGAGAAGAAGAAAGAGGAGGAAGAGAAGGGGATGATGATGGAGAGGAAGAAGGAGAAGGAAAGAAGACGAAGAAGAAAGGAGAGGACAAAATGAGAAGAAGAGGCACAAGAAGCTTGTGGGGTGCAACCAAGTTTCTAATTCTTTTTTTTTTCAAATATTTTATTTATTTATGCATGCGAGACACAGAGAGAGAAAGAGAGAGGCAGAGACACAGGCAGAGGGAGAAGCAGGCCCCATACAAGGAACCCCATGTGGGACTCAATCCCGGGACTCCAGGATCACACTCTGAGCTAAAGGCAGACACTCAACCACTAAGCCACCCAGGCATCCCCCAAGTTTCTAATTCTGGATCAAGCCATTGGGTGTATTCCCTTTATGATAATTCATCTAACTGTATCCTTAGGCTTTGTGCACATTTTTACCTGTGTGATACTTCAACAAAAAGACGTCTCAAAAATATAATCAGGGATCCCTGGGTGGCACAGCAGTTTGGCGCCTGCCTTTGGCCCAGGGCGCGATCCTGGAGACCCAGGATCGAATCCCACGTCGGGCTCCCGGTGCATGGAGCCTGCATCTCCCTCTACCTATGTCTCTGCCTCTCTCTCTCTCTCTGTGACTATCATTAAATAAATAAATAAATAAATAAATAAATAAATAAAATATATTCAACTGAGAAAAGTAGAAATACAATATAAAATCACCCCTTTGGGGATTTTTCTATATTAAAAAATAAGCCACATCTCTAATCACACATTAATACTAAGCAGAATGCTTTATTAATCCCATAAAAATTAAATCAATTAATCATAATTTGTAATTTTTCCTGTGTCATCAAAACAGCAAATGATTTTGTCTGCATTGATCATGGCCAGAGAAAAACTGCTAGAATTTTCCTTTATGTAAATTTTTGTTAATAAATCTAGGGCAAATGCAGGATTATTTGGAACATTAAATCAAAGCTTTCTAACTCAAAAATCCTAGGTTTGAAATTCATCACATTTGCAATTCTCCCAAAACACTAGTAGAGGTTGGGATCTTTGTTTGCCTAACCTTTCCAGGTGTGCTCTATGATACAATTATGAGATTCTCTGGATTCTGAATTTAAAACTTATACTCCAGAGAAGGGTTAGGAGTTTTTCATCTGTATGCTGCTATAACATAAGTAGAATTTATTCATTTAGTCTTATTTCTTGCAATAACAAGAAATGCATCTAATATGTGCCTTGCCTTCAGTAAGGCACTCAATATTCTTTATTAGGGGAAAGATAATCATCATTTTGAAATATTTGTGTTTTGAAATATTCAGTGTGAACTACAAATAAATAAAAATGTCTGTAAAGACACAGATAAAACAACGCTGGTAAGAAGTACATAAAAAGACTAAAAGAATACAAGTTACCATTTCTTCTGGTAAATCTTGGTACATTTTCAGTAACCATCTGTATTTGCAGGACTTTGGAGGAAAAAATCAAAAAGATACAAAAGTTTTCTAGTATCTTTCTTTTTTTTTTTTTTTCTAGTATCTTTCGATGTCATAGATAGGGATGTTGAGAAGCAGACCTGGAGATGTGGTGGGTACAAGATGTTTATCAGGGACAAAAGTCTATGCAAGGAAGGGGGAAGAAGCAGGATCGTGCATAGGAAGTCACTCTGGGATGCAGGTTCCTCCACGATGGTCCATATGCTTTGTTTCCTCACCAAGGAATATACTGGAAATACTCTCAAGACATTGTTTTTAAAAAGTTTTGATAGATCCCTAAAATGTCCTCTCTTATTCAGCTTTTGAAAGCAATGTTTACGAAAAGTTTTTGGTTACAAAGGAAACCTTTCACGCTGACGGTGAACTGTGATTGGTAGAGAAATATGCTAAAATGTTAATGTTGGTGATGGATATTTTTTCTTCTATGTACATTTTTCTCATTTGCCAAATTATCTAAAGTGGACATGCATATAACTCTTAAAAGATTTATAAATATGTGATGAAACCTCACACTGAAAGGTGTAAGACAGCTGTACATGGGGCAAAGAGTATTAGCTGAGGGATTTGGATTAAAAAATAAACAGTAACAATTAGTGATGGTTTACTTTGGTTGAGTGGAGCCATAAATAATTTTGTTTTCTTTTTGCTTTGCCAGCATTCCTATAAGGAGAAGTTTTTACCTTTATCATGGCAGGGGGTTGGGGGAAGCAAGTCCTGCATTTACTTTTTAAAGTGATATTTAGGGATCCCTGGGTGGCGCAGCGGTTTGGCGCCTGCCTTTGGCCCAGGGCGCGATCCTGGAGACCCGGGATCGAATCCCACGTCGGGCTCCCGGGGCATGGAGCCTGCTTCTCCCTCTGCCTCTCTCTCTCTCTCTCTGTCTCTCTCTCTCTGTGAGTATCATAAATAAATAAAAAAATTAAAAAAAAAATAAATAAAGTGATATTTAAAATCTAAAATAAAGAACCCAGATGGAGAGGTTAACCTTGGGTAGCTAGGACACAGTTGAGAGAAGAAATAAGGAGCCAACCCCAGTTTGGACCTCCCATGATTTAAGCTGCAGTTGGAGGAAGTGCAAGTCTCCAAGAGGGAGAATAAACAATATTTTGGGTGAGGGAACAGGCTCCAGTACATCGACTGGTTAAATAGCCTTTAAGGGATTCTCAGGGCTTCTGAAAATGAAAATGCTGGTCTCTACCAGACACTTTTGAAAGAGACAAACATCCACCTATCTTTCCTCCATAAGGGGGGCTTTCCAAACATATCGTAGGAAAGTTACAACAAATGGCATCAGATGGAGAGTCCTGTTAACACTCCCCTCCCCTCCCCTCCCCCATGAGTCATTCAGGCATTCATCACACCCACAGACCCTCTACTCACACTTGTTTGTGAATGTGTGACTGAAGACTTCCTGGAGCCTCTCCTCATCCACAGAGCCGAAGCCTCTCAGAAACCACACTCAGCTCCAAGCAGAGTCTGTGCCACAGCCTTTGGCCTCAAGGACTCAGGGACTGTTCTTGGTGATCACAGAATTAGTCAACAGGAACCTGACCTTGTTGGGGGAGTTTTCCAGGCTTTACCTCATCTCTCAGTTCCAGAAAGCTAACATGAGCGATACACAAAAACTACACAAGTACTGCTGCAAAACCAAAAAGAAAATCATAAATGTTATAGAAAGCCAAAGGTCATTTCAAATGCCAAAAATATTCAACCTTTTCAGTCAATGCAATTATTCGGTTATATTCTTTCATTCAAGGCAAGCAGTTCACCTAAAGAAATAATCTGGACATGAATACATTCTACATTACAATACACAAGAGATAGATTAAATGGATTCTTTTTAAAACTTTAGAAATCTGCAATTAATTATTTCTATAATATATACCAGTTTCAGAAAATTAGGATGTCTAAAAATCTCCACTGGAAGAACTTCCAATCTATGTTATTACTTATATTTGAAATTTCAGACTGTTTACGCAATATAATCTTTTAATAGTCTTACTTAGAAAAAGTGTTCCATTAAAAAAAAATTATCCCTTCAGTTTCTGAATTTAAGTTTAATCATCTTATAATTATATTAAAATGCTCTAAAAGCATTTTAATCTAATATCTGATTTCATGGAATATTTTTTTTTACTCTACACAAACTAGTCTTAACTAATTTCAGGAAGAAAGATCTGTCTGTAATTTAGCCTTCAAAATAAAATTCAACTAGCTATAAGCCATTAGATGCCTGTCTTGTGGGAAGATGGAATTTATTTATGAAGGAAGTCTAGTGGTCAAGCCCTAGAGATATAAAATAAAGATATAAGATTTCTAATAATTGAAATGAAAAATTCATTAATTAAGGTGTTAACTGGACTAAAGCATAGGGAAAGGAAGCATTCTGTAACGAAATTTAGAAAGATTTGTTCCAGAATATTTGGCCTTCCAGAATAGAATTTGTGTCCTCTGGTGGGATTTTTTCTTGACCCGGGAAAAGAGGTCAATGGAGAAATGATAATGAAAACACTCCCACCTAGAGAATGCAGGGTGTGGGTGGTGATTGGCACCACATGAAAACTGAGGGTTTATCCCAGGGTACCAAAGCTTTTTGGTAGAGGAGGTGTGGAGAACAATTCTTGGCACGTGGTAAGTACCGTGTAAGTGTTTATTATTATTAACGGGTTAGAACACAGGAAAAATATGGTGAGCAGCACATGGGACATCATTCCAAGTAACACCACATATACTGAGTTAACTATTCTAGCTCTAGTTAGGGCCAGCCTTGAAGCAAAGGATTTAAAAAAAAAAAAAAAAAGGTTTTTTTTTGGGGGGGTATGGTTCATTGCCTATTTGAATATAAAGCAAACTTAATTCTTAACAATCTTTTTTTGCCTGATTTAAATTTGTCACTGTTAACTGGTTGAAGAGCATAAATGAAAGGGCATAGAGGTTAACACACGCATTCTCATTGAAGGCATAATTCAGTTGGAGTCATGGTTATTTCCTATCATCTTGAGATATCACTGTATACTTAAGTATGAGTGATTCTAAACCCAAGAGCCACAGCAAGAGCCTATGTGAAGACTAGAATTTAACAGTGAGAACAAAGGACCCAGAGGACCGGAGGATGGGAGACAGGGAGTTGGGAGAAAACAAGTAGGTTGGGCCAAGGATTTGCTTTTAAAGGTAACCTCTGACTGAATCTGATTATATGTGATGTGACCATAAAAGAGCGAGAATGATTTGCAATTAGAATCAGGATGCATGAAGTTCACTTTATGATCGCACTTCTTTGAATGATATTAAATATATTTATTGCTCTTTCCTCTCTACAAAAGGGCAGGGGACCTATTTTTTATGAACCTGCTTAAAAATATATAAAAATCCAAGGCAGCTTTCTGGTGTGGGAGTTGTTTTATGGCAGTTGAATAGAGATCATCATTCCAGTGGAAGTTCTGCACACAGGAAAGTTTGAAATATCTACTGAGGACATATGTAATATAAAACAAATGTTCTCTTATATGTCATAGTCCTCAAAAATGTTGATGAATTTAAGAAAGTTGAAGTAACATTTGTTCCTTCCTAAGGCAGGATATATATTTAAATATTTTAATAATAGTTAAATAGACAAACTTTAGGAGGATTCTAAAGCAGGACACTGGTCAATAACTTTTAGGACTACTTGTAATTTTGAAGAAAACCTAAAGTAAATCCTAGAACTGAGAGGAAATGACAGATTCCCTAAAGGAGAATTATCAAGCTCAAGAAAATAAACATTCTAAAGACAGGTTTTGATTTACAACAGGATTTTTTTTTTTTTTTTTAGTTCAACATCTTATTATTTCAACAGTAAAAACACTGTGGTGATTAGTTTTATGTCTCATCTTGACTGGGCCATGGGTTGCCCAGATATTTGGTCAAACATTATGCTAGGTATGCCTGTGAGGGTGGTTTAAAATGAGATTCACATTTGAATCAGTAGACTAAGTAAAGTAGATTGTTCTTCATAATGTGGATGGGCCTCATCCAATTAGTTGAAGACTTGAACAAAAGGGCTGGCCTTCACACAAGTAAAAGGGAATTCCTCCCACCTGATTGCCTTGACCCAAGATACTGTTCTTTTCCTGCCTTCAGACTTTAACTAAAATAGCAATTCTTCATGGGTCTTGAGCCTAGCAACTTCATATTTTTAGACTTCTCAGTCTCCATAATTGCATGAGCCAATTTCTTATAAGGAAGAAATAAGCAAACAAACATATTGGTTCTGTTTCTCTGGAAAACCCTAATATAAATTAGGACTCCCACAATCCTGATGGGCAAATTGAACATTTAGCCAGGTGAATTACTCAGATCAGGTGATCTAGCCCAGTGCCTTCGCTGTGCCAACATTTAATTTATTTATTGAATGCATGAATATATAAATGTTTGAATAAATAAAAACTTGAATGCATGAATAAATAAGTGATGGGGTGTTAAAATGATCAAGTGGTTTCTAAGAATAAAAATGGATGACTCTTCAATCATTCAGGACTCAGAGTTTTTCTAAAGCAAGTGCTCAGATGGCTAGCTTCTTTCCTACCCCATGTAAAGCAATACCAAATGACCCAAAGAGGCTTCTGGGAACTGAAGGCTGGCTGTGTCCATTTGGACCAAATATCCAGTTGAAAACTGACCAGTGCAGACTATCTTTTAGGTTGTTTTGTGTCAAGGGTGGCCAATGTGTTCCCACAAATGAATGAGTTTCAAAGGCAACATTAGTCAAAGCCTGTGTCCTGGTAGACACTTCACACTCTCTGTACTTTGCTCTGCTTCAGCAGAGCTAATCACTACTGCCTTCTTGCAACCTCGCCTCTCCTGCAACAGACACTCATCTCTTAAAATCTAAGAGGCTGAAACAAATGGAAAATTCAAACACACACAAATCTAAAACCCTTATCCTTTCTATCATACTAGAAATTGAAGGGGAAATGACATTTCATTATCTGAAAAATAAAATCAAGTAGACAAGCACACTCCCCTTACTCTAACTCCATTAAGAGTCTCTGTTTAAAAAAAAAAAAAAAGTATTAGAAATGGGGATTTTTTTAAGTAATTGAACTTAAAAGATGAACCTTAAAACATTCATCTAAAAGTTATTGAGCCCTAGGGATGCCTGGATGGCTCAGCGGTTGAGCATCTGCCTTTGGCTCAGGACATGATTTCAGTCCAGGGGATCAGGTCCCGCGTCGGGCTCCCTGTGAGGAGCCTGCTTCTTCTTCTGTCTGGGTCTCTGTCTCTCTCTCTGTCTCTCATGAATAAATAAATAAAATCTTTAAAAATAATAATAAAATAAATAAAATAAAATAAGTTATTGAGCCCTAAATCTAGGTCTGTGATGTCATATTTCTTTCTCAACTAATCTTTAAAATAATGCTCAAAGGAGGTTATTATTGCTTTCATAATGAAATTGATATACAAGTGGGTTTAGCAATTTGCCCCTACTCAGACTTACGGGGTGTCAGGGCCCAAATTCATCCTGCCTCTTTGACTCTTGAAATTTCAACTCCACCATTCTACTTTAAATACATTTGTATGGTAAGATCTATAGTTAGCCACTCTGTGGAAGTTCTGGCCAAAGGCAGCAATGAATTTGATTATCACAGACATTACTACAGGCATTAAACTGACACCTATTGAGAGATAGTCCACTGAGGTGGTTTAGAAAGTCTATGCCTAGAATTTTCTAATGCTCCTGATGAAAGCCCTAATACCTGGGATTCTTGGTACGTTATCCTATGTGAATGTGTCTGAACTCCAGGAACCATATCAGATATACTCAGACAAAATTCAAAAGGCCTCCCTCACTTTTATATGTCATGTATCTGAGTCAGGAAGAAAACAGAAAAGTGCAATCCTAACCATTTAAAATGTGTGAATTTTGTTTGAATTACTTCACTCAGTCCAGACAGGTGTGCTGGCAATCATACCACTTTATAATTTATCTTCTCCAGAAACAAAAATAGATCATCACATACCTCTGGGGTGACTTTGTATATTGCACACACATACACACACAAACTCATTGCACAACCCTTTCAAATTATTTCATTGTCTAAGTGTGTTCTCTCCAACTGGAAGACACTTTCAGAAATGTCAAGCAATTACTGACTTCTGAGTCTTTGCTAGCAAAACAATGAAATAAACCACAATTTCCTGCCCCTAGCACTTCACCACATGGTGCTGGTGCAGTGCCTAGCCATGAAATGCCAGATGGCCCACAGACATCAATTGTTCAAGAATAACATCATACACACTTTGAATTGAAGAATATTTTAACATCACTGCTGCTGTCTTGGGGGCAAGAAGTCCTATAGCCACTATCACATTTGGGTTTTTACAACTAGTATAGATGACAAGCTTCTTTAGAAGCTTTCCTGGAGGGTTGTATTACCCTTAACTATGAATCCTTCTAGTAGCACTGAAGGTTCATGTCCAAAGCCTAGAACCAAATATTTATTTGAACATTTAGAAAAGCAATATTGAATACTTACATCATAAATCATCACCTTGCCAATCCCCAATTTCATTGTGCTGTGTTACTGGAGATGTTTGTTCTAGAACACTGAATCCTACAGGTATCTCTGAAAGATGCTAACCTATCCTAAGGTTGGTATGGAGAGACTATCTAGTAGAGAAACTGAGTAGGAGACAAAAGGATTTACAAATGCATGGAACACTACTTAGATTTCAAAAGCCAAATGGAATTCATTCTTATATTTTGTCAATTCTACAAAGCACAGGTCAGAAATTTATTTCCATGAAGGCATTGACTAAAAGTGGAAATCTACCAATTATTAATTGATTTTTATATTGAATAAAATTTAAGTAAGTGAAAATAGTGTATGCTATACTACTTAGCACAAAATTGCCAAAAGTAATTTTATGCCTTTGGGAAGTGACCAAGAGCCATGGGCAAAAAATCAATATTGACTTTTCCAGACTCTTCCAACAGAAGAAAGTCTGGGTTGTGGTCTCCTTTGTAAAATGAGCTGTAAGACTAATCTAACCATCTAAAAATGTTGCCACTATAATCTCAGAGTTGTGATCACCAGACATTAACATTGCTGCCAACTAATCTGAATTTTCATCAGTTGAGGTGAAGCAATCTGTACAGAATTTTTTTTTCCAAACAATGGGGACAAAGAATTAAGATGAAAAAAATATGCTGAAGTGCAATGCTGGAGGACAGTGACTAAATTAAAATAACCCATGTAGAGCATTTATCAATTTACTTTTTACAAGTTATATACCAAATTATAAGGTAATGTAATGTATTGTCATTATCATAAATGTTGAAATACAAATGGATTTTTTTCCCTAAAGTTCCCACTTTCCCTTTCCACTTGCTCACCTAATTCAGGCAAATAGTCTATTCTAGATATTTCCTGAGGATGTGGGTGTGCCAGGGTAGGGTGGAAAACAGAAACTTCCTATGAGTCCCTGGTTTATATTTCTCCAAATCCTAATGTCACAAAATGGTTATTTGAGGGACAAAAATGAATCCAGGGGAAGCTATCAAAAATTATAAAGGGAGGGATTTTCCCTGAAAGGAGAAAAATAATCTACTAGACTGGGGAACAGCAGAAGAAAGACAAAGTATGGTGGTTTAGAGAGACAGTATTGACTCTGCTCTCCATAGTTGAACCTCAGTGAGGAGGCCAAACCCTGATGTGGTTTAGGAGACAGAGAACAAATGTACATATTTGCCCCTTTTCTTAGATCATAAACTCATAGAAATGATAGAGTCACAAATTAGCCATCAAGGCAAATGAAGCCATAGATATATCCCAGGAGAAGTCCCTTACCATGAAATAGCATAAAAGCTACAGAATGAAGTTTCGGTTTTCAAACCTGCCATGAAAATATCAGCAAGACCCACTGGACCTGAAGCCCTACGTAGACAAGAATGAGCGTTGTCTCAATAGTTTACTGTATGGATCAAGAGCAGGACCAAATGGATTGATCTATGATTATAAGATAAAAACTAGACAACACGATTCAAAGAAAAATTTAGTTGATATATAGTAGAATCAAGTCATGTTTCTCAAACATTTCTGGTTTATTTTGGACTAAGATTTGCGTCTGTTATAACAGATAATATAATTAACACTTATATCATGAATTACTATTTATGAGTTTGCTTCCAAATACCCTGATCTCCCAGATTTTCCTAATATCATGAACATAAGGAAAACTGTAGGGCATCACCTATAGACCTAATTTGTTGTCATCCATCCGGACACATATTTTTTTTTCACTTCATATATTTGCTCACATTGTGCATTTCATTTCATTCTTTTCTCCAGTTTTTTTTTAATTTTATTTATTTACTCATGAAAGACACCGGGGGGAGAGGGGGCAGAGACACGGGCAGAGGGAGAAGCAGGACCCATGCAAGGAGCCCGACATGGGACTCGATCCTGGGTCTCCAGGATCACACCCTGGGCTGAAGGCAGCGCTAAACCACTGAGCCAGCCAGGCTGCCCCTCTCTCCAGTTTTTTAGTGAATAGCTGCTATGTGCAAACCATGATAGAGCAATTGTGTCTTTGTCATCCAAGTCCCATCTTCTATGATTTCATATGAACTATCATTTATTGTACATTAATCATAGTCAAGAAGTATCTCTTCTTCACAAACACAAAAAGTGTGAGTTGAGCATCATGAGATCTTTTTACAAAATGAAAGCAGAGCTTGGAAAAGCTGCATATCTTGCCTAAAGTCAAACTGAGTGAAAGTAAAGGAGATGGGCCTCCAAATCTCTTTTATTTCTAAATCACCAGCCCAAGGTGATCTCTGGTTTGCTACCACCTTTTGAAAACATTGTCATTTCAATGTATGGTGCCTAATTTTCTTTTTTCTTGTTTTCCCTTTCTCATCACACAACTAGTTCACAATAAAAGTTCTTTATTATGGGATGTCTTCTTATGTCATTACTTTTGTTTTACATTTACCTTCTAAACCAAATTGGAAACAACAAAAGTCATAGATGAGGCTTCCTTGTAAGGAAGCTTTTTCCCATATTTCTTACTTTTCCATAAACAGCAGTGTCCTTCCAGCAATATCTAATCTTGCCATATTCTCTCTTCTCAAAAAAAAAAAAAAAAAAGAGAGAGAGAGAGAATTCTCTTTTCCACTCTATTCACTCCCCAACCCATTGCCATCTGACTTCCTCTCCCACTAAGCCACTAAGCACTAAGAAAGAGCTTTTTGGAATGTCACCATTGAATTCTTTTATACAAAAACAAAATCCATTGAACACTTTTTGGTCTTTATCTAATTAGCTGTGTGGCACATAAACATAGCCAAGTAGAGAAAGAGATTGTCTGCCTTGAGCACTTTTTCCAAAGGTAAAACCTTTAAAGCACTTATTTTTGAGGTAATATGTTCACATAACAGGACAGTTGTTAATACTATGGTGTAGAGGGATGCCTGGGTGGCTAGTGGTTGAGCATCTGCCTTCAGCTCAGGGCGTGATCCTGGAGACCCAGGATCGAGTCCCACGTCGGGCTCCCTGCATGGAGGCTGCTTCTCTCTATGCCTATGTCTCTGCCTCTCTTTCTGTGCGTCTCTCATGAATAAATAAATAAAATCTTTAAAAAAAAATACTATGGTGTAGAGTTCAGTAATTCATCAATTGCATATAACACCCAGTGCTCATTACATCATGTGCACATCACCCAGTTGCCCCATCCACATCTGAAACTAATGATACACTATATGTTGACTAATTGAATTTAAATAAGCAAAAAGAAACAAACAAACTATGGTGTAAATAAGTAGAGGAATCAGAGTGAAAGCTAGGTACCATGACACAGAAAGAAGAGTCAAGGGTTTGCTCCTTTCTGAACAACAGAGCTCCCCATTACCTAATGGTGACAGCCACCCAAGATTCTCTCCACTGACATGAGAACCTGAAATCTTCTTCTTAAACAGTGTCTTCCCTTGGACTTTGGGAACCTGAAAGCTTCCTCCTATACTACATCCATTGCCTGAACCTCTGTTATCTCAGCTAATTTCTACGCATGCTTCAAGTCTTCATTTAAACATCTCCTCATCATAGAAGCCTTCCATGACTCTCCAGGATTAATTGAATTTCCCTTGCTTTAGCAAATTTACATCCTCCTCCATATCACTCATCACAGTTGTAATTACTTATTGAATATCTGTCTTTGCTAATCATGATCTTCAGGAGGATGGATGGTCATGTTCACTATCATAGCCTCAGGGCCCAACAGAGTGTCTGGCACATCAAAAGTACTTGATAACTATTCCCTGAATTGAACTGAATTGAAATTTTCTTAAATTGACTTTCCAATCACATTTTAGTAGATACATTTACAACATAGGGAACATTAAAAGAAGAGAGTTATTATGATGCTAAAATGTCTAGAACTCTCAAAATAGACCACTTGAAGAACCTGAGAATATTTAACCTACAGAAGAAAAAAGCATTTAAGGCCTGTCATATGGAATAGATCCTAAAATTATAAAATTACTCCCCGTGACCAAACTAGATCACAGAGGAACAATTCGATTCGGTATTAGAAAAGACTCCCCAACAATTGAAACTAGGAGGGGAAAAAAAAGCATGCATTAAAGTGGGAGCAGTTCTCTGTCCCTGCTCTAGTTTTGACAGACATGATCCTGAGAAGGGGTTTCCTCTCACTGGACAGGTAGTTGGAGGATATGAGTCCTGAAGATATTTCCATACTCTCAAGTTTCCTTTAGAGGTGAAGAAAAAGTAAAGACAATATATCATCCCTCTTCCCCTTGAACCATCCTAAGTTTAAAAGAAAAAAAGATGCATAAAGCAGACAAAAGGTAGACGTAAACTCTTCAGGGAAAAAATTGTGTTTAATATATACTGTTGTTATGATTTACTTTTCCCCCCAGGTATATTGGACTTGTTCTAATGCTATTTTCATGTTCAATTTGTTTTTAGTTGAGGTTTGTTTGGTTGACTGGTTGGTTTATTTGTTTTTTAGTATCTATGAATGCACTATCCATGCAAAGAACTTCTTGTACTTTGCCCTTTATTCTGAATTTTGTAGCCCAAGTTTGTGGTTCAACAAGGAGCAATTGCTCAACAAACATGAAAATAATGATTGCTTATTGTGAGTATTTAATGCAATTATTCAAAAATTTAATAAACACTTTTATAGAAGCTCAAAATTTCCAGTCAGTACACATCCCTTGAGACATGGCTGGTAGCAAGAAGTAGCTTGTCCAAGACACTTTAGAGAGGGGAAATTATTTTTGAAAGAAAATCATGAAGCCATAATATTAGTTTAATTGATAATAGGGTTCTAGGGTTAAACACACTTTCAGCATTAGTAACCATTTTATTTCACGTACTTTCTGTCTGACCTTTCTTGACTCTCAATGCCAGGGGGAAAAGATGGCAAATATGGAGGCTTTTGGAATTAAAATTACACAAGCAATTCTCTAACAAGATAGAGACAGTATTTATGCCGAGTTTTTTTTCCATTTACTCCATTATTATCAATATTATTTAGTATTTCTCTACTATTCAGCAATATAGCACACACACAATAGTCTTCTTATAAAGAGTATCAAACTTTTTTCTTTTGAGAGAATAGTTGTCTTAAACAATTCAAATAAGCCCATTTAAAAATAAAATCACTAAGTGATAAATTTAAATTTGACTTGAACAAATATTGGAGCATATTAAATTACAGCATAATCAAGATTATTTTTATCCCTTTTGGTACTCATTCTCCTCACTGTAGAGAATTTCTATTCAGTTTTCAATGAGTACAGATATAGACTAACAGTAAGAAGGACCTAGAAGAAGCAAATGAAAAGATACATAAGGATATCAGGGTAGAGTGGGAGAATGAGTTTAGAACATAATAGCGGCCTAGGCAGGAGGAAGCACACCTCTTATGCAGCCAGATACTGCTCAGAGTAGTTCAGCACTAAGATCAAAGCAGGTTAGAATTCCTGGGCGGCTCAGTGGTTGAGTGCCTTCCGCTCAGGTCATGATCCCAGGATCCTGGGATCAAGTCTGACATCTGGCTCCCCACAGGGATCCTGCTTCTCCCTCTGTCTGTGTCTCTGCCTCTCTCTGTGTGTCTCTCATGAATAAAATAAAATAAAATATTTGAAAAAACAAAAGAAAAGAAAAAAAGACCAAAGCAGGTCACCAAAAGTGAGAGTCTTGAGAACCCACTGAGCCTCTAAAACCTCAAAGATTGGCTGGATAAGGTAATGTTGGGCAAGGCCTCAAAGCTACTCTTGACATCAGAGAGAGTTCTAATTCTGGAAAACTGGATTTGGAGTACTTTTCCCTATTCCTTCTGCTAACTAGAGCATAAATAAATAAACAAATAAATTGGGATGTTATGCATAAAACCAACCAGAAGATTCTGAAAGGTGAAGTGTACAAAAAGTCTGGCTAGAGATTTTGAGACCTATGGAAAGACACAGTGGTAATAGGTTCTCTAGGTTTTGGGTTTTTAGTTTCAGGGTTTTCTTTGCTTCAGGTGTTCCAACTGCATTTTGGAGACCCCAGTAATCCATAAATACCAATAGGTACCAGAAAGAAAGAAGAAGAAAGAACAAAAGAAAGAAAGAAAAAATGAAAGAATGAAAGAAAGAAAACCTGCTCACATTACCCAAAAGGAGTATCCAGCCAGATAGAAAACTTTTATAAAATAACCATCCTATTCTAGCTGAATACAAGCCCCTAACCTTACTCTCACCAGCAAAGGCCAAGTGGGGTACACAGACTTCCACCCTTGCCAGGCTATAATGAAGCACCCCAACTCTTCTACCAGAGTGGTATCAGAGAAGACTTAAATGGGGACAGGGCTCTTTGCTTGTGCCAGGTCCCATCCCCCACCCAAGCCATTCCTACAGTGGCAGTGGGGAAGCTTAATTTCCATCCCTGTCCTCTCTTACCCCACTGGGTGGTGTCAGAGGGGGCCTAGAAGAAAATCAGGACTTTCATCACTGTCTAGTGATAAGACGGGTATCGTCATCCCATGGTGTTGGTGGAGGCCATGTGACAGTCAGTAACAAGGCACTCCTGCCCCTCCAAGCTATGGTAGTATCAGCAAAACCTAGCAAAAAAACTGACCTTCCACCCACACCCACATCCAACAGTAATGAGGATCACCTCTTCTCCAGTTGCCACTGGGAAACATGGATTTCCACCCCACCTGGCAGTCATGAGTCAGTGCCCCCCTTCATCTACCAGATCTAAATCAAAGGAAGCCTACTATAACAGAAGATTTAGATAATATCCAGCCATCTATATATGTTCAAAAATTACTCATCCTACCAGGAACCAGGAAAATCTCAACATGAATTAGAAAACATAATCAATAAACACCAACACCTAGATGACATGCATTTTAGAAATATCTGGCAATGATTTTATTTTTTTAAGATTTTATTTTTATTTACTCATGAGAGACACAGAGAGAGAGGCAGAGACATAGGCAGAGGGAGAAGCAGGCTCCCCGCGGGGAACCTGATGCAGGACTCGATCCCAGGACCCAGGGATCATAAGCTGAGGCAAAGGCAGACACTCAACCACTGAGCCACCCAGGTGCCCCCAGCAATGATTTAAAGCGGGAATCCAACAAACATGCTCCAACAAACAATTATAAATATGATTGAAATAAATGAAAAAAAATAGAAAATCTCAGCAAAGACAGAGAAAATATAAAGAATCAATGGATTTTTTTTAGAATTGAAAAATACAATACAAAAACAAAAAAATTAATGGATGGTCTCAACAGCAGAATGGAGAGAATAAAGAATCTGTGAGCTTGAAGAGAGAACAATAGAAAGTTTCCATTCAGAAAACAGAGAGCAGATAGACTAGGGATGGGAGATGAGGGTAAGGGAGAGGGAAAAGGAGACACGTCCGGGATCTGTGGAACTATAACAGAATATCTACACTGTGTGTCATTGGAGTCGTAGAAAGGAAAAAGAAAGAGAACGGTACTGGAAAAGTACTCAGAAAAAGTATTCAAAGATCTGAATAACATCATCAGCTCTCTGCTTTTCCCACCTCACTCCTGCTTAGACACTGGAATCTGGCTCGCTGAATTTTGGGAAAACGAAATTAGCCTCATAATGCAGCACCAGAGGGCAGTCAATGCAGCATTCCAAGCCCAATTGGAAGATACATATCTTGGCAGAAGTTGTGTAAATTAAAAATTTCTGTTCTGACTCTAATAATTTCTCAGTTCTCTCCTAATTCTAGTCCCTTCCCATGATGTGAACCTGAGACATCCTCCAGAGACGTAGCGTAGGGTTGTCAATGGAACCACAGCCCAAATTAGGCAGTTCAAGTTGGATTTGGCCAGGAGGAGGGACAGATAGGGTAAATCTGACCTTTGGATTTTCTACTCTGGGGAAGGGTAACAAAGTTTACTCCTGTCCTGCTTCCTTTAGCAAAAGCCCCTGGCCAAGGAGCTATTAAGTAATACATCGACCTTAAAACCACCTAAGAACTTGATCTTTAAACAGCTAAAGAAAAGCTGCAATTTTCAAAGTTTCTAACAATTCTTGGATTGCTAAATATGCACTATAAACTGGCATTTTGTTTGAGAGGACAGATTGGGATTTCAAAAGGCAAAGTCTGGGGGAGAGTCTGGACTAAAGAAGTTGTAAAAAAGGAAGCTAAATTCTTCCGTTGAACAAATTGTCAGTAAATTCTACATGCAGTGATAATGTCTGTTTTGAAAAGGTTTTCTTTGAAATGGCTGGGAGGTAAATTTGGGGACTAGGAGTAAAGAAAAGGGGAGAGAAAAGGCACTAAGGTGAAAGAGTAGACCCACAAAAATGGCAACAGGCCAGAGACCCAAAAAGAATACAAGAAGATAGGAGTCTCCCAGGGCAGACATAGCTGATGAACTTAATGAAAGATTATTCACTTATTCGAATTTAGGTTGTTTACTGATGTGTGATTCCTTGCCACTTTCACCAAGCCTTCATGCTAAGCTCTCTGTAGCAGGTCTGGGCCAGTGATACGATAGAGAAACAAAGGACGGATGGCTGTGGCTTTGAGTTAACTGATGTGGGCAGGAGGCAGGTACAGCAGGACGGCAGATCCAGAGTGAATGAGGGGGAGACAGGAACAGCAAATGAGAGAATCCATGAGAAGAGAGCAGCTGGTACCCATCGTCCTCCATTCCCCGACCTTATCTATGGAAATAAGAGACAGGGTTTTAGACTGACTTCATCATTTAGTGCATTTGTGCAGGAGGGGCTCAGTTATTGGATTTGTATTCAAAAGGCCAGAGTTTAACTCCAGAAGGCTGAAGTTCTTGGGAACTCTTAGCTCACACATTCTTTCTTCTTCCTGAGGATTCTTGAAATCTTGCAGCCAATAGTATCGGCCATTGATCATTATAAAGGATTCCAAGTAGAGCTGGGTGAGCTTATCCCTTAGGCTATGACATGGGTTTGTACATGTTTCCTTATCCAGGGCTCCCCATCAACAAATAAGACAAATATTAAAATGGTATAAATCTTACATAGAAAATAGAAGACAGATATCCTAAAACAAAAAGTACCAGTCAAGTTGTCCTTGGATGAACCTAATTATAAATAAGGAAGTGGTGGAGAAATCGTGTTGGGTGTTATATTAGAAACCTGGAGAAGAAAAGCACTGGCCATTTAGTGCTTAGTGACCCCTGCCACTTGCTTATGCTGGCATCTTGGTTTGAGTCTCACTGAATATTTAGAGCCTTGGACCTGGGAACAAGTGGCTTATATGGGATGGGATACCAGGATAGAAATGAGGGAGTGGGAGAGTGAGAGGAAAAAGAGCAAAGGAAATATAGAGCTGCATTCTTATAGAGGACCTGATTTGCCAGACCCTCCAAAAAGCAAATCAGCACCCCTCCTAATCATCCCTTCCAAGAGAAAGGAAGAAGAAGCATTTCTCCCAACAACTTTCCGTCACCTTTGGTTAAGGATTGCTCCCAGAAACAGAAATCCCTGCCCACCCCCCCATCGTACTTCTCTAGTCAATTCCCAAGAAAACAGGACACAGCTGCCAGTGTGTGAGTCTGAACAACCAGGGTATGTCCCTCAAAGCTGCGGCTGAAATCAGAGGTGGGCTAAGAGGAAGAGATACAGGGTACAAAGAGCGTCCGCCACAATCCAATGCCCAAAGCAGCCACCCAAGCTCATGCCATGTCCTTTCCAGGGCCCACAACGAATTTGTTGGTGGCAACCCAAGTGAATTCAGTTTCCTGTTCTCCCAAAACTAAAGCTGTGCCTCTTTATCATGCCTCCTCCAAAAAATTCAACCTTCAGTGATCAATTAACCTGTTTATACAATTAAATTGCTACCAATTGAAAGACAAATAGTATCTGTCATTGCTCTCGTGAAGTATATGATTCACCTACAGAAACAAATACATGAAGAGATCATTTCTGATAACATGGGGAAGACAACTAAGGAACTACAAACAAGGACAGAGAATGCTAGAAGAGGGCAGCCGTGGGGCCCTGAGCCCAGCCAGGGAGTGGGGCTGTGGTCAGCGATGTTCCCCTGAAAGGGGCATTCTATATGCATGGAATAGCTGGGAAACACACCCACACACACTCTTGCACGCTGGTGCTTCTGTTTTTCCTATTGGTCCCTTTCAAACTTTATATCTGGTGACAGTACATCAAGCTTTTCCTTCATAACAACTTTTTTAATGTACAAGAACTTTTTCATGTTTATTCCATGAAGACAAACTGCTTCTGGCTTTGTTTGTTTATTTAGGTGTGTGGGGTTTTGTTTGTCTGTTTGTTTTACTTCTCTACCCAAAGTGCAAACCTATTGCGACTCTAGATATTTGGTAAATGATTTAAGGAATGAGTGAATGCGTGATATTTGTAATCTCCTTGAACATTTAGAGCATTCTATAGTAGACAAGTCACAGTCTCATCAATTAATGGAAAACAAGGAATCCAGGCAATGTAATACTGCATCTCTAAGACATTTGATTATTTACCCTCTCTGTTCCAGGAAAAGTGCATTACCATATTCTAGAAAGTATAAGTTGTAAATAGCTTATTGGAATTACTTGGATTTAAGGTTTTATTCATCACAAACATCACCTCTATATAGAAATAAAGGAAAATATAGGAGTCCAATTGCTCCTTTTTAAGTTAATATCCTCTTTGATATGTATCTAGGTTCCTTCAAACCATAAGCATTTTATGGGGTGGATAATGGGTATGACCATCTAATCAGCACTCTGGGTACACTGCTTGTGGTATTGGCTGTTAATTGAACCTGACCTTGGTAAGCATGTTGACTCGACAATAGCTTTTCTGCATTCTCATTTCAGCAAGTCATGTGTAGTAAGGTTGGATATTTTCACTTTTAATTTACATTCTTTGTATAAGGTTTTAATTTTTATGTGTGGATTACTATTTAACTTGAATATCAGCGAATATGTGATATACTTATCCAGAGGAATAATCTTCAGACAACCTCTTCAATCACTTTTGTAGAATTGGTGATGAATTGGTTCAGGTACACCTGTACTTAAGAAGTACTAACCTAGGTTTAGTTATGACTTAAAGCAGAAAGTTACAAAATAGTATATAAGTGTAGAAAAGCAGTCTGTTTTCAGGGAGCAATTCAAGCTAGACAATCCATCTAGAAAAGTCAGTTTGAAATTTTCATTCTTCCCATAAACATTTATTGAGTATCTACTATTGTGCTGCATATTAAACCCAAACACCAAAGGACTCACAAGTAAACTTGTAATTTATATTAAATTTAATTAGAAAACACTGCAAAGCCTCAAAATTCATGCTAGGCATAGGACTATGCCGGGATCAATCAGCAATCAGTATGAAACATTTTTTTTTAATTCAAGGGTTAAACTAGAAAAGAAGAAAAATGATGCCTGACTTAATTAACATATTACATACCTATGGGCATCAGAAAGGAGGTCAGTTTCATGCCCTAATAGCTAACTCTTTAAAAATTAGAAAAAGAATTATTCTGGAAAATTGATTTTCCTATATGAAAACAAAAGTATTTGTTGAAGTATATGATTCACCTACAGAAACAGTGGATATTTCAATATAAAGAGAATAGTTTTACATTCTAAATGTGCCTACCTTGGTACCTGCCCTTTAACCAGTCGGTTTTTCATTATTTTATGCCAAAATATTTGAATAGATTTAATTTAGGCTACTTTAAATCCTTTGAAAGGATGATTCTGGTCTAATTCATTGATCTAATATTATTAGAAATAATTATCTTAATTTTACTGAATCCTTTTTAGCAACAGAGTGATCATCTTGACATTTAGATGAAGGGAAACCACTTGAAATCAAATTTAATTCTAAATAATAAACTGAGTTAAAAGTTTGTGACCAGGGATCCCTGAGTGGTTCAGCGGTTTAGTGCCTGCATTCAGCCAAGGGCGTGATCCTGGAGATCCGGGATGGAATCCCAATTGGGCTCCCTGTGTGGAGCCTGCTTCTCCCTCTGCCTGTGTCTCTGCCTCTCTCTTTGTCTCTCTCTCTGTGTGTGTGTGTGTGTGTGTCTCTCTCTCTCGAATAAATAAATAAATTCTTTTTTTAAAAAAAGTTTGTGACCATAACTTATTTATGTACTATAGCAAATAAGAACATAGCAATAGGATTTTTTAAATTACTATGACACCTATCCCACCAAACACCTCTATCTTCCCTTCTCTCTCTCCCTTTCTCTGTCTCATTCACTCTTATACACCCACATACCCACTACACACAATCTTGTTGAGCCCAATAATCAGTGGCTCATGAAGCACTTGTTCTTTGTCACTTCCCTTTTTCACTTTTTAGAAAAGGAATATGATGGTATCTGTTTCTACATAAGATAGTGGAAATTTGAAGTACATTTCTAGATAGCTGTTCACAGTATACACTTTTTTTAAGTATTGAGCAAATTGAAGATTGTGTTGATTTTATATTCTTAAATACTCAGATTTTACCTTCTTTACACAAACATACATGTATGAATAAAAAGCAACATTTGTAGTTTTTCTCCTCAGTTATATTGAACATATATTTTATTGTGAAGCCACTGGAGAAAAAAATGAATGCTCTCCCAAAATCAAGTTCACTTTTCCAGAGAACTGTTTCATATTTGTTCTGAAGGTAGTAAGAGTTCCTCACATCCAAATGACATACAGGAAAAAAAAATCACATAGTTTCCAGGAAGAACTAAAACTTTTTTCAAAACTTTTCTGGGTTCTCCCATGTCTACTTAGAAAGTCACTGAAGTGACAAGACTTCAAATAAGGAAATTCCCCTCTGATTGTAATTTACACTACCCCAGAGAAGCCTAGAGAAGTAGGTATGGCCTGAGGACACACCCTAAGAGGTTACCAGTTGTATAGCAGTCTCCTCCCTATGTAGAAAATATCCTTCAGACATGACCAGTGCCTATGGAAATAACTTGGACTTTATATATCATATGAAAACACCATAGAAATTCTCTTCTCTTCTGCCCCTTCATATCCTAGCTTCATAGAATCTATTTCTTACCAAGTCATTTTCCTCTATATACTCGCAAATCTAACTATAAAAGGAGAAACCATCCTATTGTTTATTTTTGTGCTTCTTTATAAATCTCTAAAGTTCTTAAATTTTTTACAAAGAAAATCAATTAGATCTTTGAAGATACACAGAGCATAACAATAAAAAGGAAAAAGGAGAGAGAGAAAAGTACAACTGGAATAAAAATCTCTTCTTGAAAAGAATGGACCTATCTATAAACCCATTCCTTCTGTAGTTGTTTAAGGATTATGTCATGAATTGAAAGGGGCAAACACAGGTGATTCATGAGAGTAGGAAAAAATATTAAACCAAGGTTGTGCCTCCTTTCTTTTGAGTCTCCAGTCTTCTAAATCTCAGCTACCACCTAAACATGTATCACAAACTTGTTAAGCATAGTCTTGGCAGTAGATTCCCCCAAACACATGAGTGGAACTCACACTGGCCATCTCCTCCTTCTCCAAGAGACCCAAAGTTACTCAAAATAAGATTCAGACTTTCCCAAGTTCTACCTGTTAGTCTTTTTTTTTTTTTTCCTACCTGTTAGTCTTGAATTCCTTGCTGTTTCCAGTGATATAAGGGCAACAAAGGAAATAGGATGATAGGTACAAATGCTAAAAGCACATTTTCCCAGCACAGCAAATTCCATGGATCCCACAATCCCCAAAATATTAACCCACAACTTGTAATTCCTGCAAATGGCTCCCATCTTGGAATAAAGCCTGGGTGACAATAAAAGAGAAGAATTTAGCAAGAGTAAGGTCTGCAACATCATCACACACTTTACTGGTGGCACCAATCACTAGTACTCTCATAGTTGGTATTTAATTTACTACACATCTGTTTGAAACACTAAAGGAGTGAATAAATGAAAGCACTATAGCAACACATCAAATAAAGCTGGTACCTGAGGCCAGAAATATGCCATCTTGGAAATATATTTCTTTTGGACAGACTCACGCAAAATGCTGGTATTGTCCAACTGTCTCAGTTGTTAACTTACCCACCTTTGGCCTTCATCCCTTACTTAGCTGGCAAAATTCCTAAGAAGACTTTATTAATTTTTTTATTTTTCTCTTTTTTTGACTTCAAACTTTTCTCATTATTAAGCAACTTACTATATTTCCTGATCAAAATTTCCCCTTTGAATTGTGATAGAGAAAATTGAGGTGCAAAAATAAAAGTCGCTTGTGGGGCCCCACAGTGACTCAGCGGCTAACAAGAATTCAAATTGAGCTTTCAGTATTCCAACATATAGCCCCAAATAGTATCATAATTATTATTTGACCACCACCAAAAGGCTTTCCAAATGACCCTGTCCAGAATAGAATCTTAGTCATTTTTCAACCAGACAATACACAAGCAAATCTATGTACTTTCTGACATTGGCAACAATATGCTATCTAGAAGTAAGGGGAATAGTCCTTTTGTACAAAGTAATGAAAAATTGCTTCCTTTTTGTGTAAATTGGATCAGGGAGGTCATTTCATTTGTTTGTTTGTTTGTTTGTTTGTTTGTTACTAAATCTACAGTTTGAGATTTAGTTTGGATCTTTTCAAATCAAAAACATGAAAGTTTAGGAAAGCTTTGCTCAATACCACACAAAACAAAACACTTTTCACCATAAAACTTACCACCCATGGATTTTTTCTAATTAGCTACACAAACCAGATTGTAGTGGATTTTAATTAAAGTAATTATATTGAGAATTAATTGCAGTATCCAAATTGTGAGCCAGAATATGTTTGCTAAATATCCCATTCTAATGTTCCAGAAAAAAATTCCTATTGATTTCTTAACCAGGGTTATGAAGAAACATGACATTAAGTTCCAGTGCCAAATGATTTTTTAAAAGGGGAAAAACATTTGTTTGTATGTTTGTTTCATATGACCCTCAATATTTAATATACTTAAATCTCATATTCTAATCATGCCTCTTAATATTATTAAATATACGTAGCTCAACAATAAACACAAATTCCTAAATAAGTATTACACCACTCTAGGATGTAAAACTATTTCTACTCTGATGTTCACCTATGCTTTGTGTTTGATCCACAACACTGATATTTGCAAAAGGTAGACACAGTAATTAATTATCAAGTACTTAAGTTTGACACAAGAAATATCAACTCAAGTACTATCCTCAAAGTACATAGAAGCTATATATAATAGTGGTTTTCAAACAGTTTAAGGGAGATACTAATCTGAATAGTACTGCCTAAAAGAAATATAAAAAAGGGAGAGATCTTTATTGGCTAGACAATAGCAAAGCCCAAAAGAAGTGGGACAATTACAATTACTTGCTGAAGGACAGGAAGATAGCAGTGCTTCTAGGTATTTGGAAATATGAAGATGGGATAGAAGTTAAAAATTCAGAGCACAAGGTAATGGTATGTATGTATATACATACTCTACTTAGATAAAGCTCTATGGAGAAATTACATAAAAGAGAAGAGAAAGTTAAAGGCTAATTCTTGAGAAACTCCAAATACTGGGATGTGGGAGGGAAAAGAACAAAAAGTGAGGATGTTGTAGTACTACAGAAAAGAAGGGTAAGAAATTTTACAAGGAAGGAGTTCTCAACAGAATCACATGCAGCTGAATAGCCCAAGTGGGTGAGGGTTTTTTAAAGTCCACTGATTTTCACTGGAAATAGGTCACTAATGATCTTCCCACAAGCATATTCAGGAGGCTAAAATTCCCTTTCAAAGTTAACAAAACAGATAATGGAAAAATGAGAGTGAGTGTAGACTATTTATTGAAGAGTTGATCATGAAAAAGAAAAAAAAAATTTATTAAATACGCATCAGAATCCAGAGGGAAAAAAAGCTGATTGGTTTAAAGTAGTTGACCTCTAGGTCAAGAAAAAAAGTTTTAGAAGGAAGGAGGAAGGAAGGAAGGAAGGAAAGAAGGAAGGAAGGAAGGAAGGAAGGAAGGAAGGAAGGAAGGAAGGAAGGAGAAGGAAGGAAGGAAAGAAGGAAGGAAGGAAGGAAGGAAGGAAGGAAGGAAGGAAGGAAGGAAGGAAGGAAGGAAAGAAGAAAAGAAAAGAAAAGAAAAGAAAAGAAAAGAAAAGAAAAAAGAAAAGAAAAAGAAAAGAAAGAAAGAAAAGAAAAGAAAGAAAAGAAAAGAAAAGAAAAGAAAAGAAAAGAAAAGAAAAAAAGAAGGAGGAAGGAGGGAGGGAAGGAGGGAGGGAGGGGTTGGAAGGAAAAGAAGAGGGAAGGAAGGAAGGTGGAGAACTCTAAGGATAGATAGTGGGATGTGGTCAGGTGTGGGAGCAATGCCTGAAAAGCCTCAATCAGGGTTATGTCCCAAAGCAGAGAAGAAAAGTTAACTAGAATAGAAATAATACTGGTTAACATTTATTGAGGAAGTGTTATGTGCAAAGAACTGTTATCAATGCTCAATGTACATTACCTTTTTAACTACTTAAAAAATCTTAAAGAGTGGATATTACCATTCTCACTTCACCTATGAGGAAATTGGAACCAAAATAAATTAAGTAATTTGCCCAAGATCACCCAGAAAATATGAGGCAGTGTCCAAACACACACTTACCTGACTTAAAGCTCAACCATTAAAAGCTTTTATTTCTGATTCATTGCAGAGTGTCACAAAGGTATAAAAGCATAGTCTCACTCACTGTGATTTTTAGAAGTTATATTCTTGAAACTAATTTACACATTCACGTAATATGGACCCCCACAATTTCTGATACTCAAAATACAGTTTCTTCATACAGTGTTTGCTGCATGGATTATACTTGGAGAGGCTCTGAAGATAGAAAAGGATAAACCCTTATTCCTGCAATAGTCTCCTTCCAAGGAGCAATCCTTAGATGTCCATGGACGGGATGCACAAATAGAGTCTATAAATTTGATTTCAGTAATTTTACTTCAAGGAATCAAAAGAAATCCTTTTCTACCATGCTACCTTTTTGTGGATATTACATTGATGTGCAAACCCCAAGCTAACACCTCTCTTCCTAGCCACTTCTAACCACTTCCCTATAGAATTTGAAGCTTTTCCCCAAATACTTCTTTTGGAGTTCTTATCTTCTTTTGTTTTATTGACAATAGTTAGCCCTGGATTACTTTCAACCTGCCTAGGTTTTCCTGCTTTTTTACTTTTCACAGGCTCCTCTTCCTCTACCCATCCTTTAAATGTTGGAGCTTCTTCTACTATCCATCCTCTTTTTTCTCTTTCTTCATAGTATCCCTTAAAAAAAACTCATCCTCTCTAATGACTTGAATTATCTTTATGCCAATAATTTCCAAAGCATATGATCAACGTGGGCCTCCCTGCAGAGTTCCAGATTCATGTGTACAACTCTAAGCCTCCCCACCTAGCTGCTCTGTAGAGGTGCCCCAACATTTTCCCAGTAACCTCTTCTTGTGTAGCCACCCCTCTAATGAAATAGTCGAGAGAGCAAACTAGCAACCATCTTTGCAGTTTTTCCTTCTTTATTCATCTCCTCTTCACATTCTAGCCAGTCACCAAATCCAGTAAATTCAATTCCCCAAAATCCCTCATATCTCCTCTTTCTCTTCTGTATTAACACTATTATATGTAGAGACTCATCTTTTCTTGCATAGATTACTTCTTAACAAAATACTTTCCCTGCCTCCAATCGTAGTCACTTCAAACCTAATCTCCACACAATCTCCAAAGTGATATTTTTAAAATTCAAATATGATCATGTAACTCTTATTCATGAAATCCTCAGTATTTCTGCTGATATATGGGTAAATTTCAATTCTTTAAGGGTGTTATACAACGGCCTTATATAAGGTCCCTACCCACCTCTCCACTCCCATCCAAGGTCACTCCTCAATTTCCCCTTGGGGTCCCAACTTCACAAAAGCAATGAGGCATTTTCAATATATACACATACCCTTCCCAATGCCTGAAATATGGTTTTCTTCCATCATTGTTGACTGACTCTTACTCATCCAGCATGATCACTTTCTCCAGAATGCCGTATTTCATCCCATCAGTCAAGTTTAGGTGCCTGCTGTCATGTTTTCTTAATGTCTACACTTTCCTCCACAATAACCTGCTTGACTAATTAAGCAGTATACTGGTCCACCAGTATAACTAGAATCTTAGTACCTTGAATGCAATTTTTTAAAAATGGCATCTGGCAGCAGTAGCCTATATTACTTAATAGCACCAGATCTACAATGAAATAAACTTGGATTTGAATCCTGAAACTTAAACTTATTTAATAAGTGTGTGTGTATAGATGGCGGACAGGCTCACTTATTTAAATTCCATCCTCTGTATCTATAAAATATATTCAGCATTGTTTTCTTTTTAGGATGCTTTTTAGGAGTAAAATGAAATAGTTGATGGTGAGGCTTTGAAATAAGGCCTGAAATCTGACAAAATGGCATTATTTTACCTATTTTGTCAAACTGGTAACTGATACATAGCAGATATTTAAAGGGTATAGATATTTGCTACTAGTACCCCCTTGTTAATAGAGGTCGTGCCAGGCCATGGCAAAAACACTGTGTACCGTATTTATTTATTGTTAGTTGAAAAAAATCAAGACTCAGATTCCCCCCTCCCTGCCCTGACTCCTGCGTAGTGCAGCATGAGACTGTCCTGTGATCCGTCTGTCCGTCTGACTTCCTGTGATGTTGTGACCTGTTCTTTGTCCTTCTTGGCTAATAAAAGAATCCAGGAGCACAAAAAAAAAAAAAAAATGCTTAATGAAGTCTGGAAGCAATGGTGAGCAGAGAATCAGTGGAGACTTCGGAATCTTAATACATATTACTAATCCTAGAATGACTGAATGATTGCAAGCATTCATTATGGGCTATGTAAAATCTCAAGCTTAGCTTTAAGGAATATACTTCCAGAAAGGTTTGAGCTTTTATCCCATAATAAATAGTTTCCTCCTAGCCCAGTCCCTCTTTAATCACCATTAAAATCTATCTTCCATTGTACACAACATGCTGTTTGTCAGGGATAAGAAACATTCCTCAAATGCGTACTTTACTCCTAATTCAGAGATATTATCCACAGACCTCTGAACCAGAGACATTAATCTTCTTATAGGCTCTTCCTCACACTCACCATTTGCCCTTAGGAAAGTTCCAAAATGGCTCTATACCCCCACTGACATCTGGTACCAGGGATAATACATAAAAAATATAAAGATATCTGCTCTAAATAACTGAACAAGCATTACAAAAGGAAATGTAGGTCAATCTCAGATCTCCTTCTGCATAGATAAAGAAAAACAAGATATTACAGAGAGATGAAGGAAAGAAGAAAGAAGAAAAAGGAAGAAGGAAAGAGGGAGGAAGGGAAGGCAAAAGAAAGAAAGCAGGAAAGAAGCAAGAAAGAAAGACATTTCTTCTGATTTCGGATCTTTACTCTTCAAGTTCACTTCAATCTTTGTTTGAATGAGCCCCTCTGAAGGCCAATAAAAAGTTATGAAATAAATACAAGAAATACATCTGTAACATTCTCTCTACACCTTAGCAAAAAAAAAAAATTCTAAAAACACTTGTTCATACAACTACAGTGATGAAAACTTTTCATAAGAAATGAGACTTAAGGCCTAGACCAATTGATTTCATAGCTGTACAACTAAATTTTAAAGCGTAGCCAGAGGTGATCTCTTTGGTTGTCCATAAACAGAAGCTCAGATTAATCCTTTCTGAAGGAAAAAGGGAAAATCCAGCTGAATGACTTTTAAAAGTCTCTGAATTGCAAATGAATGATGTTTGCTTGTGCATTTCTGCTATCTTAGGATAAAACCCATATAATAACATGCATTTCATACTTCATTGAAGCAATGTCTTCTTCTGCTTGGTTTTTCACAAATAGTCTAATTGGCCAACATGAAATAAATTTCCATTCTGAAAGCCAAATTTCACTAGAGAAAGAAAGAATAGCTGCTCCTCATATTTGTCTTTATAGTTTACAAAGAAACAAAAGAAAAGAGCTCACATATATGATCCTATTTAATTCTTGTCTTGGTCAAGGATTATTTGGTGGTGAGGAAAAGTTTTCCTTAATAAGGGCAAATAAGAGCTTTATTAGAAAGCTACAGAAAGAAAAAATTCATGGATATTCATAGGTGAGAAATAAAGCATAGCAGGGCCTCTTAGAAACAGACTAGGAACTGGAAATTCAGAAAATGTGGTCATCTCTCTTGGTCAACATGATTACTGACCTCCTCTCTAACAGATTATCTCCTGATCCTTAGTCCAATCCACTGTGCCCATTATTTCCACTCAATATGAGTAATTGCCATGAGTCACATCAAAGTTTGTAGGAAGATACTGCTTCAAGCCATTTTCTCTCAAAGAGAGTTATAATTATGGTAGATTTTGGGTCTCCATGAGCTCCTCTATTCTTTTTATTACATGAGGCCTCATTACTCTTGATCAAATAGAAGATTCCTTCTAACTGGTCCATAGCTTCCAGATGGAAGATAGATGTAGATATAGTCATGGAGAAGGAAGGAGAATCAATGTTCTAGCTCATCAAAGTCAACCAAAGTTGACCTCTTTTCAATGGGCTCATGAGAAATGAAATGTTTTTCAGGATATAAAGAAAAGAGGGATCCCTGGGTGGCACAGCGGTTTGGCGCCTGCCTTTGGCCCTGGGCGCGAATCCCACGTCGGGCTCCCGGTGCATGGAGCCTGCTTCTCCCTCTGCCTATGTCTCTGCCTCTCTCTCTGTGTGTGTGACTATCATAAATAAATAAAAATTTAAAAAAATAAATAAAAGCATTGCTGTTATGTTTTAAAAAAAAGGATATAAAGAAAAGATAGGGCAATATCTCTTTATGAGAGAACTGAACATGTCAAAAAGAAAATGCTGTTTTGTGGTAAAAAATGGTCAAAAATCAGCAATTTTATATGGTCCAAGTTAATAAAAAGAGTATAACCAGACAAGTCTATATTATTACTAATATAAATGGTAAAATTTTGTTGATGTATTATTCATATACTTGGATTAAATCATCCTGCTTTTTACCTCAATATATTTGTTTCCTTTTCAGTATATCTGGACCAATTCTTTTATTCATTAATGAAGATGTTTCTCAATTTTCTGAGTCTATATTAATCAAAAATATCTAGAGTTTCTGGTTTAGGAGCCATGTGAGGTTATTTTTTCTTAACCACATTTCATTAAAAATGAGTCAACTTATTTTTCCAGAACAAAAGTGCATATTCAGAAATAAGTATATCACTAAGAGTCTAGATATCCAGTATAACCCAGCAACAAAAAAAGGGGGAGATGGACATAGTCACTTGATTCCTGTGATTTCCCAAACTTCAGGAACAAGGAGGTCTTATCTATGGTAGAGAAGAGCAAACACAGCATAACCTGTTTTTAGTTCCAACTCCTTCTACCTGTCAGTGCTGTAGTCTTGGGCATTTGATAAACCAACTGAATCTATTTGTACATGTAAATTGAGGAATGAAAATCTCACAAAGACAGAGTTGATATGAGCACTAATTGAAACCTTGCATTTATTTGTCAGGCTTCTGTTATGTGCCAGCACTTTGCTAGGGCAGAGATACAATAGGAAAAAAAGAAAGACATAGTCCCTTTCTGACTTCATAGTGCTAATAATCTGGGAGAGGAGGGTGGTACAAAGACAATAATCAAAGGATCACATGAATAAATCTTCAGTAAATTTTCTGAAGGAGAATAATTTTCTGAGAATGCGGTAGTTGGGTGCAGATAGAAATAATAGATCCTGGCCATAGGAACTATTCTTTGATTCTATGATTAGAACAAGGAGACGACAAAACTTCCAAGTGGCTAAATGAAGGGAAGACTGATGTGAAATGGGACTGGAGTGGTAGTTAGGGTTCCAAGATTTTAACTTTATCCAATGAACAGGAGAAACCACTGAATATTTTTTAGAAGATAAATGATACAATGAGATTTAACATTCAAAAATACCAGCCTGGCTACCTTGTGGACAAGAAAATGGAAAAGAGTCAAAAAAGATGCAAGGATATAAACCAGTGATCCAAGTGAGATCTGATGGCAACCTTGGATTAAGTGGATTAGAATTGGTAAATTGTAATGTCCAGTCAAATTTGGAGAATAAAGGAGAGGGATATGGGATATTCATAAGTTTCTGGCTTTGTAAGACACAAATTGGGAACACTGAAAAAGAACAAGGGATGTGTAATGAGGGGCAGGTGAATGCATTTTAGGACATGTTGAATATGAGACGTCTCTTGAGACATACAGTGGAGGTAACCAAGTAGGCATTTGAGTATTCAGATCTGGAGCTCAGTGGGAAAGTCTGGGTTATAGATGCAAACTTGTGAGTCATGTACAATATCTGCAGTAACTGAGGTCTTGCATGAGTGTGTATGGGATGTTCTGGGGTGGGGTGGGGAAGTATAGAATGAAAAGAGAGAGAGCAGGATTGAGCTTGTCCCAGAAGAGTACTGACTGTGTAAAGGACTCAAAGGTGAAGCACCCAGGGAGGTGGGAGCAAACCAGGAGACAATCATGCTAAAAATCCAGTATTCTGAAAACAAGGCTCCAGTCAGCACACCTGAGTGCTGCTCATCATACCTGATGAGGACCCAAAGACACCTTGACAAGTATGTACCAGTCATTCACCGAATCACATAAAGAGTCAGAGCAATGTTGGCCAAACTCTAAGCCACAGAATATACTCATTTGACCCTGAGGCTGACTTCTCTGTGGTAAAACAGTAAATGAAGCCCAAAGAAGAGGGTTTGATGTTCCCCTCACTGGAAATTCATCCCTTTTCAATAAGCCCTTCGGGATCCATCCAGCCCCTCGTCTGTTCTGATTCTGCCCAAACACGACCTGTAACTTATATTTGCTGAGATTCCCTGTCTCAGGCACTGTTTTAATGCTTAAATGTATAAATTCATTTAACCCTCAACAACAAAGCACAGAGAGAGAAAATACTTTACATTGGGCTCTAGTAAGTTGGCAGACCAGAGATTCAAACTGGGCATCTAGGCTCCAGAATTAGTGCTTTAATCATCTCTCCACCTCTGCAAAAAATGGATGTCAGTGGATTTCTTCCAGGCCCCCAAGACACTCTCTGCATGTATCCTTTATGAAACTTGCTATCAATTTTCACAAATGTCTCAAGCACTGATGTCCAAGAGAAATGTAACATTAGTGACAAATGTGAGCCACATACACAATTTAAAATTTTCTAGTAGTCACATTTTAAAAAGCAAATGGAAACAGGTGGAAATTATTTTGATAGTATATTTTACTGAGTCAAAGTATGATGGTTAATTTTATGTGTCATTGTGGCTAGGCTTTGGTGCCCAATTGTTTTGTCATGCACCAATCCAGATGTTGTTGTGAAAAATTTTTAAATATGATTAAAATTTAAATGAGTAGATTTAAGGGGTGCCTGAGTGGTGGGGTGGCTCAGCCATTAGGTGGCCAGCTCTTGATTATGACTCTGGTCATGATCTCAGAGTCCTAGGATCAAGACCCACATCCAGCTCCAGGCTCAGTGGGGAATGTGCTTGAGGATTCCTTCTCTCTGTCCCTCTCCCTCTGGCCCTCCTCTCACTCACATGCTAACACATGCTCTCCCTATCTCTATAAAATGAATAAATAAATCTTTGGCAAAAAAAAATCAGTAGATTTAAGTAAAGCATATTATCCTTCATTCTGCGGGTGGGCTTATACAATCAGTTTAAGGCCTTAAGAGAAAAGACCAAGGTTTCCCCCCAAGAAGGAACTTGACCTCAAGATGGCAATATAGAAATCCTACTTATTTAGTTTCCTAGAGCTGCCATAATAAAATATCACAGACTGGGTGGCTTAAACAATAGAGGTAGGTGAGAAATAAATTTCTATGTTGCCATATTGAGGTCAAGTTCTTTCTCTGAGGTAGATACTATTACCCCTCATTTGTGTATGAGAACACCTAGGCTCAGAGAGGTCTTCCTGTTAGGAGAAATTATAGTTGTTGTGAAGATTCATTGTAAAGCCCTTAATGATACTACTTTCCTGATAAAGCATAGATGTTCAATAAACATCAGGTACTTTCTTTCCCTCTTAGCCTGTATACATGTTTTCTTATCTTCACTCTTGAAGGAAAGGGTTTGTGTTTATTTCATCTTTGTTTCTCCAGTTTGGTACATTTTTAGGTACTTACAAAATGTTAGTGGAATTAATGAATGGTCTTATGCTGCTGTGGTAGAGTATATCTAGTTGTTGATATATATTTTCCTTTAATAAATCATTCTTAAAAACACTTTAGAAGGACTTGCAAGTTGTGGAGCTGTTGACATTGTAGTGGGTGGTTCAGCGGAGAGATGAGTCAGATTTGAGTTTGGGGATTTGAGGGAAGAGACTGTTAAGCTAAAGGAAATGGGGCAGCATCACAAATAAAACTAACCAGGCAAGATATACCACAGACATCTCTGACATAAGAGTACACCAAAATTTTAAGTTCATTACTGTATATAATTTTCCATTACTGAGGATAAATTTGACAAGTGTTAATGAGACAGGATGTATCCTCATTAAAGACAAAAAAAATAGGAAACACATTTACACCAAGTCACAGAAAATCTAGTTTAGATGAAATATTTTTCCCTGCCAGTAAATATACTAAAAGACCTAATTCATATGCAAAAGTAAAAATTCCTGGTAGTACGCCATTTGATGAAGACACTCGATTATTTAGTCAGTGTTCTCGAAAGAAACAGAACCAATCAGGTGTATACAGACAGAGAAAAAGATTTAGTACGAGGAAATGGTTCACATGATTATGAAGGTTGGCAAGTTCCAAAATCTTCAGTTACCATGCTGGAGACATAGGAGAGCTGATACTGTACGTAGTTCCAGTCTAAATACTGGCAGGCTCCAGTCCCAGGAAGAGCTGATGTTTCAGTTAGAGCCTGAAAGCAAGAAAAAAAAAACTACTGCCTCAGTTCAAAGGCTGTCAGGCATAAGGAGTTCTTTCTTCTGCAGGAAGGCCAGCCTTTTGTTCTATGAAGGCCTTCAACTGATTGGATAAGGCCCAACCACATTGGGAAGGGCAATCTGCTTCACTCAGTCTACCTATTCAAATGTTAATCTCACCCAAAAACACACCCACAGGTACACCCAGAATAATATTTGGCTAAATGTCTGGGAACCCTGTGGTCCAGTTAATTTGACATATAAGATTAACCATAACATCTAACAAGGCACAATATACCATCACAGGAGAGATTTCTATCAGAGCTTCATATGTCAATAAAGTATTCCTTTGGCAAACTGCTCTCTCTTTCCTCCTCCTCTGCTTCTTCCTTATACAAGCTGTCAGAGAAAGCACTTTGGGATGGAAGCTAATGTTTCTGGTGCACCACTCTGGACCACACATTTTACCGAGTACTCTTTCACACTGTCCCCACAAGTGGGGAGGCCCGGAGGACTTACCCAAGTGGCAGCAGTCTTGGGGAAGTCACTGCAGCCCAAACTCCACTGCTCAGTCCTGTCTATTTGAAAACTCCATCTTTTCAGTGTGCCAGGCATAGTCAAACTTGGGAACTGTAACATACAAACTAGATTCAGGAGACTTCTACACAGGCCAAGGGGGAAAAACATTAATTATGATGAGAGATACAACTGCCAAGGGGTCCACTAGCCAAAGCATTCCTTCCTTGTAAAGCTATATCAGAAATCAAATCATAATCAAAATATTGCTTAGTGAAAATGAATTCAGAGTAAGTGGGGGTTGATTTAAACAAGATGTTCAATGGCATCAAACAAAGAAAAATGCTATAATTTCAACAACTAGTATCAGACAGGACAAGACTTGGGAACAAATTTCTCTAGAACTCTCTGCCAAAGTGTACTTCATGAAATCTTTGCTACATTTTTTCATATGCCAGGTTGACCAACTCCCTTTCTGTTTAACACATTATTTATTTTAAAAATATTTAACAGGTTACAAATCAAGTTTTAATGATTTATAAACTATTCTGTGTCAGTAAGATGATTTCCATATTTCTCCTCTTAATTTCCTTAAGTTTTCAAGGAGAGTCTCACCGCTTGACTTTGTGTTCATTAATACCCATTTGATCTTCAGCAATTCCATTCTGGCAACCTATTGCTGATCACAAAACGTAGTGGCTTAAAACAAGAACCATTTTATTAGTGTCACTGATATTCTCAGCACATTCTCGGTTTTCAGCTCAGGTTCTTGGTATAACTGACATTAGGCTGTTCTAATATTTTTAAATGGTGTTTTGGGGAGGAGTAGCTTTTATATTTCCTACTGAACATTCTTCATTAATATGCTGCCTTCTAAGCATAATTTAACTTCTTACCATTATACAATCATATCTCTCCTGTGTTCTGACCTCTTAGAAATCTGAAGAGTGACTGGCTGACCAGTCTGTTAGACTACCCTATCTGAAGGTGTTAATAATGGTTAAAAACAGGTGATATTGGGGTGCCTGGATGGCTCACTCAATAGGGCATGCTACCTTGATCTCCAGGTTGTAAGTTCAAGCCTCATATTGAGCTTAGATATTCCTTAAAAATAAAATATTTAGGGGCACCTGAGTGACTGAGTATCCAACTCTTTATTTCAACTCAGGTGTTGATCTCAGGGTCACGTGTTCAAACCCTACAAGATCTTTTTCTTTTAATCTTTAAAAACATAAATAAGTAAATAAATAAAAACAGGTGATATTAAGATCACTCTTGAATGCCTTAAGCAAAAGGAGTTGGTAAATCTGAAATACAAGCATCAAAGCAGTGTAGATAGGAAAAATATTTGGTCTGGGCAGGGGAGATTTGAAGGTGAGGAGTTACTTCATTTATAGGAAAACACATGTTGATCCATAAGACCTAATTCTTTGGTAGGAACTTCCATTTGGTGACAGGTGGCCCAAGGAGGTAAATTCCAATTTAATAGAAAGATTTTTTAAATTACATTAATCTTTATAAAGATCATGTTTATGATCTCTAGCAAAATTCTCATTCTACAAGTAATGTTAAATAATGAATCACCAACCTTGAGGCATCTAGTCTTCAACTTCATACCTCATGATGGGAGCATGAATATTTTAAGGATCTTGTAGGAGAAGGATCTCATTAGATTCCTGATACTTCATGGTCACTAGAATGCCATGACCACAGAAGACATTTCTTTTTCTTGTGGTTTTCCACAGAAAACAGTGAGGGACAAGAATTTGCTTTTATTCTGTTGTGTTCATTTATTCAACAAATATTTGTTGAATGTTGCCATGTGCTAGGAACTGACACAGCAATGAGCAGGTATGACCCTGCTCTAAGGAAACTTGAAGTATCAGTAAAGTCTCTCAAACCTGGAATCATGTTTGAACTTTCCATATGATCCTTCCTTCCTTCCTACCTTCCTCCCTCCCTCCCTCCTCTCCTTTCCTTCTTCCCTTCCTCCTTCCCTTCCTTCCTCCCTTTCTCCCTTCCTTTTGCTTTCTCTTTCTTTTTTTCTCTCTTTCTCCTTTCCTTTCTTTCTTATTTAGTACCTACCTATCTAGCTAAGTAGCTATCATCATCTTTCTATCATAGTGTACTGGTTAAGAGAACAAATTCTAGAGGTAGAAGGCAAGGACTCATAACCCAGTTCCATGAAAAAAAAAAAAAGAGTTTTAAAAGAATTATAGACAAATGAATGGATAGGTAGATGGATGGATAGATAGATAAATAGATAGATAATAGGTAATAGATCAATAGAGATGCCAAAAAAATCATAAGTTCCTATTTAAAGCAGAACTCTAAAAATAATTACTGTTAAGTCCCAAAATAACTCTCTAAGAGCATTTTTGTCATAACTACATTGTTTTTTCCTTAAGAAATTATTCTCACAATATTCCCAGACAATAATTCCTAAATATTTTGTGAATCATTACATTCAACCTCATTTTTTCTTCTCCCTTGTGCATTGTTGGGCAATTAAACACAGTTTCATTTTCACTTTTCAAAATGATAGCATAAAAAAACAGAAGTGAAAGTATGAATCATAATATAATCAGGAGTTCATAGTAAGATGGCCATTTATAACTCAGAAACCCACAGGGTATTTCCAAACTGATGTCATTCATAGAAAGAATGCCATGTGTTGTGGAAGAATAAGAAAAATTACCTAGGCCACCTGGGGGATTTAGAATACATGTGGGATATTCCCAGCTAATTATTTTAATTTATTTTTAATTTTATTACAAATATCAATCTATTTCAAGCACTCAAATTGATACTCATCTTAGACGTTACACTGTATTCTGGGCTATGCTTTTTAATTTTGACACTATTCTTTTACTTCAGAAATCATCAAGATAAGTACTTTATGTAAGTCAAGGCTTTCTTTTATTTTCTTGTATTAAATTTATTAAATATATAAATATCCAGATTACCATGAAATTCTGTGTAATTATTTTACTTTTTGGAAAACTATTGGAATTAATCTCTGTTCAAATTATTAAAATTGATTTTATTTTATTCTCTTTGGAAGTGGAGAGGAGTAATATAAATATTATTTTTACTTTTTCCAACTAAATAATCAAAATAGGATTTTTCCTTTCTGCTATGTTCAGTTTTTTAAGAACTTGAAGAAGATTGTAGTATATGCTAAACATATTAGTGATACTACAGAGAAGAAACATTACCCAGAAACTAATTTCCACTGGGTTATCTACATTTGCTTCAAAGAATTCTCAGGATACCTTAGTTCTGCCATATTTGTTGTTTTGTTTGCTAGTTGGTTGGTTGTTTTGATCCAGACCTTGACATTCAGTTAAGGACAGGCCAGTTGTATCCTTTTTTAATCAGTGGATGTTCCTGGTTTCCCATTAGCTAATGTCCACAGCATGGGAGACTCCAAGGAAGCCACACTATTCACTCACCCAAGGAGCACCATAAGTTTGCTATTGGTGTCTGAGGCTTATCCATGAGCCCAGTATTTTACCCACAATGTCTGGTCCTGATGCCTGCTATGAGCTGCTTTGCTGTCCTGAATTTTTCAGTAAAGCTATAGGTGAATCTGCCAATAGAATGGGATGACCCCATGTAATTAAGGAAGAAATTTAAAAATATATCTGAAGATTAAATTCTTCCCTATCCCATAAGCAAATAGAAAGTCCACATGGATTAAAGACTTAAAAGCTAAAAGCAACCCCTAAAAGTTCTAGAAGATAATGTAGGAGACTATCTTATAACACTGAAGTAAGGAAAGATTTCTTAAAACATGAAAAGGTCATCAGTTGTAACACATGTACAACTCTGATAGGGATGTTGATAATGGGGGAGGCCACACATGCATCAGAGGAGGGGGTATATGGGAAATGTATGTATCTTCTGCTCAATTTTGTATTAGACTAAACTTTTAAAAATAAAGTTTATGAGGGGAAAAAAGGAGTAAACTATTAAGTATAAACTATAAGGTGAGTACATTTGATAACAAACATTTTAAATCTTTATACATTAGAAACCAAAACTAAAATTTAAAGGCAAGCAACAGAGAAAATATTCACAATGCATTTGAGGAATAATTTAGAATAAAGAAAAGTATCCTAGAAGTAAGGCAAAGACAAAAGTCCCTGAAAGAAATTAATATAAAACTTCAGTTCACAGAAGAGAATCTGTAAATGACAAATGATGATCTAAAAAAAAAAAAAAGTAACTTGTTAGTAATAGGAACATGCAAATTAAAACAAGGTACCCTTTCATGTCCTCAGATTGGAAAAAAATTCAAAAATAAGTAGTGATGAGGAAGTAGGGGAAACAGGAACTTCCAAATTCTTAATGTTAATTCCTGGTGATTAATGAACAATGAAGTTTTACTATAGGGAGCGTAGTTTAAATTTGAGAAGAGAAAGGTAAGAGATTGAGAGAGCAAATGTGTGTAATTTTTTTTTAAAGATCTATTTATTTATTCATGAGAGACACAGACTGACAAAGAGAGGCAGAGATAAAGGCAGAGGGAGAAGCAGGCTCCTTGCAGGGAGCCTGATGCGGGACTCAATCCCAGATCCCGGGATCACAACCTGAGCTGAAGGCAGGTGCCCAACCGCTGAGCCACCCAGGTGTCCCCAAACGTGTATAATTTGGAAAGCATTTTCACAGTATTTAGCAAGGTTTAAAGGCACTAACCCAGCAAGTCAACTTCTAAAGTATACATTACAGAAAAACTCTTGCACAAGGACACCAGAATATTCATTGCAACATTTCTTACTTTTTTCTAAATATTTATTTATTTGAGAAAGATAGCATGCATGTGGGGGAAGGGACAGAGGGAGAGGAAGAGAGAGAATCTCAAGTAGACTCCCCACAGAGTGCACAGACCCCACGCAGAGCTCGATCTCATGACCCTGAATCATCACCTCAGCCAAAACCAAGAGTCTGTCAGTCAACTGGGTGAGCCACCCTGGTTCCCCACAACATTCTTTATAATTCCAAAATGTTTGTTGTTGGAAGAGTGGATCCTCTTAATTTCCTTTGTCTCAATTCCAAGCATCTATTTTCTCTATGGAGTTTTACTATTCTCTTTTTACATAGTTGGAAATCAGGCAAGGACCCTGTCTCCTTGGTCCTACAGACTACTCCCGTCTCCTCTCTACACTGCCTTATTCCCATGGAAATATCCTAACTTGGAAAATTCACTTTCCATCATGTTTCTGGCCCAAACACTTGGCCAATGCCCACAAATCCTCCATTTGGCCTTTTCTGGCAATCTTGCCTGACTTCTTCAGACTTGCATTATTGGAAATTAATAGCTAGAAATATTATCCTGGCTCACACTCCCCCAGCACCAACTGTTTGCACAAATAAGAAGGAAAAGACATATATAGGGAGAGGGAGAGAGGAAGAGAAAGAAGAAGAAAGAAGAAAGAAGAAAGAGAAGGAGGAGGACATGAAGAAGAAGAAGAAGAAGAAGAAGAAGAAGAAGAAGAAGAAGAAGAAGGAGGAGGAGGAGGAGGAGGAGGAGGAGGAGGAGGAGGAGGAAGAGGAGGAAGAGGAGGGAAAAGTTGGTGGTGGAGGAGGAAGGGGAGGTGAGATTAATAACCTCAAATGTTATTGTGCCATTTTCTTCTCCTAGAAAATCTCTAGACAGTGACACCCACACACAAATTGGTGCCTAGCTCTGTGGGTGGGGTGAGGAGAAAAGTATAGATGTCTGACAAATTTCTTGTCTCATCTAGAAGTTTCTATTCATACCTCAAGTAGAGGTACCTTCATCCATCAATAAACTTCTGCTGACTATCCTTCCCATTCTAGGAACTTGAGCTTGACACAGGTAAGGGCAGAACTTCTGAAGCAGGATATTATTGCATGGGTGTACTTAACTAAGAGGAGACCTGACCTGGGCAACCTAAAGACAACTCTACAGAGAAGGGCCGTTACTAACTGCAGACAACTTGGGTGGTCCAGTCATTCTCTTCCTCCTGAATCAACATCCTTCTTCAAATCTCTGTGCTCAGAAAGTTAGAAACAGCCCTCTGTCCCCATTAGTGGAGAGATAATGAGGCTGGCTGTCATACTGGTATCCAGCCCTCCTCTCACCTAGCATCCATCACCAGAATGGTGATCCACTTTTTCTTTTCTCCTATCTGTGTCTTCCCTTTTCTGATATAATGAAGGGAAGGACAAAGGGAGGGAAGAAAGGAGGGAGGGAGGGAGGGAGGGAGGGAGGGAGGGAGGAAGGAAGGAAGGAAGGAAGGAAGGAAGGAAGGAAGGAAGGAAGGAAATCCCCCCATACCTCCCTTAGGTCACAAATCTGAAGAATTGGGTGAGTACTTATCCCATTTTCTCTTTGATCAATCACAAAACCTGGGGTTCTTGGGTTGGGGAGATGGTTGTTTGTCTTACATTGCAATTTGAAAGCAGTCACTGTTTATTAACTGATTAGATTACAAAAATAATCATGATAGATATCTTAGTTCATTCTTCTGTTAAAAAGAAAAACCACAGACCAAAAGTGGTATTACTTGGGTTAAGGCCCTAGGTTAGTAAAGCAAGACTTAACACCTAACTGAATTGCAGTTTCAACTCCCTAAATAAGTAACCTTTAACCAATTGACATGAGAATTTCCTCGTCAGCACTAGGAAATTTCCTGATAGACCACTTCGTTCCCCCTAGGAAGACAACCTTACCTAGAACAATGGATTCTTTGCTTATAACTTCCTTTCTTCCACTCCCTCTCTGCCTTTCAACCTTTTCTTTTCTATAGCCCTTTGGAGCTCTCTTCTACTCATTGGATGGAATGCTGCTCCATTCATAAATCAACTAATAAAGGCTTTAGATCTTTAAAATTTACTCGGTTGGATTTTCATTATTCAACACTTCTAATAAGCCTGTTGATTTGGTCTTCCCATTACTAACATCTCTACCTTCTATAAAATGAATAAATAGTCTTTTTCTTCAGTCCACCTCATACAAAAGATAATTAGAAGAACCAGTTGAAGTCGTTTGCTAGTTTGAAGCATTTGCCAGTAGTGTAGGTCTCATGAACAAGATCCTCCACTCAGACAATGCCATATTTACCAGGAGATTCAACAATCAATTCTTGTAAATTTGCCATAACTGTGAATGAAAAAAAATCATTTACTGGCTTCCAGTGTGGATACCCCCTTGCAATATATGGTGCCATGATCCTTAGCATGCTAACTGAAATGTTGAGTTTAACAAAGATACCACTGAAGGTATGGTGAAGACAAAGAAGCTGCAACACCTTTCAGGCCTTTGGAGTCACGCCATTAATACTGATCCTAATGATAAATGCCAGTGTGAGTTCCACAGGTACATGAAGTTCAGCTTTTCTTGCCATCCTAGCTATTCTTTTCTCTTTTTTTAAAAATTTTTTTAAATTTATTTATCCATGAGCGATAGAGAGAAGGAGAGACACAGGCAGAGGGAGAAGCAGGCTCCATGCAGGGAGCGGGACATGGGACTCGATCCTGGGTCTCCAGGATCACACCCTGAGCTGCAGGCGGCGCTAAACCCCTGCACCACTGGGGCAGCCCCATCCTAACTATTCTTGTAGCAGTTCTATACATCTGTCTATATTCTTTGTGATAACTTACCTTTATCATAGATAAGTTTTTCCTTGCCTTTCAAAACATCTTTTGGGCCAACTTCTTTCTTAAGTTGAGGTTCAGTTCTGTGAGGGTTTTTTTTTTCTTTTTCTTAAGGGTTCCTGGCATAGCAGTGACCATCTATTTTTCTCTTCTGCACCTTCCATGGTTCCAGCTGGAAAAGAAAACCACGCAATCTGCTTTTTACTTTTAATTTTTTATCAGACTGATATCATCCCCTTTACTTTGAACTTGCTTTTGCCCCCCTCACTATGTATTATAAACACCTCTCTTGTATGGGACACTGATAGATCCCAACACATCATTTTCCATCATGTGTGTGTATGCATGTGTGTGCACACATGCATGTGCCATAATTTATTTAATTACCTATACACAAGCATTCAGATTGTTTATGGTTTATTTATTTATTTTAAATATTTTATTTATTTATTCATGAGAGACACAGAGAGAGAGAGAAAGAGAGGCAGAGATATCGGCAGAGGCAGAACAGGCTCCATGCAGGCAGCCCGACGTGGGACTCAATCCCAGAACTACAGGATCACACCCTGGGACAAAGGCAGGTGCTAAACCGCTGAGCCACCCAGGTGTCTCTGTTTATGGTTTATTGATGCAACAAACAATGCTACAAAAAGCATTATTCTATATATGTCCTTGATCACATGTACTTCTTTAAATGTAAGTTAGAATTCATCAACTAGAGTTTCTATATGACATAGAATCATTTTAATTCAAATAATCACTGCCAGATTTATTTGCCAAAACAGTAGAAAAATTCACATTTCTATCACCAAATACTGGAATGCTCAGATCCTTGGGTATCTGCCAGCAATAGTTGTTATTGTTTGTTTAAAACATTTGCCAATTGGACAGGTGAAAAATATTGTCACAATTCAGTATTCTAAGCCAGAGGCTAAAAAGTAAATCCAAAGCAAAATATGCCTGAGAACCTGAAATTCTTAGTTGCACCCACTGGTATCTCTTTCTCCACCTGACGCTGGTTTGAGACCTGCTTCCCTCTTTGCAGAGGTCTGAGAAAGTTAGAAATAGCCAGTGTTTTCCTTGGTAGTGTTTTCTTAAAGCTCAACAGGATTATGTCAACTGTTATTACAAGGAAAGGCCATTGACACACTAGTTTGAAAGGAAAAGGTGTGTCCACTGGCTAAAATAAATAAAAGGGCAAAACACATAGTAGCAGTTATAAAATTTAATAGTTACAATAGCATTGAGGAAGCAGGTAAGACAAAGCCAGGCTCAATGCTTATAAATTCAGGGTGTCTCCTGAACTTTCACAGCCTAATTTGGGAAATGAAATGTCAAACATCCTTGAAAAATTCTGATAGTGGCATTGATATTAAAGGTTACCAAAGCGTGGTAACTGTGGTCCTACTTTTGACCTCACTTGATACCAATGATTTCAGAATGATTCATGACTAATGAAAGGGTGACCAAGCGTAAATTACATAACATACTGATAAATGGACACACTTAATTTCGTTTTACAACAAAACAGAAATTGATGTGATTGTTAAACTTCAACATTTATTTCATTTTAATTCAACGTCTGGATGAAATTATTCTTCATAAGTGGCAAGTGATTCCTATTAATTGATAGGGGCAAAGTATTGACTTGCAGAGGATGTGAAAATCATCTAACGCTCCAAATCATATTGATCATACATCGAGGGAGAGAAAACACTATGAGGAACGATACCACAAGGGCAAGTTTGCCGCAGTTCCTGAAACAAGTAGAAAATTTTGGCATGAGATCCTAAGGAAGCTCAGGAATAAAATGTTCTATCTAAAACATAACATAGTGTGGGCATAACTCACTGGGCAGTATCTGCTATGTCAGAGATCAGAGAAGAAAATAATGGATTTTTTTAATGGATATATTAACACAAAGCCTCAAATGAAATCACATTCACATGAAAGCAGCACAACTAGGGGAAGAAAATTCAAAAGATAAAATAATAAAATTAAATTTCAAATAGACCACCCATGGTCTTAAGTTGCTTCACTTCTATAAGTCTTAATTTCCTCATTTATTCTTTTATTTAAATTCAATTAATGAATATATAGAGTATTATTAGTTTTAGAGGCAGAGGTCAGTGAGTCATCAGTCTTATATAATACCCAGTGCTCATCACATCATGTGCCCTACTTTAATGTCCATCACCCAGTTATGCCATCCCCCACCCCTTCCCTTCCAGTTACCCTCAGTTTGTTTCCTACGGTTAAGAGTCTCTTGTGGTTTGTCTCCCTTTCTGATTTTGTCTTGTTTTATTTTTCCCTCCATTCCTCTATGATACACTGTTTTGTTTCTTGAATTTTCCATGGATGACTGAGATCATATGATAATTATCTTTCTCTGATTGGCTTATTTCACTTAACGCCCTCCAGTTCCATCCACGTCATTGCAAATGGCAAGATTTCATTTTTTGATGGCTGAATAATATTCCAGTGTGTGTGTACCACATCTTCTTTTTCCATTCATCTGTCGATGGACATCTGGGTTCTTTCCATAGTTTGGCTATGGTAGACATTGCTGCTATAAACATGGGGTGCAGGCACCCCTTCAGATCTCTACATTTGTATCTTTGGGGTAAATACCCAGTAGTGCAATTGCTGAGTCATAGAGTAGCTCTATTTTCAACTTCTTGAGGAACCTCCATAATGTTTTCCAGTGGCTGCACCAGCTTGCATTCCCACCAACTGCTTAAGAGGGTTCATCTTTCTCCACATCCTCACCAACATCTGTCATTTTCTGACTTGTTAATTTTAGCCATTCTGAATTAACGGACTACTACTATGTAAAAAAAAAAATTATGAATTCAGATATATTTATGGTAAAGATAGTGAAAAGAGACATTCATGCCTAAATAGCATGTACACATTTCCGTTTGCTTCTCACATGGTATTATGATGTCTGTGGGTCTGCATATCAGTCTCACATATTCATCTATAAGCTGACAGACAGAAGACTCTTTTATTCATCTTTTTAATGCCCTAAATCTAGCACCGGGTCAGGTACAGAGTACATACTCCATTAAGGTTAAATGTAGAAATTGAAACACTGTTGCTAAACTACTGGAAATATTGGTAGTTAAATCTGTTGATACCTCAGTGTTATGAACTGAATTGTGTCCCCCTCCATCCTGGCCCTGAAAATTCATATATTTTGTTTTGCTTTGTTTTTCTTTTTAAAGATTCTACTTATTTATTTCAGACAGACAGAGAAAAAGAGAATGAGCAGAGAGTGGGAGGGGCAGAGAGAAAAGCAGACTCCCCGCTAGCAGGAAGCCTGATGGGGGGATCATCCCAGGACCCTGGGATCATGACTTGAGCTAAAGGCAGACGCTTAACCAACTGAGCCACTCAGGCACCCTTACAAATTCATATATTGATGTCCTAACCCCCAATGTGACTGTAGGAGGTAATTAAGCTTAATAAGATCATAAAATAAGATGATAAATCATTAAGGTGGAGTCCTGATCCAATAGGACTGATGTTCTTATAAGAAGAGGAGGAGAACTCCACACGAACACACCAAGGAAACCTATGTGAGCACACATGGAAAAGCAGTTGTCTACAGGCCAGAAAAAGAGCCCTCTTGCCAGGAACAGAATTGGATAGCATCTTGATCTTGGGCTTTAAGTCTCCAAACTATGAGAAAATAAGTTTCTATCATTTAAGCCACCCAGTCTATTGTGTTTTGTTATGGCAGCCCAAGAAGATCAAATCAATAATCCGGTAAAAATGCTAATGCTTTTCTTTGGCTTTATGACAATGAACAAGACCAAAGAAAAAACTTTTTTAAAGTCATTATAAGGACCCTCTAAGAATGAATTTTCGCACAATATTTGACAGTTGTGAAATTAATGGTAGCCTAAATGTTTAAAAATAGTATATAACAAAGTAGATTAGAGGGGAAAAATTAAAAATATAAGTTGTAAATGACTTTAACACAAAAATACTTTGTCCTATGAAGAACCAGTTATTCAGCTTGCATGTCACTTGCCAGAGGACTCTTTGATTATGTTTGATTAACTAATAAAGCTTGAAAACCATTTTAACTTAATGTAAATGCCCTCTCTCTTTTAAGATTTCATCAAAGATTGGTAACACATTTCATAAGTGTTACTTTCTCTTTTTTTCTAGAAAGCATCTTTTTTTTCATTTAAATCTAATTATCTGACATATAGTACATCATTAGTTTCAGATGTAGTATTCAACAATTGTGTACAACATCACCTACATTTTCTAATTTGGAGAAATGCTTCATTTGTTTCTTATGAAGCATAGTATCCCACACAAAAAGAAATATCATTTATTTCTCGTATTTGTCTCATGATATGACATATTTTCATGTAAAGTTGGTCATCAGAAATGGGCAAACCAAAATTAGTGAGATAACAAGCTGGCAACTCCACCCTCACTATAGAGCTCCTTGAATGAAAGTTGCCTTATGTAGTCAGGGAATGGACTGAGAAATGTAACACATGCTTTACACATTTACCATGATGATGTCCCAAATGACCATACTAACATAGGTTGAAAAATCCTGATCTAGGTTACTTTCACATCTACCAACTTCTAAAGCAATAAATAGAAGGACATTCTAAGCCATTAGCACAAACATGCTTGACATTTTCATAGCAACGCAAACAACTTAAGAAGGACAATGGTTTGGTTGTTCTGAAGGTCACGGCTTTTGCTTTTTCTTTTCTTTTCATTTTTTTTTCTTCAAAAATTGTACCTACCACACTGAGTTGGTGGCCTGAAGACAGAACTAATTTCTAGGGCATTATGACATGTTTGTTATGTTTGTTATCAAATCTCCCCAACAATTTTAGAATTGTCACAGTGATATGTGAATGTTTGAAAACTAAAACTCAACATTGTGTTCTTTTCTACTTCCTGTGACTTTTTATTGATAGCTATGAGCCTCCTGAATTGAATTTGTTACTTTTTCCTGTGGCAAAAACTTTGAAAGTAAAATTCTGAGTTTTAATTCTTTCTTATATCGTTTTACTCTAAAATATATGTCCAAATAGATTTTCCATACTGTATAGTATTGCACCATGTGGAGAACATTTGTAACTAGGTCAACATACACTGTTTCTAGGCACCAACAGGGAGGCAATTTGTTATACCCGTATTAGAGTATTACCAGAGTAACAGGACTAAAATGACTCACTGAGTTCTTGGTTGCAGGGCTCAGTGCTGCAAATGGTGCTAAATTAGGGCTCAGAAGACTGGCCGTTATGAGAACCTCCTTGAGAGACTTTGAGAGGTTATAACTGACTCTTCAAAAACTCAAAACACCACATAGGAGAATATGTTGGATGGAGAGAAAAAAAAATATGGAAAGCATAGGAGAAAAGACCTAAGGCCCTTCTTCCCTGAGAATGCACGCTCAGGCTAATTCTCAGCCAGGAGTTTTAGAGGAAGCAAAGGAAGCTGGCCCACATGACAACACCTTGCCCTGCGTGATCTAGAAGAATAAAAGAATAACCAACTACTGACCTACAGGGCTAGAGCCATGGGTGTCAAAATGACCAGAGGACATTCGGAAGAGACACCTGGATCTGAAGAGGAAGACTCTGTACATCTTCAATCACTATGCCTGGAGAAAGACTGTCAGAAAGAACACCTGAATCTTAATGTTCTATACCAATTTTATGTCAATTAAAAAAAAATCAAGAATTTGGTGGCATAGAAAAGAACTCTGCTTCATATACAAGCGATTGATACCATGTTTTATTCATTCAGTCAGTACTTACTGCTTCCTATGAATGAGATACTAAAGAAGGATATAACACTTGAACAAGTTCATATGATTCCCATCATCACACAGTTTACAATCTAATGAGGAGATAGATTCCACACTCACCTGTCTTCTCTTCTTTTCTGCCTCCTTTGCTGATTCTTCCTTATCTCCTGGCTGCTGGATTCTGGAGTGCTCCTGAGCTGCTTCTCTGTTTTATCTACATGCTTCCTCTGGTTGAACTCAGTCTTGCGGCTGTAAGTACCATCCACATACCAAAGACTTCTAAATTTACATCTCCAGTCAGAGCCATTCCTCTGAATTCCGAATGCTGACCAACAAATCCACTTGGAAGGCATTTCAAACGAAATGACTAAAATTGATTTCCGATCACCATCTATCTGCCCCAAGCCCCACACGTGCCCCTTTCTAGTGTTCCCCATCAGATACAATAGCAACCCCATCCTTTCAGTTAGTAACCAAAATTCCAGGGATCATCCTTGATGTCCTTCCTTCTTTCATACTCTCCACAAATATCTTCAGAATGTATCCAGAATTTGGCTGTTAATCACACAGCCCACGACACAACTATCTGTGCCCAAGATGATTGCAATCACCTCTTAACTATGCCCCCATTTTGTGTTTGTCCAGCTTCATCATATTCCCCAAAGTGCAGAAATGGAGATTCGATTAAAATGTAATCTTACTCCTTTACTCACAACCTTTCAGCAGCTCCCCAGCTCATTCAGAAGAAAAGCTAAAAGTCCTTACCATGATATATGGGGACCTTTGTTATCTGGTCCTCATTACTTCTCTGACCATGTTTCCTCCTACTTCCCCCTTGTCATTCCACCTTAACTAAACTGGCCCCATAACCCTTCTTTGATCAGAGCAGGCAAGCCCTTGCTCAAGGCTTTGCACTTAATGTTCCCTCTGCCTGAAAAGTTCTTCTCCCCAAATAATCTTAGAAAGCAGTGGGGGTACACTCTTAAAGTTTAAAATTTGCATTTCTTTGGGATGCCTGAGTGACTCAGCAGTTGAGCATCTGCCTTTGGCTTAGGGTGTGATCCCAGAGTTCTGGCATAGAGTCAGTCCCACATTGGGCTTCCTGCATGGAGCCTGCTTCTCCCTCTGCCTGTGTCTCTGCCTCTTTCTCTAAATAAATAAAATCTTAAAGAAAGAAAGAAAGAAAGAAAGAAAGAAAGAAAGAAAGAAAGAAAGAAAGAAAGAAAGAAAGAAAGAAAAGGAAAGGAAGGAAAGAAAGAGAAAATTTGTATTTATTTTAGAATATTTTAGAACTCAGACCAGTTACTACTTTGTACTGACCTCATGCCCAATTTGGTGATATAAGCAACATTTTTTATATATAAATATACAGATGCTTTAAGTCTTGCTTTATGCCTTTTTCTCCACTCAGAGAATTCAAAATGATACACTTGACATTCATTTTTGTCAGCTCCAACTTTAACATAAATCATAGTATAATGTATATCATAGTACAGCCTAGCAAGTGGCATCAATTATTTCACAAATGCCAAAGTTGAACTTGAAAAGTTAGGCAGGAAAGGATTATTTTCCTGTTTTTAAAATTCTGTCGATAGTAGACTTTGCATACATATCTTTCTCTAATACTTCACACCCTGCTGATAAAAAAAAAAGTATAAAAAGGAATAAAGTCATTACAGAGAAGATAATGTGATAGAGAGAGAGTTGGGGCATAGAGTGTTTGTTGTCTTACCAACAAATAAGAAATATCAACGCATTTATGAAAGATAAAAAAAAAATGAATGGCACTGTGTTGATGGATAAAACAAGTCAGTAAAGTCTTGGGTAAACGGCTCAGTATTTGCAAAGTAAGAAGCAAATCATACGGATAGGACATTTATATCATGATTTTCCCAGGACAGTCTTTAACCCTAAAAACATCTTTGCTAAGTGAAAGAAGCCACAACCTATCACATGATTCCATTTACACAAAATGTATAGAACTGTTAAAACACAGACCCAGAAAATAGATTTGTGCTTGTCAGGGGCTAGAAGGGGGAAACAGGAGGGATGGGCATGGGTTTCTTTGGGGAATAATGAAAGTGTATTGGAACTGAATAGTGGTAATGGTTGCACAGTTCTGTGAATATATTAAAACCACAAAATCTTATGCTTATGAGAGTGAATTTTATGGAATATGCATTATATTTCAATAAAGCTTTTATTTACAGAAATGTAAAGACTAGTAAGTTTTAAAAGACATTATTATAAATAATCATGAAAAAGCAAGAAGTAGCAAGAAGAATACCCCCAAAAAAAATCCTTATCAGGATTCAGACAAAGGATCATCCCTTTCAACTGGGATTATTATGGGGGCCTGTGAAAAATGAGACAGTAAAGCTAAATATGAAAGATGGATAGCACTGAGATTTTTTTTAATAAAAAAGAAGGTAAGGAAATATATGAATGAGGGAGGAAAATGCATAAGCAAAGATCAAGAGGTGAGAAATGGAGAAGAGGAACAATTATAAAAATCCCATGGGGTTGTAAATGAAATGTAAAAGAAAATTAAAGTGCCAAATTAATTATTTGCAGATTATTCTCTAGACCAGGGTTTTGCAGCTTCCACTATTAACGTTTTGGGTCAGATAGTTTTTTTGCCACAAGGAGCTGTCTTGTGTATTGTAGGATGTATAGTATCGCAGGCACCCCCTGCCCTAGTTATGGCAATCAAGTATAACTACAGACATTGTCAAACGCCCCCTGGGAGGCAAAAATCATCCCCAGTTGAGAACTACTGTTTTAAAAAGAGAAAGTTATTGACGATTTGAAGCAGAAGATGACACTAAAGTCAAGAAAGGTTAAACTGGCAAGACTTCTCATGCCAACTGGGTAGAGCAGGAGAGAGAGAAAAGTTAATGTATTTTTGCAATATTCCTAGTCAAAGATAAGAGGGTTCTGCAACACAAAAGAGGTCATGGATTTGGAAATGACAGATTACATGATATTTACTTAGAGAGGAAAGCACTCGTTCTGGGTAGAGAATCAAACAGGTTTATCAACATTTGTTGTTTTGACAAGGGGAAGGAAAGACAGGAATCAAAGATGGCCTTCATGGGTTGAGTCTAAATGACAAGGCAATGGTTGTAATGAAAGTTGGGAATAGTGAGGGAAACAGATTTAAGAGGAAGATGAAGAGTTCAATCTTTTGAACTGCTCAATAGAACACTCTAGAAGGATATCTAGGTAGAAATGTCAAGCCAGAAATTGGAAAACTGAGACTGAGCTTTGGAAGGAAATTCAGGAGTGTAAACATGGGTTTAGAAGCCATTTACAAGGAAAGTAGAGTCTAAGTCATGGGCTGAGATTGCCCATGAGGAGAATGCAAAATAGAGAAGGTAGCAACAGGGGACAGATGCTCCATTTAAACACCTGTATCTAAATGAAGAAAAGAGAGTAGTTGGAGGAGTAACATAAGAATCAGAAAACAAGAAAGTGTCTAAAGAGACACAAAGGAGAGATTTTGGCAAAGGGCGGTAGGTCGGTTCAGTTCATGGTTGTCAACTAGTACAAGAGGTTAAAGAATATGACAACTAAGAAAGTGGCTATTGGATTCAGTTGAATAGTAAGTGGCTAGGACTTGTTCCAAGCACAGTGTAAACACAATATGGAACAGAAAATAAGTTAGGATGAATTTAAAAACACATAGGTGCTGATAAGGTAGGTATTTAATATTTTCATTGGTAAAGGGCGAAAAAAAGTAGAGTAAGTCTTTCTTTCAGATAGGAAAGAAGTTGTGTCTATTTGTAAGTGTAAAATGAAATGAGAGTGATTGAGAGTGGAAGAAAAGTGGATAGAGCCCAAAGAAGTGATATTTAGTGGAACATAATTCTAGAGGAGATGAGAAAGTTTGGAATAACAGCACAAATATTCAATATTGTAAAAGAGGAATGTGTTGGTCTCTAAAACCAGGGGTGGGGGAAGAGTAAGAGATAATGGAGTATAATAAATTACAAATCTGAGGATGCTTCTCCAAACTAAATATTTTATATGTAATTTAATCTAAAAATGTTTATACCAAGAAGCCCTTTTAAATAGAAGAGTTGAACATAATTTTCCTATTCAAAGAAACACTTGGAAAAAGGAACCCTTTCACCAGTCTCAGAGCCAGGTGTTCATAGACCGAAGCCAGATTTTGATGGTATACTTTATTATTCTTTTCAAATGAAATTCCCAGAACATCAGCACATGCTCAGTTAAATACGATATGAAAACACACTGCAAATACAGAAATGTTATTTTTGGATTATCCATGGATTTTGGTCTATATATAACTCCATACTCCCCTGTGATGGCCAGTAATCATGTTATACTAATAAAATATCTTAAGTAAGTTTTATTACTACTTACCCTTCACATATCCAAGGTGTGGCATCAAGAGGAAAAAGAAAATAAGAAAAAATGTCATGAAGCTTGGGTTTCACTTCTTAAATTCTCTGAGACAAGCTGACTACTTTAAGCATATTCTTTCACTCAGTTTTCCCTTATATACCGGCACAAGAATGAAATAAGAGAATCCTATATGGTAAGACAGTTATCAAGAATGTCAATGAATCACAATGGCAACCATGTAAGTTGGGCAAGATTTCAATACCCCACACACTATTTCCCATTCACTAAATGAGAAAAAAGGCACTAGTATTCTTTTGTCTGCATTAAATTATTACTGTTTTGTTCTTTAATTTGTATTATATGAAACTATTCTGAGTCTCAATAAAATAGGAAGTTAAATTGGCCTTTGCAAATAAAAATATTTTTTCCACCAAAAGATACATAAAAACAAAAGCACGGTGAGACAAATAGCTATATCGAATTGGCAAAATATTGATAATGGTTGAAGTTGTGTGATAAGTACATGGACTTCTTTCTACTGTTCACTCTACTTTTGAGTAATTTTAGTTTGTTCAGTTTTAAATAAATAAGTAGTACATAATTCTTATTACAAGTTCCAAAAGACAAAAGCCTTATGTTCTTGTTTTAGAATTGATGAATGTGGTACGCAAACCAAACCTTTTGTGATGTGGTAGGCAGAATGGCCGCCCAAAGATATTCACACCCTTACCCCTGAAACCAATAAATATATTACCTTATGTGATGATTAATTTTATGTGTCACTTGACTGGCCATGGAGTGCCTAGGTTAAAAATGATCTCTGGGTGGGTCTGTGAGGTTATTTCTGAATGAGATCAACATTTGCAAGGATAGACCCAGTAAAGTAAATTTACCTTCCCCAGTTTGAGTGGGCATCATCTAACCCTCTGAAGGCCTGAATAGAACACAAGGCACGAGGAAAGAGGAATTCACTCCTTTTCTCCTGCCTCACGGATTAAGCATGAACATCTCATCTTATCTTCTACTGCCATGGAACGAGGATCCATACCATGAGCTCTCCTGGTTCTTGGGCCTTTGGGCTTAGACTGGAACTACATCACTAACTTTCCTGGATCTCCAGCTTACAGACAGCAGATCATGAAACTTCTTGGTCTCCATAATCATATAATAACATAAGCCAATACCTAATAATAAATAAATATATATTTTAAATAATATCATGTTTAAATATATATGTATAAAACATACATTTATTATATAAATCATTCTATCTTTAAACATGTTCAAATATACTCTAATAGGATATATATATATATATACTATTAGTTGTTTCTCTAGAGAATCCTAAATAATATACCATCTTATGTGGCAAAGGGGACTTTCTAGGTATTAAGTCTCTAGACCTAAAACAGGAAGATTAGCCTGGATTATTCTATCCAAGAGGCCCCAATCTAATCACATGTGCCTTTAAAAGCAGAAAGACAACAAACAGTAGAAATCAGAGAGATTGGACCCCTGGGTGGCTCAGTGGTTGTGAGTCTGCCTTCAGCTCAGGGCATGATCCGGGACTCCGAGATTGAGTCCCACATCAGGCTCCTTACATGGAGCCTGCTTCTCCCTCTGCCTATGTTTCTGCCTCAGTGTGGTGTGTGTGTGTGTGTGTGTGTGTGTGTGTGCCATGAATAAATAAATAAAATATTTTTTTTAAAAAAAAGAAAGAAATCATAGAGATTTAAAGCATGAGGAGGACTCAACAGGAATTTGCTGGTTTGAAGATGCAAGGACAAAATGACGAGGAATTCTGGTGGTCTCATGGAGTTGAGAGAGGCTCCCAGTTGACAGCCAGCAAGGAAACAGGGACCTCGCCTCTGCAGCCTGAATAACTGAATTCTGTCAACAGTTTGAGCTTGAAACAGACTCCCTTGTCAGAGGCTCCAGATAAGGGTTCAGCTTGCCAACAAGTTGATCTCAGCCAGTGAAACCCAGGCCAGAGGACCCAGCTGAGCTCAACAGACTCCTGACATATAGGACTGGGAGATAATATATTTGCATTATTTTAAATGGCTATAATTCTAAGGTGGCAATAGGTAACAAATATATCCTACTTAACATTTTAAAAAGACCCAATAGCTGAACATTTAATAGCTATTCCTAATGTGAAAGGTAAGACAAAGAGAAATAATTATAATTTAATGTCTTACTTATTATATTGAGAAAATATATAAAAAGAAACTGGTAGGGAAATGCATTACATCATGTGTGATGAGCTCCCGGTGGGTATATAAACTAGTCCAAAGTTTTGGGAGCAAATTGGTGATATGCATAAAAACTCAGGATAACATGTGGAGTTTTGGGGTTTTTTTAATATTTTATTTATTTATTCATGAGAGACACAGAGAGATAGAAAGGCAGAGACACAGGCAGAGGGAGAAGCAAGCTCCATGCAGGGATCCCAATGTGGGACTCGATCTCGGGACTCCAGGATCATGCCCTGAGCCAAAGGCAGACGCTTAACCACTGAGCCACCCAGGCGTCCCAGGATAACATGTTTGACCTAAAATTCCCCATCTATTTTTTAGGCAAATAATTCCAGTAGTATTTCTTACCTTTGACCCAGTAACTCCATATCTACATACCAAAAAAATAATTTAGATGTATTTTAAATGAAAGTAATTATTAAAATGAAAAGAAAAATTAAGCTATAAAGGTGATCATCATAGCACAGGATAGAATAGCAAATTTGGTAACAATCTAAACATCAACAAAAAGGGATTGGTTAAGTGAGAAGACACCTACATAATAAAATTGTAAAGCCAGTTCAAATCATGTGGTAGATAGTGCTTGTGGCATGGAAAAGTCTTTTAAGGGGAAAAAAAAAAAATCAGGCAACAAAATAGCATTACAATAGGATGTCTGAAAGTATATGCACCAAAATGTCACCAATTTCAGATCCTTTCTGCCGGTCTGCATCTTTTGATTTTTCTCTTATGATCATAGATCTAGTAATACACTAACAAAAGAAATTTTATTTTTAATAAATTTACATTGCCATGCTTTTCTATAAATTTCCAGAAAGTTATTTACTCAATCGGGACAAAAATGATTGCATGTGTTTCAGGACAAGTGACTAAATATTTCTTCTTCATTGGGAGCAAAACATTAAGACAAGGAATGTTCTCCTATTCCTCATATGTTTGCAGCTAGTACATAAGAAAAGGTATCACTAGTTTTATGCCATTGAAAATATACCCACTACCTCTCTACCATCATTATATCCTTTCATTGTGTTTAAATTCATACCAGATTTCACTGGTCAGACTCATTCCTCTGAACCCAACTAATAGGAGGTTTAAGAGCTTTCACTAAATGTAAACTAAAACAAAAAATACTCTCCTGCCCTCGGTCCCCATCTCTTCCTGCTCTACCACAGAAACTGTATCTGAGAATTTTGTGTCCACACATTGGCTGGAGAATGAAACATGGTTCTATTGATTCTGAACATATCAAAGATTGTGGTAAAATTTAGCTTCAAGGGAGAAAGGAAGTGAAAAATTAGTTTTTGGAGATAAGTACCTATCTGAGACAAATCTGAAATACACAATTAAAGAGATTTTTCTCAATTTCAACCTTCAGTTCTTGTATTGACTAGCATAGGATGACGTTTTAACCAAAATCAAAATATTATATTTGAAATATGTTGTGTAATAACTTGTTGATAAGGCCCTAATTGTTATTAAAAGCATTGTAAGCAAAAATTGGGGGGGGTTATAAATTTAAAAATAACTAATAAAAATCCATTTCCATATACCACTAGTATGCTGGAGAATTAATTGTGCACATTTTCCTGTTGATGACTTGAAATCAGCAAATGCTACCAATCAGGGCTTTTGTCTTTCTTTTTTTCTTGGAGATACAGTCATTGCACAGCAGTTTCAATCCACCCTGAACTATCAGGAAGCCCTGACGTAGCTCTACAAGCATCACAATTAATGCAATCACTTGGCTTTTAGTCCTCCTAGTAGAATTGGTCTGCTGAGAATCATGGATGTTAGCAACATACATTGCATCCCATCAAGTTTGTAGGGCCAAGGAAGCTGCAATGTCAAGTACTTCTTGGCTAGTACTTTTATCCTGTGTAGATGCTGCTTGGTGAATGGAACAGCACATAATCATAGAAGCCCGTGGTTCAGACCATGTATGCAGGAGTATACTTTAGTACAAGTACAAACAAGTACAAATATGACAAACTAGACAAAAATGTCACTTGAATACATCAGGGTCTATCTTTATTATCTTTTATTGCTAATGAGACCAAACTATTAATATTATCTTATGAAATAACACTGGATGCAGATAATATTAAGAATTAATATTAATAATGGACTGGAAAGGAGGTAGACAATAGAAAGTAATAGCATTGTCAAAAATGTCTTTATTTAGTTCATCTTAAGTCAGTCCAGCATGTGGCCAATCTTTCACTTTTCCAAAAATGATTATATATTTCTTAGACTTCCCAGTTTCCTTCTTTATACCTCCTCTTTCCAATGCCTGGGCATTTTAAACTGTTATATATTATCCTTCAATTTAATGTTATATTTAGGAATTATCTGAAGATTTTGTTATATAAAGTAATATAATGAGATCTTCCTCTCTATTGGGAGCTAGCAATAGATCAAAATAAATATATGCCAGAATGAAAAGGGATAAAAGCATTAGTTTACAATATATATGATATATATCACATATTAAATATATATAACATTTCAAAATATATACATATCACAAATTATTCTGGTTCAGAATTTCAAGCAGAAGGAACCAAATAGAGTTTTTCTGTAGATAGAAATCCATTCATAATCCGACAAATATTTATTGAGCAAATAGTGTATAGGAGGCACTTCCTATTGCTATGCTGAATCAAACTAATGAAAGATAGCCGCAACCCTGAAGGAGATGAATAGTGATACTTTACATCAACCACAGGATGATACAAGCAAATGGCAGTGACCAAGACAAAACAAAATAAAGCAAATCAAAAACCTTTATGGAGCGGGTGAGATTTGAAATGGGCCTTGGAAGATGGGGAGGTTTTCCATACAGTAACTTTGAGCCACAAATTCCTGTTTTGATGCTATAACGTGTCTAATGAATATTGTTCACATCAACATAGACCCAATATTAACATGGAAACAACCTACTCCACTAATAAGTAACTAATTACCTATAATTTCCTTTCTTATACTTACTTAGAGTAGTGATTCTTTCCTAAAGCATGCATCAGAATTTCCTGGGAAGCTTGCTGAAACACAGATTATTTGGGCTCCACCCAATGCTTCTTATTTAGTAGGTCTGGGTAGGACTTAAGCATTTGAGTTCCCAGGTGATGCTGATTCCACTGGTCCAATGATCATGATTTGAGAGCCACTGATTTAAAGCACGTGTGATGGATCCCTGGCTTCACCACATGCTCCCCAATCTTCAGAAAAGTCCCAAACTCCCAAGACTCAATTCTACCATTTGTAAAGGTAATGATATTGGTAATGATGATTCCTATCTTCTAAGCTTGTTTTGGGAATTAGAGTAATGCATATAATCCAGAGCCTGATATAGTAAGTGCTCTGCACTGGATAGCAATGATAGCTTCCCTACCAGGGGAAGCTAGGGAGTAAGGGTATGCCAAGTGTTATGGGCTAAATATTTGTATTCCCCCCAGATTCACATGTAAGGCCTAAAGCACAAGATGGTAGTATTTGGAGGTGGGCCATTTAGGAGGTAATTAGGTTTTGATGAAGTCATGAGGTAGTGTCCTCATGATGAGATTCATGCCCTTAAAATAATTAGAACACCAGAGGCCTGCTCTCTCCTCATCTCTCTCCCTCTCCTCTCCTCCTCCTCCCCTCCTTCCCCACCAGCACATACCACCAAGGAAAGGCCATGTGAGCACTCAGCTAGAAGGCAGCTGTCTACAAGCCACGAAGCAGGTCCTTACCAGACACTGCATCTGCCAGCACCTTGATCTCAATTGTCCCAGCCTTTGTAACATCTGAGAAATAAATTCTTGTCATTTAAGCTCCCCAGTCCGTGGTATTTCACTATGGCAGCCCGAGTAGACTAAGACATCAAGGAAACAATTGGGAGCTATGGAATGGAGGTGTGAATGGATCCTATTGTGTTCAGAGAATGGCACAGTTAAGACAAGCTAGGATGTATGATTCATGTTGGGGAAAGGAGGGGAATCTCAGAGGACCTCAGTGAGAATGGGGAAGAATCCTGGAATTCTTTAGGCACCTCTTTCTTCATAATTGTCTGTTTCTGGCAGTTATTAGCCTCTACTATCTCTTGAAGTGCCTATTACTTCCATAAGAACAACAGGAGTATTCAAATAACTAGCCAGTAATCATAAAAGTAAAAATGACTTTAGCTGCTCATTCAAAGCATGTGCTAAATATAATTGAGCAAAGAAGAGTTCAATATTCCCAAGACAGAAGAGCAGTGAAAACTCCACATTACAAGAACTCTATTAATGTCCCAAGAGGACCCTCACAATGAGGCTGTGCAGAGCACAATATTACAGGGAGGCACTTAGGCATCCTTCTCATTAATCTCAGACTGCAAGCTACTTATCCTTTTGCTTTGAAACTGACCCCTAGTGATTTGCAGTTGAAGTTGAAAATTTTATATAATTCAATTTCACAACTTACTGTAAAACTACCGTAATTGACATTAGGTGTTGGGTATTAGTATGAGAATAGATAAATAGACCAATGAAACAGAAGCGCAGCGGGTTGAATGGTAGCCCCAAAAGGGTATGCCTGTGTTTTAACATTTAGAACCTGTGAATATGGTCTTATTTGGAAAAAGAGATGTGATTAGATTGTAGAAGTAGTTAAGGTGGGTCCTAAATCCAATGACAGGCATCCTTATAAGAGAAAATCAGAAAGACACTTGAGACTCAGACTCACTAGGGAGAAGGCAGAGATTGGAGTCACGCAGCTCCAAGCCAAGAAATGTCTGAGGTATCAGAAGCTGGAAGAAAGAATGATTTTCCCCTTCAGCCTACAGAGGGAGCTTGGTCCTGCAACATCTGGATTTCAGACTTCTACTACCCACAGCTGAGATGCATTTCTTTTGTATTAAGCCCCCTAACTTATAGTAATTTCTTAGGGCCACCCTAGGAAAGTAAGACAAAAAGAAACAGAAGAAATGTCAAACCCAGATCTACCTTTGCAGAGTAACTTGAACAACACAGCAGTGCAATTCAGCTGAGAAAAGAAGATCTTTTCAATAAATGGGTCTGGGTCCACTGAATATTTATGAGTGGAAAAAAAATAACACTTATCTTTCACCATACACACAATTAATTTGATATAGATTATAGATCTAAACATGAAAGCTAAAATAAATCAAGTTTTTGGATGATAACATAGAAGAACTTCTTCATAACCTTGGGACAGGCAGAGATTTCTAAAAAGAATACAAAAAAACACTCAACAAAGAAAGAAAATATTGATAAATATGATGTGGGAGGCAGAATAATGGCCCACAAATGATGCCCAGGTCCTAATCCCCAGAACCTGTGGATATGCGAGATTACATTGTGAAAGGGAATTAAGGTTGGTATGGGATTAAGGTTGCTGACTTTGAAAATAGAGGAAGGAAACACAAACCAAGGAATGCAGAAACGGTATTCCACAAGTTGGAAAAAGCAAAGAAATGAATTATCTCCCAGAGCCCAAAGAAAGTAATACTGTCCTGCTAATGCCTTCATTTCAGCCCAGGAAGAGCTGCATCAGACTTCTGATGTACAGAACTATATGGTAAGAAACGTGTTGTATTAAGCCACTAAGTTTGTAGTAATTTGTTACAGCATCCGTGGGGGGAGGGTGGAATGCATATGACCTCATTAAAATTAAGACCATCTGTTAATGGGGAGACCACTAGAGACTGAAAAGGCAAGACATGGACTGGAAAAATGTATTTATTATAAATCTATCCAACATTAGACTTGTATCCAGAATGTAGAAGTAACCCCCACAAATCTATAATAAGATGACAGACAACTCAATTTTTTAAATGGGCAAATGACTCGTAAAGGTACTCCACAAAAGAGGAACTGAAATGAGTAATAAAAATAGAAAAGATGCTCACTATCATTACTCATCAGGAGAATATAAAATTGAGCCCTATAAGATAAACCTATATGCCCACAGAGTATCTAAAATTTAAAAGGCTGTAATGTAAAGTGTTGGCAAGGACATGAAGCAAGTGGAACTCTCAAACCTTGCTCTGATGGAGCGTAAATTGGCACAATCACTTTGGAAAGCTATTTGGTAGAACCTACCGAATTTAGGCATATTTCTTTTTTTTTTTTTTTTTTTTTGAATTTAGGCATATTTCTATCCACAATCCTACTCCTAAACCAACCGTAATTAGAATCTTCAAGGCAGGTCGATACAAAAGAACCAGATACTGGAAACAATCCAAATGTCCCAAATAAGGAAAATGGATAAGTGAATTCAAGTATACTAACACAATGCAATACTACATTGGAATAAGAAGAACAAATACACACTCAAGGCATGGATACATCTCAAAGCCTTTATGTTGAGTGAAAGCAGCCAGACATAAAAGTGTACAGAATCTATGATTCCAAGTATATGAAGTTCAATAATAGAACTACTAAATAATAAATCAAAATAATGGATGTTTCTAAAGAGGGGTTAGCTATTGTCTGAGAAGATATAGGGGAATATGAGATATTTGAAATATTCCATATACTGATATGGATAATTTAAAAGCTCAGCAAGCCTTATGGTTAAGATACTATTTCACCCACCTTACTCTGTGTATGTTCAATTGCCCTTAAGTTCCTAAACCAATAGATTAAGAGGAGAAATTCGTCCAGTTTTTTATCAAAAGATAGTCAAGTGTCTAAATTCTATCTTGTTTAAACCACCTGCTCCGCTGACAGAGTAATCTTCAGAGATTTCTCTGTATGACAGAAAACATGAAAGGCACAGGTACTCTATTACTGGCTAGGACTTTGACCTCCAAATGTTGCTTAGCACCACCTAAACAGCCACCTAATTTGTAACCCTGTGACCCAAGGCATCTGCTCCCCTCCCTTTGCTCTGAACTCTTAACTCCATAAAGCCCAGGATTCTTCTGAAGTGGAAGGTGGTCCAAAGCCAGACATCTTACCTGAAAAGGAAAAATCTCCGAAAGAGGCAATGTAAAACAACAAGGGAAATGATCCAAATTGGAAGTAGGGAAAAGAAATGGAGAGAGATCAAAATTAAAAGAAAACCCTATGCTGAAGGAAAACATTAATTCCTTTACTGCTCCTTCCTTCCTCATCACCCAAGCCCAATTACATGGCCTTGTTTTACATCCTGTATCATGCATCTTTCTCCTAGAGAAGGGATGAGAGACGGCAGAGGATTTCCTCCTAGAGGGGATGAGTTCCCTCTAGGAGTTAGAATATATGGCCAATGGGAGCTATAAAATTTTTTTTAATTTAATTTTTAAAAAGGACAGCCAGGGGATCCCTGGGTGGCTCAGCGGTTTGGCGCCTGCCTTTGGCCCAGGGTGCGATCCTGGAGACCCAGGATCTAGTCCTGGGTCAGGCTCCCTGTGTGGAGCTTGCTTCTCCCTCTGCCTTTGTCTCTGCCTCTCTCTGTGTGTGTCTATAACGAATAAATAAATAAAAATCTTTTAAAAAAAAAAAAAAAGGACAGCAGGAAAGCAAGCTAGCATGTTATAGAGTCAACCCCTCAACCCTTAACCTCTGTTTTTTACAACCTTTATTTTAAATAAGATACCAAGTATTGACCAAAGTTATATAAATTGCCTCAACTAAAGCCTATTACATATCACCAAGCTTCAACCTACCTTTTCCAAACTTTCTTCCTTTTATACTCCTTCTACACTTCCTAAGCTCCGATCACATGATGCCCTCAGTAAATGAAGCCCATTAAACACAGTAGAGGCTCAATACAGATATTCTGAATTAAAAAAATGGCTGCCTCAGGGTGGCTAGCATCATCCCAGATTATTGTCTTCCCCACCATCACCACCACCACCACCACCTTTAGAAATTTTGCTCCTTCTCCTACATTGCAGGTGCACACATCTTTTCTATGAAGTATTTTCCGACCCCCTGAGTTAACTTTCTTTCTTCTTTGTGTTCCCATAGATACTCTTTTCAATCCTATTTCAAAGTTTGCTATATCCTTCTTCATAATCCACACTCACTTTCTCTCCTCTGATGAGGAAAATCAGCCCCCACCCCATCATAATCAACGGACATTGACTTCATGTGTTCGAAAGTTATCTCAACCTACAGACAATATCTTACATGCCTTATCCCCTGAATGTCATAATTCCCTTTGTTCTCTGCAACAAATATGGTGACTCAATTGTTTTGGTTTGACTTTTAAATAAACCTGAACACCTTTTCACAGGTACATTTTGCATTGCTTACTACAACTCCCCTTGTTTTCAAGAAGTAAATTTGAATCTCTTCATATGTATTTTTGACCTCCATTATGCCTTCTCCACCATGTTTTCAAAATATATACTTGAGTCTCTTTGGAAAGTATAAGTTTATTTCTTTGTGAGTACAAGGGCCTCCCTTAATCTTTGGATCCAAAAACAATGCCCAGAAAGGTGAGGGGCATCTTGGGTTTTATTCATATATAAAAGCAGAACTAAAATATAATACTCCTTGGCTCCTGGCTGGCAGACCATCCTCTTCATTTCTCTCTGTGTGCAGATTTTTAAGTAAATGTTCAGTGTGTGGGGTTATTTTCCCGACAAGCTGGTGTAGCTAACAGGAGCTAGAAGAACACAGATCCTGATGATAGTGGAGTGGGGTATAGGATGGGAACCAAGTGAATGTAGATAAGATCTCTATCCTCCTTTGACAGGGTAGGTCCCCTCCTTATCTTCCCTCCAGCACCAAGAGATTCCAGCCTTAGCTCCACCCCTCAGCTGCTTTCAGTTCAGAATGGCCTTTGTCCTTTAGGTAGGAATTATAGACCTGAGCCATGTGTCCAGTCTCTGGGTCACGTCTCTTTAAAAAAAAAAAAAAAAAAGATAAAGGAAAGAAAAAGAAAATGGAGTCAAAAATTTAGCATGGATTTTTTTAATATTTGAAAGTCTTGAGCATAGTCACTCTAACAGAGAAGCTCCAATAGCAAGAAAACATTTAAAGAAACAGCGAAGAGAAGAAATCAACCATGTGCCCTTGGAGACTCTACCAAGGCACAAAATTCAAGGACATCCCCCTCTGTGACACAACTTGTATATGATAGACTTGTATATGATAGACTCCAGAAGAGCAGGGAGCCTCACTTGCTAAACATCGATTGCCAGTACTTACCATGGTGAGAGCACATGGTAAGTGTTCAAAGGAGAGGAAGGAAAGAAAAGAGGAAGAGAGAAAAAGAGGGTGGGGAGGGAGGGAGGGAGAGAGGGAGGTTGGACATGGAGCATTAGTTTGCCCTGTTTTGTATTGCAAACAATCTTTTCCTTTCGAGTAACAACCACAATCTACTCTACAGCAAGAGATTGGGCTCAGATAGCCATTTCAGAGGTATATGAGTGTCTTTCCTATCATAAGTCTTACATTTATACTGACTTCAGTCCAGTCCCCCTTTCTTCTTATTTTATATTTTCCTTCAGATGATCTTCCCTTCTTGGAACATTTCAACATGCTTGGTCATATTTATTGACAGTATTTCTAGGGTTACTTCAGTTTATTACAGGGCCTCTCAAAAGCCTCCTAGAAAGTCTTCCCTTCTCACTGTAAAGCTGACAGGAAACAGTTAAAGAATATTCACGAATTCTTCCAATATGTATAGATTCTTCTTTAATAGTTCTTGGACTTAACAGAAAAATTCAGTTTTCAGCACATCTTGAGTCCATGTTCTTATGGTTTGGGACCTTATGTGTTTAGAAAATACAACTTAAAAGGCTACTGATTGGAAAAATTTTCTTTTGAAACAAAAATTACATCAATCATCTAGAATATAATTAGTATTACTACATGATTACCTATTATCTTGAGGGCAAAAAAAAAACTTTCTCCTTGTTTGTAATTTTAAATTTAGTAAGTGCTAATGATGAACATCTTTATGTGTATGGTCAAGTGATGTAAAATTAAATCACTCGGACAGAAGGAGGTGTGAAATTCAGTGAGGTCAATTTTTTTTTTCCTTTTGATCAGTGAGGCAATTTATTTGAAGCAATCTAAAACCTTACCATCCAGTTTTTTTTTACAGCTCAACCATGTCAACTCATAAATTTGTTTTTGACTCCGTTTTGAATCAGCACAGGAAGATTTTGAATAACAGCATGGACCAAGACTTATCCTGAAGCCCATAAATCATTTCTGACATATATGTTCATAACAACAGGCTTCAGAAGAAAAGGGAACAGTGAAAGTTCTAAGAAACTGGGCAGGAATACTTCCTAACGTTCAGTGGTTTAGATGAATTGCTAAATTCTAAGTTGCAAAAGTATATGTAGTTTGCATGAAAAATAATTGTATTCACTATTCAGACAAAAAGTCCCTTTGAACATGCTCTATTTGGGGGTAATTTTGTGACTCAAAGAGTTCTTCACATTTCCCCAGGGATGCTTTAATCATTTCTCTCTTTTGCCTTTTAAAGACATCAAAAAAATCCAGTTATGTGTCATAAATGTACATAGGTACCACAGACATTCAGAACATATATTTCCTGCCACGTAATTAGGAGTGGAAGAGCTGGTCTCTGGGAGCTGAATGATGGTTTTCCCTATGGTTGAGGACAAGTCTCTTAAATCTCAATGTTTCACAATCACTCTTTAATACTCATTAAGGGATCAATGTCCAAATCAAAGTATTGTGGTTCTGAGAGATTTTCTACATTTTCCAGTTCAGCCAAAGGGCGCCTTTTGGAGCAATATCTGAGATTTAAAGAAATTTGATGGAAAATATATATATAAATACTTAAAAACAATCTAAGCCCACAGTAAAGCCAAGCCAGGAAATGTCTGAAATTAAGCACATTTACTATAATCCAAAAGAGTATTCTGGAGGGAGTAAAACCAATTTCTGTGTGCTCTGAAACCAGAATTAAGTGCAATGTCCTATATAAGTCATTCCTGGGTAGGGCAATAATCTTTTTCTTCTGTACTTGCCATTATTCATTCTCATACTTCCTTCTCTCATTCTCCATATTTCAGAGAAATTAGCAAATCTCTCCATTATTAAAACTTTCAATTATTTCATTAACTTAAATGTATTTTCAGTCTGGAAGCATAAACTCCTATAAAATGGCACTATTCTATCTTGATCTTTATTTCCTGCTGCATATAACACTTCCAGTCTGAAAATATGTGCCTTCTATCAGCTATTATGTTACCTTCCATGAGTGAGGCAAACTGCCTCTTCATTATTGGTTTGTATTCTTTTTTTTTTTTCTTTTACTGAGGGTCTGAAAGTCCTTTTTAGCTTTAGAATTTTTTGAAGCTGCAGTTCCTTCTGGCTTCACACAGTTCCTAATTCATCTCACTTCTTCAAGAGTCCCCGTCTGTCAATATTCTGTTCATTCTTCTATCAAAACCTAAATATATCCCAGAGCCTCTTAGATGCCCCCTTCTTTCTTGTTAGGGACTTATTGTTTAGAAAAACTCCTCTAATCCCTCTCCAACCACACTATCTATGGGCTAGGTCCCCTGCTATGGATTGCACCACTTTTTTGTTTTAGTTGTATTTGAAATTGGTATCACAAAAGGCCAGAATGACATTTTCAAGTGCCTGGAGTTGCTCTTCCTTCCTTGTTTTGATTTTTAAGAACTGGCTCTTCACACACTGTTCCCTCTGCCCAGAATGTCCTTTCTCTTCTTTTTCTGGCCAATTCCCTGTCATCCCCTAAGGAGACCTACTTAATAATCACTTCTCTAAAGCCTTCCAGTCCTCCATCTCTGTTCTTCCAGAATATTTGCACGTGCTTCTACTAATACCTAGCATGTTGCACCAAAATTAAGTACATAGACTGTGAGCCCTTAAAGGAAACACTTGACCTCGAAGTCCCTGGTGCTTATCCAGTATATCCATTCATCCACTTATTTATTCATTCAGTCATTCATTAAAAACATTTTTCAAGAGCCTACTAATATGCCAACAGTCTCTGGACTCCAAAATTCAGCACTGAGGGACACAAACAAGATCCCTGTTCTCTGAAGGCTTTTTATTTTAGTTGGGATGGAGCTTGACAATGAGCAAGTAAACAAATAATTTCCGTTGTTAACTGCTATCAATAAAATATATAAAACAGTCCAATAAAAATGTGATGGGAAGGGTAATATAGATATGGTGGTAAAACAAAGCCTTTTTGTGTGGGGACACTTGAACTGCAGTCTGCATGGCATGAAAAAACAGCATTAAGAACATTTGATTAGGGAAATGCAAATCAAAATCACAATGACATAGCATGGTACACCTGTTAGGATGGCTATTATTAAGACAAGAGGCAAAAAAAAAAAGAAAGAAAGAAAGACAAGAGGCAAGTGTTAGTGACAATGTGGACAAAGGGAACTCTTGTGTACTGTTTATGGGAATGTAAATTGGTGTAGCCACTATGAAAAACAGTTTGGAGTTTCCTTAAAAAATTAAAAATAGTGGGAAATATCAGAAAGGGAGACAGAACATGAAAGACTCCTAACTCTGGGAAATGAACTAGGGGTGGTAGAAGGGGAGGTGGGCGGGGGATGGGGGTGACTGGGTGATGGGCACTGAGGTGGGCACTTGATGGAATGAGCACTGGGTGTTATTCTATATGTTGGCAAATTGAACACCAATAAAAAATAAATTTATAAAAACAAATTAAAAATAGAACTAACATACAATCCAGCAATTCCACTTTTGGGTATGCATCTGAAGGAAATGAATGCATTATCTGGAAGAGATCTATATCTGTATCTATACACACACATAAACACAGACAATAGAGTATCATTCAGCCATTAAAAAAAAGAAGAAGAAGGAAATTCTACTGTTTGTAGCAACATAGAATGGACCTTGAGGGCATGATGCTAAGTAAATTAAGCCTAGGAAAGACACATACTGTATGACCTCACTTACATGAGGAAGTAAAAAAGTAAACTCAAAGAAACAGAGGAAAATGGTAGTTGCCAGGGCCTGAGGGATGGGAGAAATGGGTGAAGATGGTCAAAAGGTACAAACTTTCTCAAAAAAAAAAAAGGGGGGGGATCCCTGGGTGGCGCAGCGGTTTAGCGCCTGCCTTTGGCCCAGGGCGCGATCCTGGAGACCCGGGATCGAATCCCACGTCGGGCTCCCAGTGCATGGAGCCTGCTTCTCCCTCTGCCTTTGTCTCTGCCTCTCTCTCTCTCTCTCTCTCTCTGTGACTATAATAAATAAATAAATAAATAAATAAATAAATAAATAAATAGTACAAACTTCCAGCTATAAGATAAATAATTTCTGGGGATATAATGCATAGCATGGTAACTATAACAATACAATTTCAATATATATTCAATAACAATTTCAATATATATTTGAAAGGTGTTAAGAGAGAAACTTTTTTAAGAGTTTATTTATTTATTCATGAGAGACAGAGAGAGAGAGAGAGGCAGACACAGGCAGAGGGAGAAGCAGGCTCCATGCAGGGAGCCCGATGTGGGAATGGATCCCGGGACTCCAAGATCACACCCTGAGCCAAAGTCAGGAGTTCAACTGCTGAGCCACCCAGGCATCCCAAGACAGAAAATTTTAAACATTATCACCACACACATGCACACACACACACACACACATACACACACACAAATGGTAATTATGTGAGAGGATGGATATGTTAACTAACCTTTTGGTCATATCATTTTGCCATATGTACATGTATCAGATTATCATATTATGTACCTTAAACTTACATATGTCCATATGTCAACAATATCCCCATAAAGCTGGGGATGGGAACACCTCTCTGTGTCTCTCGGGAATAAGTAAATAAAATCTTTAAGAAAAAAAAAGCTGGGGATAAAGAGATTCTGAATTTAAAAAAAAAAAAAAAGGAAGAAGAAGAAGAAAGAAGATCTGGATGCTGTGCCTATAGGCCTTATTGCAGGAGCAAGCTTGGCATGTCCAAGGAAGAGAAAGAGGCCTAAGTAAAAGAGAAAGAAAGGTAGGCAGAGGTCAGATCAGGTATGGCCTTGAAAGCCATGGTAAGGGATTTGGATTTTATTCTCATGGAATTGCAAGCCACTGGATGCCTTTAAAAACAGTGATACAAAGTGGCTTGCATTTAAAAACACACTGTTGCATATTTGTTGAATGAATTCAATAAATTATTTTCCCTCTATTTCTATATCATCAAGTTATCATCAAGTAATTTTTAAATTTTGACTTGCTCCTTCAGTATTGGAAGAAGTTGGAAGAGAAAGGTGATGCATCACGCCTGATTTGCTGGTACCCCTCCTCCGAGAGTCTGCATTCAGTTCATTGTTTTGACCTCCAAGAGTGATTTATTTACAGTTTCCTTCTCCCAGAATGTCTTTTCTCCCCTTCTTTTTCTGACCAACCCTTGGTCATCTCCCAAACAGACTGCACATAATCGATCTCTGAAGGTAGACCACACTATCTAATTGGTAGACGACAGTCATTGGTCCATATTTCTTGACTGAATAGAACTAATATTTCAAAACTTCTATACAAGGGGGATTTGAGATCTTTCTGCCTTTCTCCCCCTCTGCTGTATTTTTCTTCCCAACAAGACAGCAGTTTTAGTTGCTGATATATTTTCCTTTAGGTGTACTCTACCAAAGTTTAAATTAGGGCAAGTGGGAGGAGGCAAGGAAATTGGGCAGGAATTTAATTGTTGTCCTATATCTAAGTCATAACCTCCAATCTACTTTTAAGGAGTAAGAGAATTGGTTATGTCAGTCTCATCTGCCTGACCATCGTGTCTACCCCAAAACTGGTTCTGAATTCAGAACAAGGAAACAGGGTTTCTGAGATGCCAGCAATGTGCAGTGTGATATGGTTGGATGACACTAAATTGGAAGTTTGAGCACCTGCTAGACTTGGGGTCTAGTTACAACTCTACTCCTAATGAGCCATGAAAATTTGAGTCACTTAAAACCAGTAGCTCTTACTCTATATCAGACACTCTATTAAGGACCACAGAGTTTATGTCATTTAATCTTCAAAACAACTCTGAGATAGATATAATTATTATCCTGTTTTACAAATGAAAATTGGGCACAGGGATCCCTGGGTGGCGCAGCGGTTTGGCGCCTGCCTTTGGCCCAGGGCGCGATCCTGGAGACCCGGGATCGAATCCCACGTCGGGCTCCCGGTGCATGGAGCCTGCTTCTCCCTCTGCCTGTGTCTCTGCCTCTCTCTCTCTCTCTGTGACTGTCATAAATAAATAAAAATTAAAAAAAAAAAAGAAAAGAAAATTGGGCACAGTGAATAAGTCTGATAGCTGCCATTTGAACCCAGACAGCCTGACCTGAGAGCCTGATTCAGCCTCTTCAAGTTTCCATTTTACTTATCTATAAAATGTGCGGGTTAGGCCAGATAATCTCTAAGATGTCTGTTAACCCTAAATTTCTCTGACACTGTCTCTGCCTGGTCTACCTTCTTTAAGATGGCATGTCCATCTTCCATGCTATGATTTGGGCAAAATTACCCCCATTTCTGCTGGCACTTATTTTTGAGTGTAGTTTGTCGAAGGCACACTTTTTAGCTTAACAGTTGTGGCTATTTCCCCCACCCCTTAAAACAAATGTAAAGCTACTTTTATCGGGTCAACAAATCTGACCTACATATTTTCCCCAGTACTTGTCATTTCAACTCTGTCTCTTATGAGCAGCTAATGACTCTAAAACTTGAATCTTACATTCTGGTAATATCTGTATCTCCAGCTAATTTCTATCCATTACCTCTTTCTCTTCCAAGTTGTAACCTTCAGCTAGAAGAACCTATTAATACCCCACACTTAGTTTCCCACCCTGGACTTTTAAATCACATTTAGAAGCACACCATGGCCTATTTCCTATTATGGTGTTTGTTCCCATGTGACATACATGCAGACTATATCCAACTGTGATTATTTGGGACCATAGTCACATACTCCCTACCAATTGCTCTTGTTTAAAATTACTCATCCTGTTCTCCACTTAACTCTTTGTTCTGTGGGGAGGGGGTTGATAGGCCTTGACAGACTCTCCTCCTAACTCACATGTGGCACCGAAAAAGAAGTACATCTCCTGAATGACCATGTGGAATCTGTTGTGAGTAATCATGGCCCTCACCTCAAAGGCACTATCACACCTCTCATCCTTTTAGAAACTCTAGCAGAATCCTCCCACGGTCTAACAGCTTTGGTCTTCTTTTCATCTGTGAGAAATGGAGCGCTTCTGATTTTTTTGAAGGCACAGATTCACACAACATAGTTTCAACCAGAGAACTGATGGTCAGCTGATGGCTCTACTGAGTTCTCACCATTATTTTTTAATTTATGCTTTGCCATATTTTCTCACTCTTGATGTTAGTTTTTAAGATAAACAAGCTTAACTATATGGGTGAATCTCACAAATGTGATTTGAGTGAAAAAGGCCGAAAAACATAAGACTATATGCTTCCATGTATATGAAGAACAAAAGCAGATGAAAGCAATCAATTTTGTTGCACATCAAGATAGTGGTTATCCCTGGGACTTGAGGGATGTGCCTAGAAAGGAACAAAAGGAGTCTCCGGGTATTAGTATTATTCTGTTCTTGATCTGAGTGCCAATTACATAGGAGTGGTCAGTTGGTGAAACAACCCAATGAGTTCTACACTTTAGGGTATGTGTACTTTCTACATATTTAAAGTCTAATTTAAAAAAAAAGTTTAATAAACTAAAAAAAGAAGATAAAAATGTTTAAACTGAAAAAAAAAACTAATTTATATTCTGTGTGAAGGGCTTGCTTCTGTTTCAATTAATGTTTATCTCATGTTTATGTGTTAATTTATGTCACCTACACTACTAAAGCCAAATCCAGGATTCTACTGCAGACAGTCTGAGTGCTGGTTTAAATCTCGGCTCAGCTTACTTCTAGGTATTTTGTTTTGTTTTTGCTGCCTTTTCTTCTCCTGTTTTTACTTTCTTTTTTTAGTATATGTGCTGCCGAAGCGAGCACTGTTTTTACTTTCTTAATCCTGTTTTCTCGTTCATAAAAATGAAGACAGTAACAGTAGCTACTTCAGAGGTTTGGGCTAAGCATGAAATGAGCAACTCCCGGTAATGCACTCAACATAATACCTATCATGTAGTAAGTGCTCAATAAACCTTTAATGAATTATAATTTCTAGTTTATCTTTCCTGGAAATACTCATCTCTTTTAAACTGAAGCACTGTGAGATAGTCCACAAGTCCTTCCACCTTCAGATACTAGTGACTAAAAAAAGGGAGCGGCTCGCCATGTTGTACACAGAAATGAATGATTCACTTAATGGGCAGAATGAAGGAAGAAGGAATGAATGAACTAGGGAAGAATGCCATGCTAGCATGTAAAGATCATAGCTCAATAATAAGACTGGAAGCAACTCTAAAACCATCAAGAGGGGATCCCTGGGATCCTTCGGCCCAGGACATGATCCTGGAGTCCCAAGATCGAGTCCCACATTGGGCTCCCTGCATGGAGCCTGCTTCTCTCTCTGCCTGTGTCTCTGCCTCTCTGTGTGTGTGTCTCTCATGAATAAATAAATAAAATCTTAAAAAAATAAAATAATAAAACCATCAAGATACATCATCCTCCCCAGATTTTCTAAAAGGAAAATTCAGGTGGAGGGGTAAGTGCAATCTGCTTCTCCAGGAATGCTGACATGCATGACTATACTGTACATGCGTGGGCAGTTTGCACAGTGATAAGATGGCTAATTCAGAGACAGAACACCTAGATTTAACCATGTCTTTTTAGATCCCCTGGACAACAACCACCCTTCCTCTGCTTCCTCACCCGTATGATAAGGGTGGCATTCATCATAACCACCTCATTGTTTAAGGCTTAAAGCAGTTAATATCAGTAAATAACCTGTAATAGTTGGCATACAGAAAGCGCTAATAAGGACTCATGATAGACAATAAATAAACATTCAAGGTTTACTCCAGAAAAAATTATGAAGTCAAAATTTGGATCTATTCTTTGTTTTCTTTGAAGTATTTCCACCTGTTCCTTCCAGGCACTCAATCCACACAAGCCAGCTCCTGGTAACTCAAAGTCCTCCCTGAAAAATATTCCACCCAGACCTGGTTCTTCCCCATTCCAGATCCTCTCCCTGGGATCTTTATAAAATGTACTTGTGCTGTCCGACTCCTTCCACTCGATCTTGAATAAAAAGCAACCCTTTCTAAGAGATAATAATGGGTGACTTTTTCTCAGATAACATTTCTGATTTTACCAGAGCTTTCTGAAATCTGCCTCACATCCCAGTGAAGTGAGACAAATGGTACAAATTTCCAACCCCATTTCCTGCTACCTGGGATATATTTTCAATCAGAAAAATCTTGTCATTTTAAATATGTGACTACCCACTACACCCTGACTTTTTTTGAGCTGTAAATTGCAAAATAAAAATAATTTTCTCTTTTCCACCCTGTTGTGTCCAAATAAAGGGGGAAATGTGGCAAACTAAGAGAAGGAACATGTTCTGATTCTTCTATTGAGTTTCAATTTCCCAGGGGAGCTACTCTGTGCAACTCGTTCTCTCCCATGTTCACAAACTCTGTATTTCCTAACATTCTGCAAGCCTGGGAGATAGCTCCTTCCTCAAGCCCATCCTGAATTTCCCCGATTGATTCTAGGTGCAGCCGCAGGGCACGTGGACACAAGCATGGACACATACATGTACAGTCACATGTACACATACACACATACATATGACTACTTTGCCATCCCTTTTCTAGCCCGCAAGCTATTTTCACAAATGAAAGAAAAAGGGGTGGGGGATCCCTGGGTGGCTCAGCGGTTTGGCGCCTGCCTTTAGCCCAGGGCACGATCCTGGAGTCCCAGGATCGAGTCCCGCATGGGGCTCCCGGCATGGAGCCTGCTTCTCCTTCCTCCTGGGTCTCTGCCTCTCTCTTTCTCTCTTTATATCTATCATGAATAAATAAATAAATATTTTTTTAAAAAAGAAGATAATTAAAAAAAAAAATCTGATGATTCGACATGCACTTCCTAGACCTGAGTGGTAGCTCCGGAGTCACAATTTAGTTAAAAAACAAGGCTGGCCTGAGTTGCAGAAGCTCAGATTTTTATTAACAACACAATGCTTAGGGATTACAGAAGTATGAAAAGTGATAACTCACGTTCAGTTCAGAAGGCCAGCTGCCCATGTAATACGCTGCTGCAGCCTTCAGAATGGATCACTTGGGGCCACCCGGGGGGTGGGGGGGCTCAGTCAAATGTCTGATTCTTGATTTAGGCTCAGGTCATGATCTCAGGGTGATGAGATGGTGCCCTGCCTCACGCTCCATGCTGAGGGTGGAGCCTGCTTGGGATTCTCACTCTCCTTCTCTCTCTATCTCTCCCTGCTCTCTCCCGCTCTTAAAAAAAAAACAAAAACAGAAAAAAGACTCACTTAATCCGCATCTATACTTTAGTCCAAAATGGCATTGATAGTGTTATCAGTAGGCAGAAAGGAGTCTTAAACTTTAGGAAATGGTTGAGTGGTGGTTAATTCCAGAGGTCCAAACCCCTAAACCTTACACACACACACACACACACAGAGCTCTAATCACAAAAAATCACTAGATAACCTTCTGTAGATTGACTTAAAGGTGTATCTGATAATGTGAACCTGCACTAAGCAATGACTCAGAAAGTACAGATATAAATAATTATCTATGTACATACAGAAAGCAGTTCCAAAGAAACTGAATCAGGTCAAGACTGAAAGGTAGTTTAGGACATCCAGTACAGAACCTTCTGTACTGGGCAGAAAGGACTGCTTGAAATGCCTTTTAAAAACCCTTCAATATTTGGACTTCATATGTACAGCTTACACATGGGTATTCTATGATCACTAGGCTGTTTCAAAAATCTAAGCCCTAATAGTCCCAGTGAGGCCATCTACCCAAGGTGACCTCAGTAGACAAGAACCATATGCTACCGAGGTCACATGGCCCCGTCCAGTGCCTCCACCCTGATTCAGCATCCAATTCCCTCCTAGTAGAAGTCCACAGGCAACCTCAGCCCCCTTCATTCTCTTGCTCACCTCCAGATTTTCCATCCATTCACAGTCCACCCCAACCCCCAACAGTCCAGTCCTTCATGGATTTCTATAATAAGAAGGAAAGTGCAGGGTGGGACTCTGGCTGCTGTACCTGTGGGGGAAAAAAATAGGTTGAATGTTTGCATATCCACGGCTGAAAGCACTGTTGCCCTTGACCTGGATGAGGCCCCTGCGCTGAGACCTAAGCTTTAGAAGGCTCGTTCTGGCCCCCTTCCCACCATGTCCCTCCCAAGTCAAGAAGATCATGGAACGAAACTTGCTCGTGCAGAGCCTATGTTTCCTTATAGACCAGGCTCTGGGTATCTGGGACCCTGGAATTCCTTACCCAGACATCACTGAGCTTTCTTCCAAGGCCAGAATGAAACTCTTCACCACATGGGCCTCCTGAAAGCTGATGATACTGGCGATTTGCACCTCTCAGGCAGAGGAGTAGCTAAGGGGCTGCTGTATTTGGGAACTATAGACACAGCTTTGAGATACCCACACACATTTGGTGAGTTCCTCTTAGTCCAAGAGGGTGCTGTTGGTAGGGGAGAGAAGGGGAGCAGGCCAACTCTCAAATGTCAAGATCATTGAACTCTGAGAGGTATGAGAATTAGGAATTTGCACCTGGCCTCCCAGATCAATATAAAAGTATATTTGTTAAGGGAGGAGGGCAAAACAAATTGTATTTAACAGATTACTTACTAGAATTACAACTTTTTAATAGACATGGTTTGTGGGCCTCGATTTGCACTCGTGTTCTGGAGACAATATTAGGGACAGACCTGCTCAAAGGCTTATGTGCTTAAAGTTCATTGTCTAGGGACACCTGGGTGGCTCAGCGGTTGTGTGTCTGCCTTCAGCCAGGGTGTGATCCTGGGATCCAGAGATCAAGTCCTGAATCAGGCTCCCTCTGAGGAGCCTGGTTCTCCCTTATCTATATGTCTCTGCCTCTCTCTCTCTCTATGTCTCTATGTCTCTCATGAATAAATAAATTAAATCTTTAAAAAATATATAAAATTAATTCAAAACTTATCTTCTGCAAGGGACCTACCTAAGAAGTTTCAAGTCACAATTAAACTCTTTAGGACTTGCCCCGGACCAGCAGCATCACACTTCAAGATAACGTGGAATCTAAGAAATACCATTGCCATCCATCCCATCAGGATGTACCTCAAGTAATTTCCAAGACTCTGTTCTGAATTGAGTATATTCTCTATTAGCCTTCCTCTTGTGTCACATGCTAAAAATCCACTGGCGTCACTTGCTGTTAAAGCAGAATCGATTCCCATCGTGCCATGTGTCACCTAAACATAGATATAACAGAAATGACATTTAAAATTATATCCACTCTCTACTCCTGCTTGCTCCCATGAAGAAGCATTATGTCATTAGCCCTGAAAAACTTAACAATTTATCATGAACACCAAGGCAAATGAGTAAGGAAGAAATAAATACCGGATAAACTGCAAGTCTAGCTGGGTCAGCACTGGGAAGGGCAGAGGTATGCTAGAGGGATGAATTGTATGGGTTGGAAAGGAAGTAGGAAGGAAGTGAGAGAAACAATGTGAGAGAGTTGGAGCAAGGCAGGTCTGGACAGAAATGAGAGGGAGAGAGGAGAAAGATTCGGAAGCAGCCGCCATGTGAGTGAGATATTAAGGAAAACAAGCTAAAGCAGATTAAAGGTGGCCACAAATGCTGCCACTACACCTACCAACAGGGAGAGTCTTCTTCAATTCCTTTGACTCTGTGACTTGCTTTGGCCAATAGAATGCGACAGAAGTGATACTGCATAACTTCCAAGGTTGAGCCCAGAGAGATCTGCGGTGGCCTCTTACACAACCTTGGAACGGTCCCTCTTAGAACCTGGCTGCCATGCTGTGAGAAGCCCAACCTCAGAGAGTGTCCAAAGTGAAGAGAACCAAGACATTCTGACTGAACATCTCAGTTGAGCTCTCGGCTGACAGCCAGCACCTACTGCCAGCCCTGCGAATAAGCCATCTTGAGTGTTCCAGCCAGATGAGTTTCCAAATGACTGTGGTACCTGCCAACAGCATGAGAAGACAACTACCATCCAGCTGATCTCATCAGCCCAGTTACTGATGTCAAGACATTAAATTTGGGGGTGCTTTGCTATACAGCAACAGATAACTAAAATATGGGAAAAGAAGATTTTTCAGACACTTAACTGGACATTATGAACATATTCTCTCTATGTGTCCTCAAGAGATTGAACTGAAAAAAAAATTAATTTGCTTTTCAGTTATTTCTAAGTGTCAGCTCAATGTTGAGAGGAGCAATGAGCAATAAACGTTTTGCATTGGGACACCTGGCTGGCTTAGTCAGTGGGGCATCCCACTCTTGATCTGGAGGTTATGAGCTCAAGCTCCACATTGAGGGTAGAGTTTACTTAAAAACAAAAAAGTGGGGACACCTGGGTGGCCCAGCAGTTTAGCACCACCTTCAGCCCAGGGCATGATCCTTGAGACCAGGGATCGAGTCCCGCATCGGGCTCCCTGCATGGAGCCTACTTCTCCCTCTGCCTGTGTCTCTGCCTCCCTCTCTCTCCCTGTGTCTTTCATGAATAAATAAATAAAAATCTTTAAACAAAACAAAAAATAATAATAAATAAAATAAACCAAGTAAATGAATGAATACATAAATAAATGCCTTATATGAACTATATATGTAATACCAACCAAAGGCTCTGAATAATTAGCACAAAAATCATGCCTTTCATACCCATGCAGAGAGTACTGGATTTTCATAATAACAACTCAAAAATTAAAAATGCACCAAGATGAAAAAGAAAATACAATTTTTTTAAAAATCTCCAATGATCTATACAATTCATAGTGACTATAAATAGTCAAAATTCTATGGTTATATCAATAGTTTCCTCCAAAGACCACCACCCACCAACCACCTCACTGTAAAGGATGTAGACACTGAGAATCCCCCAAGTGGTGTACCATCCTTAACAGGACACCCAGTTCTCAGCATGTAGACCATGCCAATAGTATGGTCTGTTAAAAAAAAAAACTAGGTTCTAGGACGCCTGGGTGGCTCAGTGATTGGGCGTCTGCCTTCGAAGGGCTCCGGTTGTGATCCTGAAGACCCGGGATCATCATGTCCCACATCATGTCCCACATCAGAACTCCCTGCATGGACCCTGTTTCTCTCTCTGCCTATGTTTCTGCCTTCTCTCTCTCTGTCTCTCATGAATAAATCTTAAAAAAAAAAAAAAAAGAGGCTCTCCAGGATATAGAGGTCCCTATGTGCTGCTGAGCCATGATGTCTCAAAGGAATACTCATTGGTATATTTGAGACAGGTTTAAAGCACTCCAGGAGACATACCAATCTAATTTAGGTGGGATTACTGTTCCTTCACCCCATCCTTCTGACCACTTGGAAAGGACCATGGCTGCTATGAGTCAGTGCTATTTAACAACAGTGTACAATATTGCCAAGTTTGGGTCAGAAGACTTGTTATTTTCTCTGTGCAATTCAGATCCTTGGCTTGTTTGCCTCCTGAACTGCCACACCCACATGTTTAAAGATATTCAGCTTTAGTCAGAGCAGAATCAGATAAGCACTTAGCCCAATCTGCCTTCTCCAGAGCAGAAAGGCCAGCATTCCCAACCCCAGTATGGTCTGTCACCTTCTCCTTCCTCAGCCCAGCTCCAAGGCCCGTGGAAGCAGCTGAAGTCCTGAGAGAGCCAGATACAGCCCCAGGTGCTTTTCCCACAACTGAACAGAATCCCTGCTTCAGTCAACTCCAGGAGAGCTGGTTCATATGTCACCCAAACACAAGCCCAAACTGTTTCTTGCACTATTAGAAACACCTCAGTCTGTAAAGCAGGAATTACCTAGAACCTTTGATCCAACATCAGAACAAAGGAGACTAATATTTTGGTTCCCCTTTAAATCAAAGGCATTTAAATATTTATTCACTATTCCTCTAGCAAGAATCTGGCACTGATTTTATGATTCTCAAAAATCATATGCATATTTTAGACTTGTTTGTTATTTGTATTAATCCAATGGGGAAAACCTAAGAAATATATGCAAACCCTTTAGTAGGTAAATAAAGTAAACCAGTGTTAATCCAGTTTGTTCCTGGCAAACCCAACTAAAGTATGCCTTAGTTGGCAAAGACATATAAAGCACCATCTATATGGTCCAATCTGAACAGTATTTCACTCAAGGACAGCAACCAAAAAGCTCACTTGTCACCTTATCAGCAAAGATTACATTTGACTGAATGGCTGAATTATCCTATATTGGCTTTTTTTTTTTTTAACTAACTCAATGAAGTTATTTCTACAAATAATGAAGTCACTATTTACAGAATGGCTTAAACTAAAGTGTTCTGGTGAATCTTAATCTCCCTTGCACCAATCTCTGAGCTGCTCAGTGTCCCAGGAGGTTGACCTGCATGGACAGCATCATCCAAGCTGTACTGCTCTCTGGCTTAGGTAGGAAGAGAAAGGATGATGTATTTATCTCCCATAACCTCCACCCCCACCCCCCTACTTGCACAGCTATAGTTCTGGCAGAGTTGCTCTCCTTTGTAGTCACAGGTCATATGAGGTAGCGCCTCTTCTCTGACTCAAGTTCTGGCTCCACTCAGTAGCGTTCCCTCCCTTAATCTATCAGAGTCCCCACTATTTCTAGTCTCTGGGTGTTGTACCATCTCTTGTTAGTTCCTGTGATGGTCAATTTTATGTGTCAACTTGCATGGGCCATGGGGTGCCCAGATATTTTGTCAGACGTTATTCTGAGTGTGTCTGTGGAGGTGTTATTGAATAAGATTAATGGCTAAATTGGTAGACCAAGTAAAGTGGATTGTCCTCTCTAATGAGGGTCGGCTTGATCCAATCAGTTGAGGACCTGGATAGAATAGAAAGATTGACTCTTCCCCCAAGTAAAATAGAATCCTCCTGCCTGGGGCAGCCCCAGTGGGTGGCTCAGCGGTTTATCGCCGCCTTTGGCCCAGGGCGTGGTCCTGGAACCCCTGGGATCAAGTCCCATGTCAGGCTCCCCGCATAGAGCCTGCTTCTCCCTCTGCCTGTGTCTCTGCCTCTTTCTCTCTCCATGTCTCTCATGAATAAATAAATAAATATTTTTTTTAAAAATCCTCCTGCCTGATGGGATTCAAGCTAAGCCATCAGCTCCTCTTGGCTGTATAGCAACCTGCTGGCCTTTGGACTGAGACTGAGACATCAGCTCTGCAGATTTTAGACTTACCAGCCTCCATAATCACACAAACCGCTTCCAAGAAAGAAAGAACGAAAGGAAGAAAGGAAAAAGGAAAGAGGGGGGAATGAAAGAGGAAGGGGAGGTAGATGGTTGAAGGGAGGAAGGAAAGAAGGAGAGGAAGGAAGGAAGGAAGGAAGGAAGGAAGGAAGGAAGGAAAGAGCCTATTGGTTTTATTTCCCTGAAGAACCCTAACACATTTCCTTTAATCTTTCTCACATCTCTGAAGAGCCTCTTCACTAAGATATTTTCAAGGTCTTTGAGTCTACCTTTTGTGTCTGCCAGGCTCCTGTCTGATACATAAGGTTTTTCTTTTTTCTTTTTTTTCACTTCACAATGTCCAGAGGTAGGCAATCCCATTTCAGTGCAGGAGACCCACCATGTTGCTCCTTCTTTCTCCTATCTTGCCATCCTTGGCAAGTGACATCCTTGGCAACATCATCATGTTTGCAAGATAGTCCATGTTGTAGAGGCACAACAGGAAATGGATCAAGAGCTTTCTCCTAGCAAGGCTTTATTCAGAAATTTCATTTTTGCCTCCTCATATATCCCATATATTGCCAGCCTAAAATCATGTTTAATGACCCGCCTACCTATAAGGGCGCTCAAGACATTGAGTGCATTGCTTTCCAGGCTCTATGTTAGAGAAAGGCAAAGGATGAAGGGGTTAGGTAGCATCAAATTTCTAAACCCTCAGTATCTGCCATATGTGGGCTTCATGAACCCCATAATCGTTTTCCTCATACACCATAGCTGCTCTCATATCTCTTATACATAGTCCCTAAAAAGTAGAAAAAAATAAACTTTTCTTCCTTACCTACCTGCAAGACTCTTATCCTGACTCTTCTCCTTTCTGTCTCATCCTGTGTCTGCATCATAAGAGACAAAAAGAATCCTTCTGTCAACACAGCTCCCCACAAAGGCTACAGAGAGGGACATAATTGAACCACAGAAACCAGAATCCTCTTGGCAGACAGAGGAAAGCAGAAGTCTGGAAACACATACATGAATAATGTGTCCAAACAAAGAAATCATGTGTATCAGTTTTTTCTCCCAAGATTTCTAATATCATTATGGGCACAAAATAGCTACCTCATCCCCAAGCATCACATCTATGCTCCAGGTAGGCTTAATTGAAAAGGAGAAGCCTGGGATCCCTGGGTGGCGCAGCGGTTTGGCGCCTGCCTTTGGCCCAGGGCGTGATCCTGGAGACCCAGGATCGAATCCCACATCGGGCTCCCGGTGCATGGAGCCTGCTCCTCCCTCTGCCTGTGTCTCTGCCTCTCTCTCTCTCTGTATGACTATCATAAATAAAAAATAAAAAAGAAAAGGAGAAGCCTTCCCCAGTTCCCAGAGAGACAAGCATATATTTATTATTTTTATATGTTAATTATTATTTATTAATAATTATCTAGAGTGTGGTTTGTAGAAAGCTAAGTTAACTGGCACCAAGCTTCCAGCTTATTCCTCTGGCCCTTTAGTGACCTTTATAATCAGCTCTCTGGGCAGTTGCTTCCTATCACAAAAAAATAAAGGAATACACTGGCACAAAAAGCAGTATTTAGGACAAAGGATTATAAGACAAGCAAGGAAGCTGGACCTTTGTCAGTGAATTCAGCTCTTGGCTTGCAGTGTTCTTCCTAAACATTTTAGCCATACTTAAGTATTTCTCCTTAAGGGCATCTCAAAGCTTAGATGCCAAGGTGGATAGTTCAGCAATACCGGCCCAAAATTTCTTTCTGGTCAACACTCCAGAAAGACTTTCTATATTTTCAAAGATCACTGCATTGCTTCTAATATAATGACCAAGGAGATATTTGGAAATGAGTTTAGAGGATCAGAAGTTTCCTAGAAAAGGCAAAGCTCTAATTTCAACAAAGATACGTTGGTTTTTCCCAATATAACACCTTCAGATAGAATTGCCTTGGTGTTTTCCAGAACTATTGCTCTATGTAACAGAACATATTAAATAAACATTACATATATTAAATAACTCACGAGAGAAGTACCTTTAATAATTTCTGTCACTATTTCACATTTTCAGTCATTTCACAAAATTGATCACAACCTTTAAATTCAAGCAATGATGATTATTAATCTGCTCAGCATAATTCTTGGTACTTATTAATTAATATTGCTATGTTACATACGTGGCATTATAAACCAAAAGAAGAGAAGCCACGCAATGAGATTTGATTCCTTCAAATCTGTCCCTTTGTTTATTGTTTTTACATCTGCACACTTTAACTGTTGCCAAAATCCAGCTGTTTTCTGGACATACTACCATGCCATGCCTCCTTAAAGCAATTGTTAACTTCTCTTGATTAACCAAGAGTAGAATGACGCACTATGTCAATAAGTGTTCTGAATCATTGACACAATATCTGCAGTGGATATAGCAGATGCCAGTGGAGTTGTCTGGTATTTAAAAGGCGTATATCCTAAAATGTGTGTCAGTCTCTGGACAGCAAAATTACAAAGGTGTAATTTATCTCACTTAAAATTTACATTTTAATGGAAGCACTTTCATGTAATAGTAGGTAAATTTTTTCAGGACACTGGCAAGCCTCATTACTTGGCAATCTTTTGCTGTCTTAAAGACCCTGGTCAACTAGCTCAAATTGTACCGTAATATGTATAAATGATATACCTTAGGTATATTTTAAATAATCAGGGAGCATTTTCTCTTTAATAAAATTGCTCCCAACATTTATAAATCATTTGTAATTTACACAGAAAAAAAAAGAAGTGAGCAACAAGAATAACCAGAGAGATAGTTTTCAGCTTATACACAGAGAACATTCTCATTCTAGCCTCAAATTTAAGGTGGTGACCCCTGTGAATTATGATAAGAATCATTAAACTCTTCCTTACAACATAGATTGATTAGTACAACAAAACCAAACAATAACAAGCTCCTATTTCTTAGAAAAAGTAGCTGTGAAACTTTCAGCACACAGGTTACATGACAAATACTCCCCAACTGTAGCCAACTAATCAGCTGTGACAGTGAGCGCACCCAATGCAAAGAACAACATAGCATCATCTAACACCAGTAACAGTAAACATGCTTAATACAGCTGATACCTACCTAGCAATTCCTTTGTGCCAGGTATTATTGTAAGTGCTTAACATAAATAACTCACTTAATCACCACAATAACCCTGTATGGTAAGACCTAATATTGTCCCTATTTAAAAGATAAAGGAACTAGAAACAAGGAAGTTAGGTACATGAGCTAGAAATTAGCAGTCTGTCCGCCCGAGCCTGTGATCTTACCTATTATGCTGACTTAAAGGTATGAATTCCATCACCGAGAAACTTATGATCCTACTGAAGAAATATACATATGTATCAGATGAAAAATGTGAGAATAGTCCCAAGGAAAAGGATTAGATTGAAAAGTAAAGGACTTTAAGTGGCCTGCTATATTAACAAGGAAAGAATTTTATTCAGAGAACACCCTAATTCTGCTTTCATTAGAGACAAAAAAAAAAAAACTATCCTTAATTAATAGTTTCTTTAACTTTGTAGAGTCCTGGAGTGTGGTATAATGTTTCAAAATTGTGTCTAAGAGTTCTACACTTATGCTAAAAGTTAGGATGGATTAATAAAGAGCAGCCTTAATTCTTCCTTATGTGTCAAGAGCTGGCCAGCACAGTTTTCCAGCTGTTCCAGAAGGCAGTTCTCTGAATTTTATCTTACTGGTTAGAGAAATAGCCTCATTGGTGCAGATAATTTAATAGGGATAAGAAGCTTCTCATAGAACAGCATGGCCTTGCTGACAATGCACTTTCTACCTTAAGCGCATGCTACTGATAGAGAGGGTTTGCCCAAGACTTTCTCAAGCTTAGCATTAAAAGACCCATATTCTTGGAATCCCTCTTTCCTGGGAATCCTGGGACCGTTGGTCATCCCCAAGAGCCAGAGCTGTCTTTGGCCTGGGGAAGGCAGCTGAAGGTTGCGGCAAAAAACAGGGTCTTCAGGAAAAGACACTTATATTCTAATTCTGCCTCAGCCGTTCACAGTATGATCTGGGACGAGTCACTTAACCACTGAGACCTCATTTTCTTTAACTGTAATATGAAGATAATTGCCCCATAACTTTTTGAGAATTTAATGAAAAAGTATGAAAAGTTCCTGGAAAAAGTATCTGGCATAAAGTAGTTGCCCAGCAAATGGTAGGTGTAATTACTATATTCCAGGAATCCTAAAAGCAAACTGTCTAGACAGGTTTTGTTTGTTGTTTTTTTAAGAGTGGAGGAGGTGTATCTATGACCATGATTATTTCAGTTTTTAAAAAGTTGATTCATTTGACGGGATTTATTTGTCAAAAATCCATGTTGACTCATGCTCAATTGTTGTAAGATAACTAACACTTTCAAAACTCATTTATGAGTAAAATTCAAATCATCTTTTTTAAAGTAAACATTTAAATTAAGAATATAATTGCCTACAACTTCCAGAACGCTTTTTCCTTCAGTGGAATTTTAGGAAGAAAGAGGTTTGCAGAAACATAATTATCCAAAAGGTCCAATTATCTCAAAAAATGATGTTTTACACTAACCTAGGTTTTTATCTAACTGAACTCTGGTTTATACTAAACACATTTTAAAGTGTTAATTAGAAGAGAACCAATATATAGTCCTATGCTTTGAATTCTTCACATTGACAAGTAATGATAAGTTTCCCAGAATAAGATCCATGAAATCCTATGATTTTTATTTTTGTATTGATACAAATTCATTTTTCACCAATTACTTTTGTGTCCTATGCTGTTCTCCAAATGCCTAACACAATTTTCTGTACTTGAATTTTTAATTACATAAATAGGAGGCATTTATATTAATTAATTTTAAAATTCAATCTCTGACTTTCCATCTTCTCCTGCATAATGGCTTTAAGCATGCGTGCCCTTGTATCTATCTCATCGACATGCGAAGTCTTTTCTCTTTCATTGAATAGGACACTGAATCTGAATTTTCAAATATCAAACCAAAAAGTCTTATTGCTAAAATTGTTTTTCAATTTTATTTTTGAGAATCATTTTACAATTGAGCTCGTAAAATTTACAGTTTGTAACATGATACAATTCAAGCTAAGCAGTCAAAAGATTCTGAGAAGGAAACTTGAATTGCTCAGAGAAAGTGTGAAATCCCATGTATTACTAAAATCAAAGGACTGTCTTGATCAAAATTTTCTGAATACGTTGCAAGTGGATAATTCATTTTAAAAACTCCCCACCCACATTGTTCTCTGAAGCATGTCTCAAAGTCCCAACCCTCTCATTCCTTAGCATAGAATACGTGTTGGTTTCTTTTTCTCAACATGTGCTTTTTTTAAAGTCAAATATATAACATTCGATCTCAGGACATTACAGGAAATGTGATTTAGATGCTTCTCATTACTGCAACATAACACATGCACATGGATTAAAAAAAAAAAAAATCCCCTCTCCATACTGCTCCAGTTTTTTTCTTAAATACCAGCTCTTCAAGTAGACCCTGTCAATATCTGAAAAAATAAAGGACTATATTTTCCATTATTTTTATATATATATTTCATATCACGTCTTAGTTGTTCTCTGCTCCCAAATTTCTGATAACTCTGATAACATCAATGACCACTTGAAGCATGTTCAACCCAGAGCTCTGAAAATTTGAGCATGTTTCAAAATGGATAGAGAAGATACTGAATAAAAGTCTTTCTCTTCCTAATACATTATACTTATAAAAAGGCACATTAGATATGTCAAAGAATATTAAATAAATAATAACAAATATTCAATAATTGAATTTATTGCCAATGTTACAAGCAGATTACTTTACAAATAGTTGATTTGGATCTTCAGAACCACTAAGATTTACTAAAGTGCCTTATTTACTCAGATACTTTTAAAATGTATTGTAGTGGAGCACCTGGGTGGCTCAGGGGTTGATAGTATGCCTTCAGCTCAGGGTGTGATCCCTGGGGTCTGGGATCGAATCCCGCATCAGGCTCCCTGCATGGAGTCTGCTTCTGCCTCTGCCTGTGTCTCTGCCTCTCTCTGTGTCTCTCATGAATAAATGAATAAAATCTTTTTTAAAAATAAAATAAAATGTATTGTATTACCATGTCGAAATTCCATCTACTCAACTGAGCCAGGCAAGCAAAAACAAAGTGCCTAAGAGCTGCTCATAAATCTATAGCTCAGTTTTGATCTTAAGGAGAAAAAACAAAATTAATAACACAGATTGCTCCAACTATTCTGCAGTACCCTCAGGATTTCAAACTTCCACACTATCAAACACCCAACACCACCACCACCAAACAGAATTCATTTGCTGGAGAGACAAGGGCAAGGGGGTAGGTTTCTGAGAGGTCATGTTGAAACATTCCATTTTCAAGTTTAACTTAACTCTTTTCTGAACTTCCGTTTATTGGCAAAATGAACTGAAAGCCCATTAAAGATTTTCTATCCTTCCACCTCTCCTGGTTATGAAACCTGGCTTTAGTCGCAGAGACAGATAACTCAGCCTGAAAGTCATCAAAAAAACAAAATCAAAATTACTTTTTTCATCTAGTACTTGTTACAGTATGTACTTCACTCCTGTTGATATGCTGATATATTTTTTTAAAAGGAAAATTTTCAAAAACCATGAAAGTACATATTATTATTTTTCCTCATTTATCACTTTTCAATGAAATATTATTGTGCATTTTAGAGAACCCTAACTAGTTTCCTGTAGAAAGAAAATTTAAATATTTCTAGGTATGTTTAATGCTTGTCTGCAGCAAATTTAAGACTTAAGACTTAATTTATAAGAATGAATAGTGCTTTGCCTGCCGAAAAAAAATAAAGAAAAATGAGCGTTAACTGTAATTAAAATAGACTATAACCAAGCTAGTCAGGTTGCCATTTCAGAAAGTGGGTATCATCAGTGTCCTGTTAGGCCATTTTTCCCATTTATAGTAAATTTATATTCCTAATAGAATTAAATAAAATACCTAAATTGTATAACAAAATATTTTCAACCACTTAAAACCTCTTCAGCCATGAACTCAATAGGTTTTTATGATTTGTTGTGAAATTGTCACATAATTTGTTGTTTGTAAATGCAAGCTACAAGCTTCTTCACTGTTTTCACATTATTAATAGTCTATTTGAGGATGCCTGGGTGGCTCAGTCAGTTAAGTGTCTGACTTCAGCTCAGGTCATGATTTCATGGTCCTGGGGTTGATTCCCACATCAGGCTCCGTGCTCAGCAGGGAGTCTGCTCATTCCTCTGACCCTCTCCCCACTCGCTATTTCTGTCTCTCAAATTAGTAAAATCTGTAAATAATAATAATAATAGTTTATTTGGGTGGCATCTTCTCTTTAAATTTTTTTTCTCTACTAACCTGTCCTCTAAGTACAAATAGAGATAATCTCCTTGATTCTAAGATACTTTGCACACTTTACAAATCTAAAATGATAATATGGGGGCAGCCCCGGTGACTCAGCGGTTTAGCGCAGCCTACAGCCCAGGGCGTGATCCTGGAGACTGGGGATTGAGTCCCACGTCGTGCTCCCTGCATGGAGCCTGCTTCTCCCTCTGCCTGTGTCTCTGCCTCTCTCTCTCTCCTCTCTGTGTATTCTCATGAATAAATAAATAAAATCTTTAAAAAAAATAAAATGATAATATGCCCTGTTTCACATCCTTCTTCATAATCCATCTCTAACATGGTTCCTACTGTGGTAAAGCTAACTAAAAATAAAGCAATGAATGAGCTAGCATTGAAATTTTAAGAACAGTAGCTATTATTGTATAACATCACGTAGAAGGGCATTATCTATCATTTCTCATAGCTAAAAACCATAGGAAACCTCTTTGGAATCACTTACTGCGATTAACTCTCAACATTGTACTATGCTACTCTCAGCATTAGGAACAAGTTAATAGGGCCACTTGCCCAAACCCAAAGCATAAGATGTGCCTAGAATGTAAGACTGTGGTTAATAATAGATGATGGGGAAAATAGACCAGAAAATGTCAGGACTGGGAGTTAGCTCAGTTGATAGGTATGGGAGTGTGTGAGGTACAGAAGGATGAAGAATGGGGTAGGGGGGCCACAGACAAGAGATCAACTCATCTAGAGAAATATCTAAAGGGAAAAAAATCAAGAAATCAAAGTTTATTGTCACCCAATAAAAAAAGACAAGAAGAAGATTCCAAGGGATCATATGGTAAAACAGAATAATAGCCTCCCAAAGATGTCCGTGTTCTAATCCCTAGGACCTCGAATATGTTACATTACATGACAAAAGGAATTAGGTTGCAGATGGAATTAAGATTGTTGTTCAGGTAACCTTAAAATAGGGAGATTTCCTGGATTATCTGGGTAGACCCTGTGTCATCACATGGATCTTTAAAAATGGAAAAAACAGTAGGAAGGAAATCAGAGAAAGAGATGTGACAAAGATGTCATGTTGTTGGCTTTGAAGATGGAAAGGAGGCCCCAAGTCAAGGAATGTGAGCCTCTAGAAGCTAGACAAAGCAAAGAAACAAATTCTCCCCTAAAACTTAAAGGAAAAAAATGTAGCCCTACCAACTCCTTGATTTTAGCCCAGTGAGATAAGAGATTTCTGACCTATAGAACTATGAAATCATTAATTTGTATTGTTTTAAGCCACTAAGTGTGTGGCATTTCGTTAGGCAGAAATAGAAAACTAACATGAAACTGTGCCCAAGAATTAAGGACAAATAAAAGGACAAACAGGGTGTTCAATAAATGTTTGTTGAAAAAATAAAAAAATAAGTGAATAAAGGAATACGGTGCAGATAGCAACCACATTCTGGGGCCCACTAAACACAAGAGTCTTTACCAGGCACACAACATCATGATAACAAGTGATCTGGAGGCTTATTTTAACATCATCTTCTCTGAGCTTTCCCATTCAACTGAGTGTGGATAAAACATGTCTGATGAAGATTACACATTAAAAAAAAAAAATGGAGAGGGGATCTGGGTGGCTCATTTGGTTAAATGACTGGCTCTTGATTTCTGATCAGGTCATGATCTCAGGGCCTGGAAACGAAGCCATTGTCAGGTTCCATGCTCAGCAAGGAATCTTCTTGAGATTTTCTCTTCCTCTCCCTCTGCACTTCCACCCACTCATGTTCTCTATTTCTCTCCTTCTCTTTAAAACAAATAAATAAACCTTTAAAAGGAAGGAAGAAAGGAGGGAGGGAGGGAAGGATGGACAGACTTAAACAAGTATGTGAAGAGTTGCTCAACATCACTAATCATCAAGGCAAGGCAAATCAAAACCACAATGAGATATCTCTGCACACCTGTTAGAATGAGTATGAGTACTATCAAAAAAGATAAGAAAGAGGTAGCAGTGCTGGTGAGGAGGTGAAGAAAAGGGAGCCCTTATGCACTATTAGTGGGAATGTAAATTGGTACAGCCACTATGGAAAACAGTATGAAGATTCTTCCAAAACTAAAAAACAATGACTATATGATCTAGCAATTCCATTTCTGAGTATATATCTGAAGAAAATTCAGTGACTACCTTAAAGAGGCATCTGCATCCCATGTTCATTGCAACATTATTTACAATAGCCAAGATATGGAAACAACTCAAGTGTCTATCAGAGTGGATAAAGAAAATGTGATATATATATATATATATATATATATATATATATACCACATTTATTATATATAATATCCCTTACAGGTTTCCTAAAAGAAATATCGATTTGGCTACTGAGTGGCACGTAGTCCCCCACTGCATATTCCCATAGACTCTCATACCCTTTATGACATTTGTTTAGTGACTTTAGATATTTAGGTATTTAGATACCCTAAATCAGGAACACTGGTTCAGTTCAAGAGTCTAGAAGAGTGCCCGTGTCAACCATTTTCATATCAATACAAATCCACCCTTGCTGATTTCATGGAACCGAACAGGCTCTTCTGGGCTGCTCCAAAAAGGCAGGTATAATGTCTACCTTGCTCATCACTGACTTCTTAACATTTGGCATTGCACCTGACACGAGATGGGTGTCTAGCAAATTTTCATGAAATGAAAAAACTCAAAGACCAAATAATAAAATTTAGGTCTTTTTAAGACATTTATTCTTGTATTCCAATTTTCTTTCTTATCAGCAAGATGAGTGTTTTCACTTCTGTCACCAACAGGTCAATATACTACTGATGTTCTCTTCAAAGTTAAAGTTATACTGCCTTTTATACTTTTCCCTTCCAAAGGGAGGATTAAAAATATTTTGTAACTGTATTTTCAGCTTTAATATATGAGTAACCTAAAATTATATGATGTCATATGTTTGTGTACATATAAGTATATACATACAATGTATCAGTCAGGATTCTCCAAAGAAACAGAACCAATTGAAGATGATAGATAGATAGATGATAGATAGATGATAGATAGATAGATAGATAGATAGATAGATAGATAGATAGTCATAAGGAATTGGTTTTTGTGAGAAGTACCACAATCTGTCATCTGCAGGTTGGAGACCTCAGAAAGCCAGTGGTATAGTTCCATTCCAAGACCAAAGGCCTGAGAACCAGGAGAACTGATGGTGTAAGTCTAGTCCAAGGAAAGAAGAAGACCAATGTCTCAGGTCATCAGTCAAGCAGATAGTGAATTACTCCTTACCCTACCTTTTATTCTACTGAGGCCCTCAACAGACTGGATGATGCTCACCCAACTTGGAGAGAACAATCTGCTTTACTCAATCTATGAATTGAAATGCTAATCTTTTCTGGAAACACCTTCAGAGATACACCCAGAAATAATTTTTAAGATATTTACCTGGGCATCCGATGATCCAGTCAAGTTGATACATAAAAGTAACTATCATACACATATACATATATATATATATAATTCATTTTATTTTCAAATAGCCCTTATTTTACCAATGTATTTTGATTCTAGACTCATGGAATGCTCCTTCACTCTCATTTCTAACAATTTGATGAGCAAGAGAGCCAAATAAAACTATATTGCTTCTCTCTCTTGCAATATCACATAAATTAAAGCACACTTACATCAATATTAACAAAAATTCACCAGTAGTACTCAAAAAGAGGGGAGCAGCAGAGTCTAAATATATCAACTTCCAAAGAAAAAGTGTCCAAGAAGAAACTAAAGCAAAATCAAGTAGTACAGCATGGTGAGTCCTACTTTTACCCCTCCCATGCTGATCACAGACTAGTCAGTCATCAAATTCATGACATTTCTTACTAAATACCCTCCCTGTGTTCATTTTCTGTAGCTGCCATAACAAATTAGCACAAATTTAGTAGCTTAAAACAACACAAATCTATAACTCACAGTCCTCTAGGTCAGGTCTGGTGAGCTCAGCTGGGTCCTCTGGCCTGAGTTTCACAGACTAAGATCAACTTGTTAGCAAGCTGGACCCTTATCTGGAGGCTCTGACAAGGGAGTCTGTTTCCAGCTCTTTCGGGCTATTGACAAAATTTAGTTATTCAGGCTGCAGAGGCAAGGTCCCTGTTTCCATGCTGGCTGTCAACTGAGAGCCTCTCTCAGCTACATGAGACCACCAAAATTCCTCGTCATGTTGCCCTTCCATCTTCAAACCATCCAGCAAATTCATGTTGAGTCCTCCTCATAGTTTGAATCTCTTGGACTTCTTTTTTCGCCACATCTCTTCTGCCTCCAGTTAGAGAAAGTTCTCTGCTTTTAAATGCTTATGTATTTAGATTGGTCTATTTTGGACAATCCTGGATAATCCCCCTATTTTATGGTCATCTGCTAAGACGTCTTTGCCATGTAACATAACATAGTCATAGGGTACAGGGATTAGGGCATAGACATATTTAGGGGAGAGAGAGAGGTAAGAATGTCTGACATTCTCTCTGCCATACCAACATTTAAAAGGAACTAAATGCAAAGGGGTGGAGATATCATCTTTCCCTTCTTCTGAGTCAAGAATACTACAAATGATTTCTAGAGAGAAATTTGTGGAAAAATGTCAGAAAACAAGATCCAGAGCTACATATATCAAATTGAGGGTCTCACCTGAAATACAAAGATATTCTCCCCCAGGAAAGGGAAACAACCCTCAACCCGGTAGAGTGGATTCTGGAGGGCTATACTGGCTTACACAATCTTGGACATGACACCAGAACTCAGGTGTTCTGATAATGGCGAGGGTTTAACTGAGGGCTCCTCCTGGCCACCATTGTGTTCTGGTGCCACAGAAAGAAGAAGGATCACCAAAAACCCAGTACTCAAACTGTGAAGCAGTGGAGGAAGTACATATGTCAAAGGTGAGGTGGAGAGAGAGGTAAGAATCCTCCTCTACCAGATTAAATAAAATGTCATGGCAGAGCCATGTAACCATGCATAAGCCAGAAAAAGGAATGGCATGGCATTCTATAAGCTACCCAGAAGAAGTCTGCAAGCTACACAGAGGGAGGAAGGAAGGAAGGAAGGAAGGAAGGAAGGAAGGAAGGAAGGAAGGAAGGAAGAAAGGAAGAAAGGAAGAAAGAGAAGAAAGAAAGAAAGAAAGAAAGAAAGAAAGAAAGAAAGAAAGAAAGAAAGAAAGAAAGAAAGAGAGGGAGGCAAGGGAGGAAGGGCAAGACAGGGAAAAAATTGGCATATAGAAGACAGGAAAAAATATATCTAACCTAAGGGGGAAAAAATCCCCACAAGTGCTTTAAATTATTTAGAACATTTTTTTAAAAATTGCTCAAAGATAGATTTTTTAAAAAAGAAGAACATGAGGGATGCCCGGGTGGCTCAGTCAGTGGTTGAGCATCTGCCTTCAGCTCAAAGCGGGATCCCAGGATCCGGGGATCGAGGACCACATCAAGCTCCCTGCAGGGAGCCTGCTTCTCCCTCTGCCTATGTCTCTGCCTCTCTCTGTGTGTCTCTCATGAATAAATAAATAAAATCTTAAAAAAAAAGAAGAAGAACATGGGAATATTGCAGGTTAAATGAGACTATTTGAGGACTAAATACTATTATCAAAGACCTGATGGATAGATTTTGAAACGGGAAACTATTACACATGGATACAAACAGAATAACTGACACGGAGGAAGGATGGAGACAGTCATGCTGAAGGCAGATGAAAAAGATACTACAGCAATCAGAAGAGAAACTAAAAATGATGAAATCTAGGTAAACATAGTGTGGTGTAATTGGTGTCCGAAGCAGAACCCCCCCTCCCCCACTAATGCTGAAGTAAAACTTTTTTTGCCTTGTTTTGTTTTGTTTTGTTTTTTGAAGTAACACTTTTATTGAAAAAAAATTCAGTGACCCTCAATAAAGATAGTAAAGCAGACTTTATTCAGGGCCATCGTGACAAGCATCGGGACCACTACAATGAGATTTTACAGTGAGGGAGAGAGATTCGAATACAGCACTACCAGTGGGAATTCATAGCCAAGGAGCAGGATGGGAGTCAGTGGATAGAAAATTATTAAGAGGAAATATCAGGAGTGAGGAAAGATTCTGGCTAAAATGACCTGACAGGATTCTTTGCTGAAGACAGGCTAGGGTGATCAGACACTCCCAGGGGGAGAGGCAAGGGGATCCAGTTCAGACATTGAAGGTGTTCATATATTGAGGATAGGAATTCTGGCTAAACTAATTCAGCACTGTTGTCCTAAAACTGGATTTTAAAAGGAGGGGCAAAGATGGGTCTAGAAGGTTTAGGAGCCTGGCTGAAGTTTGGGCAAGGACAAAGCCTGTGTCAATCCCCTATGCTCCTTGCCTCATCTTCCTACTAAGAGGAGAGAAGCTCTACTCAATTCTCTAGGAAGAAGAAATGTGGAACAACAATTTCATCTTTCCTCTGTCCTTTCATTCCTTTTTCCCCAGGGACAGGGTGATTTATCTGATAGGTGAATTGAGAATAAGAGTGAAAATGGGTGGATGGGTACCCTTTGGCCCTCACTTCTGGTCTGCCTATATGTGGAGAGGTAGAGGCTGTCTGAGGGGCACAAGACAAGGTGAGTACATCTGTCTGATTCAGGAGGAATATCATAAATCCACTTGACCTCAGCTCTCAAGTCATATTTTCCAGTGATTCACTAATAATATTAAGTTCCATTAACCTGTCTCCTAGGTTTGCTTGCTTGATTTCAAATTTGAGAAAGAAATGGGTGATATTCCCCATCCTCCTAAATCCAGCAAAATATCTTCTATAAAAATATTCAAAGATATAATACAGAAAAATATTCCTAAAATGAAGAAAGAACTTCAATATGCCATGCAAAAGAGTGTGTGTTGTAGGGTGCCTAGGTGACTCAATCGGCTAAGCAGCTGGCTTTGGCTCAGGTCATGATCCCAGAATCCTGGGATGGAGCCCAAAGTCAGCCTCCCTACTCAGCAGGGAGTCTGCACCTCCTTCTCCCTCTGCCCTTCCCCCACACTTTTACTTGCTCCCTCCCTCATGCTCTCTCTTAAATAAAGAAAATCTTTAAAAAATAAAAAATTTTAAGAAGAAAGAAGAAGAGTGTATGTTGTCTCAGGTACATCTGTTGCAAACTATAGCTCACTCATAACTACCCTTTATAATTGATTGAATGTCAAAGAAAAATCAAATATTATTCATATATCCACAACAATGAAGCAAATCTATTAAAAGAGGTCATAGAAATCAGGCGGGGCAAGACTTCCTGAAGGCAACTATTCACAAAATCCTAAGGGAGGGACGACATGCTCTGAGATACTGTTTAACAGAAGAAGCAAAACTCAAAAGCCTTTTTGTTTACTTCTGTGACATTAAACCTAGAAAGGCTTTCACATTCTTCTTGATTATATAAATATCTGCCCATATTGTTTTTTGAAATCTCCATGTTTCTCTTTTCTATTTAAGGTTAATCCAACTGGAATTTATTTTAGTTATTAGGGAAGCAAGGAATGGAATTTAATCTTTTCCTAATTTTTTAGTGATCATCTCAAGATAATTTGTAAATGGTTATTATTCCTTACATTTGATTTGAAGTATCAACTTAATGAAGATAATACAAATATGAGTTGAAAACTAGATGGGCCAGGATCACTATGCTAAATTCTCTTCAATACATCATTTATCATAACTAATATACACAAATATACACGCATTTATTTTTGGACTTCAAATTGTGTTTCTTAAAAAAAAGACAAATTGTGTTTCTTTAGATTGTGTATCCCTAGACCAAATGTAAACTAAATTTATTACTGTACTTTTACAATATATTTTAATGCCAAGTTTAAATCCTAGTCCTTAGGGGCACCTGGATGGCTCAGTGGTTGAGCATCTGCCTTCAGCTCAGGTTGTGATCCCAGGGTCCTGGGATGGAGTCCACAACAGGTTCCCTGTGGGGAGCCTGTTTGTCCCTCTGCCTGTGTCTCTGCCTCTCTCCCTGCGTCCCTCATGAATAAATAAAGTATTTTTTTAAAAATCCTAGTTCATAATGGTCTCCTACCACACATACAATTATTCTCCCACAGCACACACAATTATTCTATTTAAAGTTTTCTTTAGCTATTTCCTCATTAAATGTTCACAGTGAGTTTTAGGTGCATGAAATAAGATTAATCATAATTCTTGGTCAATCTTAATTATTGGAATAGACCTATTTTTTTTATTTACTTAACATTTATTCATTGTTTGTTGAAATAGATACCCATTAATCCATCACTCATGGAAGACCTAGCTGGCTTAGTCTGTAAAGCACACGACTCTTGACCTAGAGATTATGAGTTTGAGCCTCACATTGGACATAGAGCCTACTAATAAAAAAAAATTAATTTAAGAAATTTTTAAAAATCCGTCATTAAAGCCAAGATCAGGAACATTAACATTAACTGACATTTTCCATATCTTCTCCATTCTATTCTCCTGCCTGCTTCTCTTTTCCACACACACCTGGAGGTAACCACTGTCCTCAATTTTCTGTTGATCATTTTCCCACTTTTTAAAATAATTTTTACATATCATTATATTTAACCAAACAATGTCTACTTTACTTGGTTTTTAACTTTAGAAAACATTAGTTTTACAGATGACTGTAGCATCATTTTGTCAAATCTGCCACAGAAAAAAGTTTTTCAACTTTAACTGCAATGCATCACATTTATAAATGATTTGAGAAAAATCATCTCTATAATAATGAAATTTTAATTTATTAGTGGTTATTACCATTTTCATTTATAATGTCTCTCTCTCTCTCTCTTTCTCCTATTGATCTGATTGTTTTCTTTCTTTTGCTAAATAATTGATTTGCCTAATAATTGACCTTTTCAATGGACTGTGTTCTAAATATATACCCTGGAAATTTGTTTTTAAATTAATAATTTTCTGCTTTAATCTTTTTTGTTCTATCCTATTGATGTTCTTGTACTCCTTCTACTACCCTCTTTTAACTTCTTATATTAACTCAGCCTGTTTAATCTTATTTTTCTTCTTTAATAAATAACACATTTAAAAGCCTCAAGTGCAGTCTTATGATTCTGGCTGTCATGCTATTTTCATTATCTTATAATTGCAATTTTGTTTTACTCTAGACCTGGAAGCTACTCAGAATAATTTTTTTTTTAATTTCCAAGTAATTGAATTTTTTTAAAAAAAATGTACTTATTTACTTAAGAGAGAGAACGTGAGCAGGAGAGTGACAGAGGAAAAGAATCCCAAGCCAACTTCCCATTGAGCATGGAGCCTGATACAGGGCTCCATCTCACTATCCTAAGATCATGACTTGAGCCTAAATCAAGAGCTGGACGTTTAACCAACTGAACCCACCCAGGGGCCCTTCCAAGTAATTGAATCTTTAAGTCAAACTTATATTGTTTATATTTCCTTTTTTCCTACTTATGTTCAGAGGTTGTGTACCATAAACTTCTGTTTTTTAAATAACATTTGGAGCTTATTTGTTCTAATATGTGATCATGCTTTAATGTTTTATGAATATGGTCTCTTTTTATAGAATACAAAAATTTCTAATATCTATGTTATTTAAGTGGTTATTAGTGAAAAAATAAGATATCTAGAATATGCTTCAAAATACAACAGCAGGGACTCCTGGGTAGCTCAGTCAGTTAAGCACTCAACTCTTGATTTTAGGTCATGATTTCAGGGTTGTGAGATCCAGCCCTACATAGGTCTCTGTACTGGGTGTGGGGCCTGCTTAAGATGCTCTCTCTTCCTCTCCCTCTACCCCTCCCCCTCAAAAAAAAAAAAGACACACACAACAGCAGTAACTCATTAAATAAATATACACATCTACATAAACAGAGATAGGTGAAAAAGGGATGGCAAATATGAATATTACCCTTTATCAATATAAATTGGTAATGCTTTTGCTTTGGATGCCAGCGTTCTTTTGGTTTGCATTGACCTTTGCTTATTCTTTAACTTTTAATATTTTAGGTGATTCTTCTTGGAGGTATCTTTTTTCAACATTATCTTGATGACTTTTAAAAATCCTACATGAGGGGCTTCCAGGTGATTAAGTTGGCTAAGCACCCAACTGGTGCTTTCAGCTCAGGTCATGATCTCATGGGTTATGGGATCAAACCCAGAGTCGGGAATCTGTGCTCAGCAGGGAGTCTGCTTGGGATTCTCTCCCTCTGCCCCTCCCCGACTCATTCCTTTTCTCTCTCTCTCTCTCTCTCTTTCTCTCTAAAAATAAATAAATCTTTTTAAAAATCCTACATGAACTTGTTGTTTTAACAGAGGTGTTTAACTCATCTATAAATATTGTTATTAATTCTATCCTTTAACGTTGCTTTTTATTTATTTCTTATTTATTCTTTACCATATCAGTCAACTATCTATGCTTGTCTTAATATATAGAAAAATATGTCCTATTTTTAGAAATTCTATAAATAGTTATGTTTAAGTTGTTTTTAAATAATTTCTAATCTATAAATCCGAACTTCAGCATCAAAAGTGAAACTCATATATTCAGTCAGCAAATATATATTGAGCCCTTACTCTATGCAACTACTGTGATAAAATTTGAAAACCCAGTGCCAAAAAAGATAAACCTAGACTTTGTCCATATGCAGCTTAAAACCTAGTTGAAATATAAGCAAGTGAACAGGTATTTACAACTCAGTATTTTAAGGACAATTAAGGGAAAGCAAAAGATGCTACAGATGCCCATAGAATTGACCACATCTTGACTAAAATGTTCAGAGAACATTCTATGAAAGAAGCTATGTCTAAGTGGAGACCATAAGACCAAGTGGGAGCCAAAATCTTTTAAGCTATCTTATTCAATTTAGCAGATGTTTAATCTTCAGCCTTACTATCATTACTTGTTGGTTGTTATTAGTAATATCGTACATTTTATGGAGGCCTGGGTGGCTCAGTCAGTTAAGCATCCAACTCTTGGGTTCAGCTCAGGCAATGATCTCAGGGTCGTGAGATTGAGCCCCAATTCAGTCCATGGGCTCAGTATGGAGCCAGCTGGAGATTCTCTCTCCCTCACTCACAGACTCTCTTGCTCTCTCTCACTCTCTCTAATAAATAAATAAATCTTTAAAAAAGTAACAACAATAATTGTATCTTGCATTTTATATTTATATATTTGCAAGAACATCATGAAAGACATTCTTGTTGCCAGATTGAAAGAAAATTTTTAAAAATTCTATGTTACTGGACTTCCCTGCCACACCTGACACTGGAGGGCATCTCCCTGTGTCATTCTGTCTTCCTCAGTTGGCTTCCCTCAGTTGGCTCCCCTCAGGTGGCTCCTCAATTGGCTTTTAAGACTCTTTCATGCTTTTTCTCCCTTTTGTCCCTCTACTTTTTCCTCCTTCAATCACTTCTTAAGTAATGAGGTTCTCAGACTTTCAAACAAACCTCTCTTCTTAGCTCTTCCTCTCACATGAGTACTTTTCCTAAACTGATATTATATCATCTCCAGGACATCAGCTCATACCTATATGCCAGTAATTCCAAAATATATATACCTGAAACTAAAATGAATGCTCTGGGCTCCAAATCACTATATCTAATTGTGCATTCCTATCTCCAGTTGGATGTCCGAAGAGCATCTTAGTTCAGTATGATCATCTTCTTTCCAATATCCTCTTCATATATTCCCTGTGTTTTTCTCTTCTACCAAACTAGAAACCTAAGAATCATCCTTGACTCATTTTTCTCCCTGACCCACATGGTCAGGCATCAATTACTACTATTTCTACCTTTCAAATTTATAGCTTCTACTCTGGCTCCCTGCTACTGACTTAATTCAGGTTCTCATAATTTATCAGGTGGATTGTTGTCAAGGTCTTCCATTGGGTCTACCCAATCCATTCATTAGATCCCTTCCTGAATTATTTCCCTAAAACACAAATATGATCATGCTACTTACACACTTACATCTTTCAATAACTCTTCACTGCCTTGAACATAACATGAAAACCCCTTAACCTGGTATGCAACATAGTTCCTGATCTAGCCCCTCCTAGTAATTGCAGTCTTATCACTACCAACTCATACACACAGGTTCACACAACCATTTTTCCTAACAAACAAGGCACTTTCTCTCTTTGCATATATAGTTCCCTCTAACTGGAAAAAAAAATTCAAACCTTATCTTTCCTTCTTTACCTGACCAATTCCCCCTCATCCTTTCAGATAGCTCCTACCCAGGAGTCTGTGTCTGACACTTCCATCCCCCAGTGTAGGTTTCAAATGTTTATATCACTGTTGTAATCAATTTTATTGGAATGGTTGTAATATTTAATTTTTTTAATTTATGATAGTCACACAGATAGAGAGAGAGAGAGAGAGAGGCAGAGACATAGGCAGAGGGACAAGCAGGCTCCATGCACTGGGAGCCCGACGTGGGATTCGATCCCAGGTCTCCAGGATCGCGCCCTGGGCCAAAGGCAGGCGCCAAACCGCTGCGCCACCCAGGGATCCCGGAATGGTTGTAATATTTAAAATTACTTCTCTGATATGCAACCAGGAATTCAATAAGGATAGGAATCATGTCTTATAAATCTCCCTGCCCCAAGAGCCTATCACCAGTGCTCTGTGATCAAGATATAGATATATAGATTTACATGAATGAAAACAAGTAGCTTAGCACAGATGTATTATAAGAACATACAGGAAAATGGCCTAATCATGAAAAATCTTGTATGTCAGATAAGGTCTTTGAAAGAGTCATCAGAGTCATTTTAACAGGAAATGATATGATCAAATGTACATGTTTAAAACCTCATCCTTGTGGCCATGTGGTGAACAGACCATAGAAGGATAGAACTGGAGGAAGCAAGAGCCTTTAAAATGGTACAATTGTGAAAATCAAGTCGATGACAGTGAAGATGGAGGGTGGAAAGCTGATACAAAAGATATTTGGAAAGTAAAGTGAATTGAACTAAGTAGCCAATTAAATATAGGGGTTAATGGAGCATTTAGAACTGAGCATCTCCAAGCCCCCTGACTTGAGTGACTAGGAAGATGGGTCATTTATTTTGTAAATCATAAAATTATATTAAGCCTATACTGTAAACAGGCAATATGCCAGGTGCTAAGATCACAAGATAAATAAGCAACACACAGTCCGTGTCCTCCAGTGTGTAGTGAAAGAGACAATAATGCAATAAAACATAATAAATGTTATTATAAATGGATGGGAAAGGTCCAATGGGGGAAAAAAGAAAGACAGTGCTTACCTTTGCTTGGGAATGAATAGTACATAAAACTAGTCAAACTCTAAGAAGAATGCCGTAGCATCAACTGCAATAGGGAATTCTGGACATTTGGCAGAATCTGAGAAAAGAAGGCATAACAGTTTTCTACTTGAAGTCGAGATTGAGTGGCTTGTTGGCTAATCCAGGTGACCACCATTAGGCAGTCAGGATCCAGAGTTTATGGAAAAGAGCTCAGGGAGAGATCGCTTGCACCAGGATTATCACAAGGGCCTGTAGTCCTTTGCTGTAGCTACTGTATTGAATTACATAATACACGTGGTGAATGGCTTAAAACAAAGAAATTTATTCTTTGTACGGGTAGGGCCACTCCTTTCTGGAAGTTCTAGAGGACAGTCCTTGCTTGCCTCTTCCAGCTCCTGGAGGCTGTCAATATTCCTTCATCTGTGGCCATGTCACTCCCTCTCTGCCTCTTCTACTGTCCTCTCTTGTCAGTCTCAAATCCAGCCTCTGTCTTTCTCTTGTAAGGACACTTGTCATTCGATTTTAGGGCCACCTGGATAATACAGGATGATCTCCTCATCTCAGGCTACTTTGCCCAATTATATGTACAAAGACCCTTTTTCCAAATAAGGTAACATTCACAGGTTCTGGGGATTAGGATGTGGAAATACTGGGGGAAGGGGACCCCATTCAACCCACTACAGGCATCCTAACCGACCTCTCTGATCTTGTCATTGCTTTCTTCAGTCAGTACTCAATACTGCAGCCAGAACTCAATATTTAAATCAGATCAAGACTTCTCTGCTCAGGTGCGACTCTTAATCTCAGGGTCATGAGTTTGTACCTCACATTGGGCATAGAACTTACTTAAAAACAAAAAACTTCTCTGTTCAAATCCCTCTTATTCATTCCCACTCCAAGTAACAGCTAAATGGCCTACCATTCTAGGGTATATCTGCACCCCCCCATTACATCTCTGGCTTTCATTTCTTCCCTCTCTCCCCTAAATTCACTCCATTCCAGACACATCATCCTCCTTGCTATTACTTAACATGACAGACACACTTAATATACCATATTGTGATGGCTAATTTATGTGTTAACTTGGCAGGGCCATGGGGTGCCCAAATATTTGGTCAAAATTATTCTGAATATGTCTGTGTGAGGGTGCTTCTGGACGAGATTAACATTTTCTATTCTTTTCTTAATCACATTATTAGTAAAAAAAGACTGGCTAACGGTGGTTTTCAGTAAAAACCTTTACAAGACCATTGCACCAAAAATATACAGACACCTTTAAAAGTCTGTTATGATCATTTTGGTTTATTAATAGGTATGCAATCACGTCTCTGCCTTTAGGCTAAGATCAAGTGATTAATAGGTATGCAGAAGGTTAAATTATACTTTCCAATAATGAAAAATATTTACAATTCTAAGATACAGCAATTCATTTAGGACATGTCTATGTATCATATATGAGTGAAATCATATGGTATTTGTCCTTCTCTGATTTATTTCATTTAACATAATATACTCTAGTTCCATCTGTGTCATTGCAAATGGCAAGATTCCATTCCTTTTGATGGCTGAGTAATATTCCATTTTATGTATATACTACTTCTTTATCCATTCATCAGTCAATAGACATTTGGGCTCTTTTCATTGGTTATTATTGATATGCTGGATACAAATATCAGGGTCATTATGCCCTTATGAATCAGCATTTTTGTTTTCCTTTGGGTAAATACCTAGTAGTGCAATTGCTGGACTGTAGGGTAGCTCTATTTTTAACTTTAACAACAACAAAAAAATTAACAGTATGGGAAACTCCATACCATTTTCCAGGGTGGTTGCACCAGTTTGTTCTCACCAACAGCGTAAAAGGCATCTTCACTGATATCTGTTGTCTCCTGTGTTAATTTCAGCCTTTCTGACAGGTGTGAGATGGTATCTCATTGTGATTTTGATTTGTATTCCCCTGATGATAAGTGATGTTGAGCATTTTTTAGGTGTCTGTTAGCCATTTATATGTCTTCTTTGGACAAATACCTGGTCATGCCTTCTGCCCATTTCTTAACTGGAATATTTATTTTTTGGATGTTGAGTTTTATAAGTTCCTTATAGAGTTTGGATACTAGTCCTTTATCTGATATGTCATTTGCAAATATCTTCTTCCATTCTTTAGGTTGCCTTCTAGTTTTATGGACTGTTTCCTTTGCTATGCAGACACTTTTTATCTTGAAATCCCAATAATTCATTTTTGTTTTTGTTTCCGTTGCCTCTGTAGACGTGTCTAGTAAGAGGTGCTCTAAGTGAGGTCAAAGAGTTTGCTGCCTGTGTTCTTCTTCAGGATTTGGTGGTTTCCTGTCTCACATTTAGGTCTTTCATCCATTTTGAATTTATTTTCATTTATGGTGTAAGAAAGTGTTCCAGTTTCATTCCTCTGCATCTCACTGTTGTTTAACCTTTTGTTAAAGAGACTATCTTTTTTCCATTGGATATTCTTTCCTGTTTTATTGAAGATTAGTTGACCACAGAGTTGAAGGTCCATTTCTGGATTCTCTATTCTGTTCCAATGATCTATGTGTCTGTTTTTGTGCCAGTACCATACTGTCTTGATGATTATAGCTTGAAGTCTGGAATTGTGATGCCTCCCACTTTGCTTTTCTTTTTCAACATTACTTTGGCTGTTTGGGGGTATTTTCTGCTTCCATACAAATTTTAGAATTGTTTGTTATAGCTCCTTGAAAAATGTTATTTGATAGGGATTGCATTGACTGTGTAGGTTGGTTTGGGTAGTATAGACATTTTTACAACATTTGTTCTTCCAATCCATGAGCATGGAATGCTTTTCCATATTTTTATGTTTTCATTTCTTTCACAAATGTTCTATAGTTTTCAGAATACAGATCTTATACCTCTTTGGTTAGGCTTATTCCTAGGTATCTTATGGTTTTTGGTGCAATTGTAAATGGGATCAGTTCCTTAATTTCTCTTTCTGCTGCTTCATTACTGATGTAAATAAATGCAACAGATTTCTGCACATTGATTTTTTAATGATTTTTTAATTTACATACTCCTGAGAGACACACAGAGAGAGGCAGAGACATAGAAGGAGAAGCAGGCTCTCTGCAAGGAGCCCAAGGTGGGACTCGATCCCAGGGCCTTGGGATTATGCCCTGAGCTGAAGTCAGACAGACACTCAACTACTGAGCCATCCAGGTGCCCCCTGCACATTGATATTGTATCCTGTGACTTTTCTGAATTCACATATCAGTTCTAGGAATTTTTTGGTAGAGTCTTTTAGGTTTTCTATATATAGTATCAAGCCATCTTCAAATAGTGAAAGTGACATCTTCCTTTGACTCCTTTTGGATGTCAATTTGAATACCTTTTATTTCTTTTTGTTGTCTGATCACTGAGACAAAGACCTCCAGTACTATGTTAAATAGTAATAGAGAGAATGGACATCCCTGTCGTGGTTCTGACTTTAGAGGAAAAGCTCTCAGACTTTTCCCTGTTGAGGATGTATTAGCTGTGGATCTTTTGTAAATGGACTTTAGGATGTTGAGGTGTGTCCCTTCTACCCCTACTTTCTTGAGGACTTTTACCAAGAAAGGAAGCTATATTTTGTCGAACACTTTTTCTGTATCTATTGAGAAGATTGTATGGTTCTTGTCCTTTCTTTTATTAATGTGGTGTATCATGTCAATTGATTTGTGGGTATTGAACCACACCTACAGCCCAGTAATAAATTCCACTTGACTGTGATGAATAATTCTTTTAATGTATGATTGGATTTAATTTGCTAGTATCTTGTTGAGAATTTCTGCATCCATCTTCATCAAGGATATTGGTCTATTCTCTTTTTTAGTGGAGTTTTTGTCTGGTTTTGAAGTTAAAATAATGCTGGCCTCATAGAATGACTTTGGAAGTTTTCCTTCCCTTTCTATTTTTTGGCAGAGTTTCAGAAGAATAAGTATTAATTCTTCTTTAAATGTTTGGTAGAATCCCCCTTGGGAAGCCATCTGGCCTTGGACTCTTGTTTTTTGGGAAATTTTTTATTCAATTTATTTGCTGGTTATGGGTCTGCTCAAGTTTTCTACTTCTTCCTGTTTCAGTTTTAGAAGTTTATATGTTTCTAGGAATTTATCCATTTCTTCCAGATTACTCAACTTGTTGGCATATAATTGCTCATAGTATTCTTATAATTTTTTGTATTTCTTCAGTGTTAGTTGTGATCTCTCTTCTTTCACTTGCAATTTTATTTTGGGGGCGTCCTTTCTTTTTGAATTTGAGATCTTTCCAGTTTTTGAATGTATGCTTGTATTGCGATGTATTTCCCCCTCAGGACTGCTTTTGCTGCATCCCAAAGATTTTGAACGGTTGTATCTTCATTTTCATTAGTTTCCATGAATCTTTTTAATTCTTCCTTAATTTCCTGGTTGACCTTTTCATCTTTTAGCAGGATGGTCCTTAACCTCCACGTGTTTGTGGTCCTTCCATATTTCTTGTTGTGATTAAGTTCTAATTTCAAGGCATTATGGTCTGAGAATATACAGGGGACTATCCCGATCTTTTGGTATCGGTTCAGACCCGATTTGTGACCCAGTATGTGGTCTATTCTGGAGAAAGTTCCATGTGCACTTGAGAAGAATGTGTATTCAGTTGAGTTTGGATGTAAAGTTCTGTAGATATCTGTGAAATCCATCTGGTCCAGTGTATCATTTAAAGCTCTCGTTTCTTTGGAGATGTTGTGCTTAGAAGACCTATCCAGGGTAGAAAGAGCTAGATTGAAGTCACCAAGTATAAGTGTATTATTATCAAGGTATTTCTTGAGTTTGGTTATTAATTGGTTTAAATATTTGGCAGCTCCCACATTCGGGGCATATATATTGAGGAGTGTTAAGTCCTCTTGTTGGATAGATCCTTTGAGTATGAGATAGTGTCCCTCTTCATCTCTCACTATAGTCTTCGGGGTAAATTTTAATTTATCTGATATAAGGATGGCAACCCCTGCTTTCTTTTGAGGACCATTTGAATGGTAAATGGTTCTCCAACCTTTTATTTTCAGGTTGTAGGTGTCCTTCTGTCTAAAATGAGTCTCTTGTAGACAGCAAATAGATGGGTCCTGCTTTTTTATCCAGTCTGAAACCCTGCGCCTTTTGATGGGGTCATTAAGCCCGTTCACATTCAGAGTTACTATTGATAGATATGAGTTTAGTGTCATCATATCTATTCAGTCCTTGTTTTTGTGGATTGTTCCACTGAACTTCTTCTTAAAGGGGAATTTTAAGAGTCCCCCTTAAAATTTCTTGCAGAGCTGGTTTGGAGGTTACATATTCTTTCAGTTCCTGCCTGTCTTGGAAGCTCTTTATCTCTCCTTCCATTTTGAATGAAAGCCTTGCGGGGTAAAGTATTCTTGGTTGCATGTTCTTTTCATTTAGGACCCTGAATATATCCTGCCAGCCCTTTCTGGCCTGCCAGGTCTCTGTGGAGAGGTCTGCTGTTACCCTAATATTCCTCCCCATAAAAGTCAGGGACTTTTTTTCTCTTGCTGCTTTAAGGATCTTCTCCTTATCTTTGGAATTTGCAAGCTTCACTATTAAATGTCGAGGTGTTGAACGGTTTTTGTTGATTTTAGGGGGGGATCTCTCTATTTCCTGGATCTGAATGCCTGTTTCCCTTCCCAGATTCGGAAAGTTTTCAGCTAGGATTTGTTCAAATACATATTCTGGCCCTCTGTCCCTTTCCGCGCCCTCGGGAACCCCAATTAAACGTAGGTTTTTCTTCCTCAGGCTATCATTTATTTCCCTTAATCTATCCTCATGGTCTTTTAATTGCCTGTCTCTTTTTTCCTCAGTTTCCCTCTTTGCCATCAACTTGTCTTCTATGTCACTCACTCGTTCTTCCACCTGGTCAAGCCTCGTCGTTAGGACTTCTAGTTTGGATTGCATCTCATTTAATTGATTTTTAATTTCTGCCTGATTAGATCTAAATTCTGCAGTCATGAAGTCTCTTGAGTCCTTTATGGTTTTTTCTAGAGCCACCAGTAGCTGTAAAATAGTGCTTCTGAATTGGCTTTCTGACATTGAATTGTAATCCATATTTTGTAACTCTGTGGGAGAGTGGGCTGTTTCTGATTCTTTTTTTTGAGGGGTTTTCCTTCTAGTCATTTTGCTCAGTGCAGAGTGGCCAAAAACAAGTTGTATTGGGAAAAGGAGAAAAAGAGAGAGAAGGAAAGAAAAGAGAAAAAGAAAAAAGAGAAAGAAGAAAAAAATAGGGGAAAAAGAGGAGAAAAAGAAAGAAAAAGAAAGAAAGGAGAAAAAAGAAAAAAGGGGGGGTGGGGGAAGCAATCAGAAATCAAGAAGAGAGAAAAAAAAGCACAAAACAAAACAAACCAAAAAAAAACAAAAACAAAAAACAAAAAACAAAAAAAACCACGGGGGAGTATCTTCCGATTCTGTGTAGTTTAAGTCCCTTGACTTCCCTTGGAACTGGTCCGTCTCGCTGGTCTTCTGGGGGAGGGGCCTGCTGTGCTGATTCTCAGGTGTTGGCACTTGGGGGAGCTGCTCTGCCCCTGCCTGGTGCAGGGCTCGGTGGGGGTTGTTGACCCCGTGAGGCCCCGGGAGGAAGCCACAGTGGCGGGGGCAGCTCTGGGACCCTGGAGTCAGCCCCCGCAGTAGCTCCGGGGCTCTCCGTCTGCAGGGCCTGGGGGCTCCGGGGCGGGGCCGCTGATCTGCTCAGTTCCAGGCAGGAGCGTCCTTGCTGTCCTGGGCCCTCCCGGCCTCTGCCTGTCCCGGGGGAGGCCGGATCCTGGGCTGTGTCCCGGCGCCCTGTGCTCCGGGGCCTGCGCTGTTGGATTCGCGCTCCCGGCGGTGCAGCCCCCTCCGCGGAGCCGCCGCCCGAGCCTCTCCGAGCTGTTCCCGGAGCCGCGCCGCCCCCTCCGCGGAGCTTCTTCCTCCGCCCGAGCCGCCGCCGCTGAGCTGCTCCCGGAGCCCCGCAGCCCCCTCCGCGGAGCCGCCGCCCGAGCCCCTCCGAGCTGTTCCCGGAGCCGCGCCGCCCCCTCCGCGGAGCTTCTTCCTCCGCCCGAGCCGCCGCCGCTGAGCTGTTCCCGGAGCCCCGCAGCCCCCTCCGCGGAGCCGCCGCCCGAGCCCCTCCGAGCCCCTCCGGGTCCCGCCGAGCGCTGCAGCCCTTAGGGAGCTCGGCGCACTCTCCGGGGCGCGGTTCCTCTGTTACTGTCCCAGGGAGCCCGAGGGCGTCCCCGCCTTTCTGGGGATCCTGCTCCAATTCCCGGGGAGCCCCTTTCCGCGGGGAAGGTCGGTGCAGCTCCTGCTCCTCCGGGACGGGGCTCTCCTGTCCTGGGGACACTCGCCCCGGCCTCAGCCCGGCTCCTCGGGGGCCCTCCCCCTTGGAGGCCTTTTGTTTCTTTATTCCTTTTTCCCCGTCTTCCTACCTTGATAGAAGCGCGAACTCTTCTCACTGGAGCGTTCCAGCTGGTCTCTCTTTAAATCTCAGGCCGAATTCGTAGGTTTTCAGGATGATTGGATGGTTTTCTAGGTAATTTGCTGAGGACAGGTGACCTGGGGACCCTGCTCCTCCGCCATCTCGCCCCTCCCCGGGCGTCCTTTCTTTTTGATAAGTCTAGCTAGAGGTTTATCGATTTTGTTAATTCTTTCAAAGAGCTAGCACCTAGTTTCATTCATCTGTGCTGTTTTTTTTTTCTTTTTTTCTTTTTACTTACGTATCACATACTTCTGCTCTAGTCTTTATTACTTCCCTACTTCTGCTGGTTTTAGGCTTCATTTGCTGCTTTTTTTCCAGCTCCTTTAGGTGTAAGGTTAGGTTGTGTATTTGAGACTTTTCTTACTTCCTGGAGAAGGCCTGTATTGCTATCTACTTCCCTCTTAGGACCACCTTTGCTGCATCCCAAAGGTTTTGGACTATTGTGTTTTCATTTTCATTTGGTTCCATTTATTTTTAATTTTGTCTTTAATTTTCTAGTTAACCCATTCATTCTTCATTAGGATATTCTTTAACTCCATATATTTGTGACCTTTAATTTTTTTTCTTGTATTTAACTTCAAATTTTATAGCATTGTGGTCTGAAAATATGCATAGCATGATCTCAATCTTTTTGTACTGGTTGAGGACTGATTTGTGACCCAGTATGTGATCTATTCTGAGAATGTTCCACGTGAACTTGAAAAGAATGTGTATTCTGGGATCCCTGGGTGGCGCAGCGGTTTGGCGCCTGCCTTTGGCCCAGGGCGCGATCCTGGAGACCCGGGATCGAATCCCACATCAGGCTCCCGGTGCATGGAGCCTGCTTCTCCCTCCGCCTGTGTCTCTGCCTCTCTCTCTCTCTGTGACTATCATAAATAAATAAAAAATTTAAAAAAAAAAAAAAAAAAAAAAAAGAATGTGTATTCTGCTGCGTTAGGATGAAATGCCCTGAATATATCTGTTAAGCCCATCTGGTCCAGTGTGTCATGCAAAACCATGCTTTCTTTGTTGATCTTCTCCTTAGATGATCTGTCCATTGATGTTAAAGTGGGATGCTGAAGTCTTCTACTAGTATTATATTACTAGTAGTATATTATTATCAATGAGTTTCTTTAAATTTGCTAATTTTTTAAAGATTGATTGATTGATTGATTGATTGATTGATTTACAATGAAATAGAGAGGCAGAGATGTAGGCAGATGGAGAAGCAGGCTCCCTGTGGAAAACCCAATGTGGGACTCCATCCTAGGACTCTGGGATCACACCCCGAGCTAAAGGCAGATACTCAACCATTGAGCCATCTAGGTGTCCCTAAGCTTGTTATTAATTGATTTTTACATTTGGATGCTTCAAAGTTGGGGGCGTAAATATTTACAATTATTAAATCTTCTTATTGGATAGACCCCTTTATTATGATATAGTGCCTTTCTTCATTTTTTATTACAGTCTTTGGTTTAAAATGTAGTCTGGTCTGTCTAATATAAGTATGGCTGACTATTCCAGCTTTCTTATAATATCCATTAGCATGATAAATGGTTTTCCAAACCCTCACTTTCAGTACGGAGGTGTCCTTGGGTCTAAAATGAGTCTCTTATAAGCAGAATATCGATGAGACTTGTTTTTTTTTTATTAATCCATTCTGATACCCTATGTCTTTTGATTAGAACATTTAGACCATTTACATTCAGAGTAATTATTGATAGATATGAATTTAGTGGCATTGTATTACCTATAAAATCAATATTTTAATACGGAGAGTGAGTAAGCAGATCATTCTCCCTAATATGGATGGACCTCATCCAGTGAGTTGAAAGTCTGGTAGGAAATATCAGACTCCTAACATAAAGACTCCTGACTCTGGGAAACAAACTAGGGGTGGTGGAAGGGGAGGAGGGCGGGGGGTGGGGGTGAATGGGTGACGGGCACTGAGGGGGGCACTTGACGGGATGAGCACTGGGTGTTATTCTGTATGTTGGCAAATTGAACACCAATAAAAAATAAATTTATTATAAAAAAAAAAGTCTGACTAGAACATAAGGCTGATCCTCCCCTATGAGAGGGAACTCTTGCCTGACTGCCTTCGAGCTGGGATATTGGTTTTATCTTGCCTTCAAACTCAAACTAAAACATAACTCTTTCTGGGACTCAAGCCTGCCAGCTTTTGGACTGAGACTATACATTTGGCTTTCTTGGTTCTTTTTTTTTAAGATTTTATTTATTTATTCATAGAGACAGAGAGAGAGAGAGAGAGAGAGAGTCACAGAGATAAGCAGAGGGAGAAGCAGGCTCCATGCAGTGAGCCCCACATCGGACTCAATCCCAGGTCTCCAGGATCATGCCCTCGACAGAAGGCGGTGGTAAACCGATGAGCGACCCAGGCTGCCCGGCTTTCTTGGTTCTTAAGATTTAAGATGCAGATTGGAACTAAACCAGGTCTCCTCGGTTTCCAGCTTGCTGACTCTTCTAGAAAATCTTAGGACTTTCCAGTTTGCATAATCACATGTGTCATTTCTTTATAATAAATATATATGTATATACACACATCCTATTGGTTTGTTTCTCTGGAGAGTCCTAGTACACATCCTTAACCTATTTATCCTGTTTATCGTCTGTCTCTCACTAGAATGTAAATATCATGAGGTGAGGAATTTTTCTGTCTTGGTCAGTGGTCACTTGGTCACTTTTAGAGCCTAAAATATTCCGGCACATTGTATGCATTCAAAAAATCTCTTATTAGATTGATTCTTGGGTGTATATAGATCTGAGAATACTCAGAAAAACACTACATTTTCCTTTCAGTTTAAGTAACATAATACACAATATTTCTTATAGTTTTCAATGGATTCTGGTTCACCTAAAATATCAATGATATTTGGCAGAAGAGTGAAGAGTCATAAGAAAAGAATTAAAAGCACAGTATAATTTCAAAGAAAGACAGGGAAATTTTAAATCATACAGTATCAAGGAGTTAAATATCCAACCAAAAGAGGAAGGGACAGATAAGAATATCTTGTGAGAAGAAAGTAAGTCAAAAATGGAATGTAACTGATAAGCTTGAGATCAAACTCCAGAATCAAATATGTTTACAAAAAAGTTAATTAAAAGCTTCTGTAAATGTGTGTGCATAATTGTATTTTTAGAGCACTTTTTCTGAAAGCTTTCTGATGTATAGACTAAGGGGATTCTATTAAGAAAGAATATACTATTTAATTATATCACTTAAAAGAGTGGAAGTTGCAGCTTCCAGATGAAAACTGATTAAACATACACATTTACTTTTCTCCCCACCACAAATCCCTTTGAAATGACAGGATAAAAAAAATTAATAAATAAGGCTTGGACAGAAACAATGAGGAATTCCTTAAAGATATAAAAGAGTTTAGATGGGTATTGAACAAAAACCATATGTCCTCCAAGAGAAGATATCAACAAGTGAGGGGTTGCTCAAAAAGTGAGGTTGTTTTTTGCTTTTTGTTTTCAGGAGAAATCTTGAAAAAAAAAAAAAAAGAAAGAAACCCTAAAAGCAGAGGCAGCAAAACCTGAGCCATCTAGTAAGCTGTAAGTTGGCAGGTGAGATTAAAGCCCCACAAGATTCCATAGTCAAGGTGAAGTGAGGTACACATTAGTCTCTATCTGCCAAGGCCCTCATACACTCAAAGAGCATACAAAACTCCAGCTGAGAGAACAGGAGGTGATTATTAATTAATAAGGGATTTCAATGAATTTCTGGAAGACACAAAGCATGAGGAGGAATAGTTATTGATGATGCAGAACAGAGGAAGTTGCAGCCTAAAACACACAGACAAAAGCTATACCGATGGAAGGAGACTGGTCTGCTGGCGGAAGTGAAATATGGGCTGAAGCATAAGAGGTTACAGAGGAAATAGTCCTTTCCTGACAGCCACATGTTCCTCCCAAAGGAAGAAAAAATGGGGAATTCTTCTCTTTAAAAATTGAATTAATTCTAGTTAAAAAAAAAAAAAAGAATGAATTCTTTGGGAGAATGAAGGCAGCTGGGGTTCAGTACCTCAAAAATCCCCGTCCAGATTCCCTAAAGGAAAACCTTTAGGTCCCACTCATGTTTGCAGACCCTATAGTCAGCTTTTCTATTTTCTCACTTCTATTTATTTTTATTTTTTATTTTAGAGAGGGAGTGGAAAGGGAAGAGGGAGAAAGAGAGAAAGAATCTTTTTTTTTTTTTTTTTTTTTTTTTAGAGAGAGAAAGAATCTTAAGCAGGCTCCACTCTCAGCTTGGAACCCACCATGGACCTCGCGACTCTGAGATCACGACCTGAGTTCAAATCGAGCCAGATGTTTAACCAACTGAGCCACCAACATGCTCCAATTCACTTTTAAATAAGAAGGGAGGTTAAGCCCGGGTGGCTCAGTGGTTTAGCACCGCCTTCAGCCCAAGGCCTGATCCTGGAGACCCGAGATCGAGTCCCACGTCAGGCTCCCTAGATGGAGCCTATTTCTCCCTCTGCCTGTCTCTCTCTCTCTCTACTCTCTGTGTCTCTCGTGAAGAAAGAGAAAGAAAGAAAGAAAGAAAGAAAGAAAGAAAGAAAGAAAGAAAGAAAGAAAGAAAGAAAGAAAGAAAGAAAGAAAGAAAACCAAGGATCACCAGACATTTTTGGGAGTGGGGGGCAGGTGGGGAACAATATACTAACCACAAAATTTCCTCAAGGAAACATAAAATGCAAACAAAACAAAACACAATAAAGAACTTAGAAAAATCATAATTAGTACCCTCAGAAAAATTAAACTAAGATAAAAAACCTAGATTTTGCATAACCCTGAAGGTTAATCAATACTTAGGGCCTTCTTAAAAATACAAAATCAAATACAAAATCAGAATGTAAAATTAGGTACAAAAAATAAATATTTATATATGAAAAAATATCACAATTTAAATTACGGAAACTTAGAGGCTCCAGTCCCTTTGTTTTGAGATCTACTTAGCCAGAAACACTTTCACAGCAATGCTTCCTGATTGTAACCTAGCTGTACCTTCCCACTGAGAACACTCTACTACTCCCAGAAACTTCTGGTGGAGTCATGAGCTCTGTGGCAAATCTACTCTGGCACACACAAAAAATGGGGGAGGTGGAGAAAGAGAACAAGAAGTAGCATTTTCAAAAGTTACTGCCAAAAAACAAACATCAAGAAAAGTTCTTAGAGATATAGTTGAATATATCTCAAAAAATAAGACCGAGGGCCTCCCCCTCCAGAAAAGACAGAAAAGATTAGACACAAAAGAGGATGAATCCAGATGGCCCATCATGAGAACAACAAAGGATCCGGGGAAAAAGAACAAGACAACAGCCAGAAATTAATGAGTAAAGACTCTCACCTGTACATATTATAGTGAAATTTTAGAATGCAAGAATTAAAGATTCTAAATGTTCCCAGTTAGGGGGCAAAAAAGGAAAAAAGAAGCCACATACAAAAGAACAAGGATCAGTTCAACATCTTTAGAGTACAATGAAAATATGGTCTTCAAAGTTCTAAAGCAAGGATTGACAAACTCTATCCCGTGGGCCAAATCCAGCCTGCTGCTTCTTTTGAAAATAAAGTTTTACTGGAACACAGCCAGGCTCATTAATTTACCTCTTGTCTGTAGCCTCTTTTATGCTACAAAATGAGTTGAGTAGTTGCAACATAGGCCCTGTGGCCCACAAAGCCTAACATATTGATGATCTGGCCCTTTTCAGACATGTGCTGACCCTTGCTCCAAAGGAAAATGATTCTCGCAAACTGGACTCCACAACCTCCCAAATCATCATGAAAGCCTGAGCATGTAATTATTTACATGCACGGAAGAGTTAATGAATTAGTCTATCATGCACTTTTTAGGAAGTTATAAGAGAATGGAATACACAGGGCAGGGACAGAACACAGGAAAGAAAGGAACATGATCCAGGAAACAATGGCTCTAACCCAGCAGCACAGGGAGAAAGGTGTCGGGATGACAACTATACCATGAGTCAGGGACACTTTGACCCAACCATACTGGGAAGGCAAAAGAACCATGTCTTTGAAACAGAACTTGACAGAGCACACATCATGCTCTGGAGATTGGGCTGGGGAGGAAATGAGGCTGTGGGGGAAGCAAAACCATTTGAGGAGAGAACTCTATTATCTCTAAAAATGTACAGTAATAATGTAAATACTGAATATTGCATTTCAATTTGAGGCATCAATTTGTAAGCAAACATGAAAGATTTAATCACGGTTGCAAAACAGAAAGTAAATGTCATTATTCACTACAGTGTATAAGTAAAAATACAGATCAAAGAAGTTGAAAGGTTAAGGGGAGAGGAGACAAAGGAAAGGCCTCCTCTCTCGTTGTAATATCCTCATCCTACAAAGCAGAGCATGGCTCTGATAGAACAAGCAATAAGGGGTGTTTGGTACCAAATCAGAATGCAAAAGTGACAATGGAATCACATGGAAAAGACAGGAAACAGGGAATGTCTGGTGTAGAGGAGCTAATATGTCCAAATCTGATCACATGAAGGACAGTGATATGACTATGTCACTCAGAAACACGGTTAAAACCGCTTGGAAAAAACAGGGAGACGTATTTAGAATGACTCCCTGGAGGGGTGCCTGGGTGGCTCAGACACTTAGGCATCTGCGTTTGGCTCAGGTCATGATGGTGGGGTCCTGGGATTGAGCCCTGGTGGGACTCCCTGCTCAGCAAGGAGCCTGCTTCTCCCTCTGTCTCTGCGGCTCCCCCTGCTTGTGCGCTCTCTGTCTCTTTCTCTCCGTCAAATAAATAAATAAAATTGTAAATTAAAAAAAAAATTGGGGGGGACACCTGGGTGGCTCAGCGGTTGAGCATCTGCCTTTGGCTCAGGGGATGACCCTGGGGTCCAGGATCGAGTCCCACATCAGGCTTCCTGCATGAAGCCTGCTTCTCCCTCTGCCTGTGTCTCTGCCTCTGTGTATGTGTGTGTGTCTCTCATGAATAAATAAATAAAATATTTTTTAAAAATAAAAATAAAAAGATTAAACAATTTTTAAATAGCTCCCTGGGAAGCAGAAGTGGGAGTGGGAGGCCTGGGGCAGAACTGTTGTTTTGAACTTGAAATCTCTGCATGTGATCTTGTTTAAGTGATGTGCTTGCTAAATGTTTAAATAAGTCACAAAGTTATTAGTAACTTTCATATTGAAATGAGAGAAAATGAAATGAGATGATACGAAATGAAATGAACTATGTACAGAATAGTTCACCCCTGCCACCCTCAGGGCAGCTGACTGCCACAGTTGCCTCTGGGGTAAGTAAAGCAAATTCATCCCAATATTGCTTCATTAACCCCTTCTGTACTAGTATTATTAAATATGTTATATAGTGTCAAATATATATTTTTCTCAAATGTGTATCTTTTTTATATAAAATATATACTCAGCAATATGGGGCTATAATTATTTAATTTATGTATGTATACATAATTTATATATTTTTAAATATATATCATATTTATTGATTTAAACATCTCTAGGTGAGTTTTTTTGAAGAAATGGAGAAAAGAGGAAAAAATATATATGCAGTCTTTTATGCATACCTACATTTAATATTTCGTATGGTCTTCATCTTTCCTGTGGATCTGAGTTACAATCTCGTGTCATCTCTTCCCCTTCTGGTAGACTTCCTTTAGCATGTCTTGCAGTAAAAAAAAAAAAAAAACTGCTAGCAATGAATTCTCTTAGCTTCTGTTGATCTGGGAAAGTCTTTATTTCACCTTCATTTTGGAAGAATATTTTTGTTGGCTATGGGCAGGTTTGTTTTTCTTCAGCCCATTTATTGTCGCTTCACTGCCTCTGAGTCTCTGATGAGAAGCCAGCTGTTTACAACAGTATTGTTAATGCTCTGTGTGTGGGGAGTTGTTTTTCTCTTGCTGGTTTCAAGATTTCCCTTTAATTTTTGGCTTTGGGTAATAGGACTATGACATGTCTAACTGTGGCTCTCTTTATGTTTGTAATAGTTGGGATTCACTGAGATTCTTAGATACGTAGGTAAAAGATTTTCATCAAATTTGGGAAGTTTTTTTGTCTATACCCATCTCTCTTTCTTTCCTCTCCTTCTGGGACTCCCACTGTATGTATATTATATACTTTATGTTGTCCTAATGTTTCCTTTTTCTTCCATCTTTTTCTCTATACGTTTCTGATTGAATTATTTCTATTGATCTTCCTTTAAGTCTCATTTTTTCCTCTGCCATCTCAAATCTGCTATTGGGCCTATCTAGTCAGTTTTTATTTCAATTAAGTAGTCCCCCCAACACCACCACCACCACCATCCACAGCTTCCTCACCATGGTTTCAGTTACCCACGGTCAACTGCAGTCCAGAAGTAGATGATCCTCTTTCTGATGTATTGTCACATGGCCATAGTAGCCCAACACTATGTCACAATGCATGTGTCATTAACCTCACTTCATCTCATCACAAAGGCATGTTATCACTTCACATCGTCACAAGAAGAAGGGTGAGTACAGTGCAATAAGATATTTTGAGAGACAGAGAAAGAGACCAAATTTACACAACCTTTATTACAGTGTATGTCATAATCGTTCTATTTTGTTATTGGTTATTGTCCTTAATCTCTTACTGTGCTAATTTATAAAGTAAATGTTGGGGCACCTGGGTGGCTGGTCAGTTAAGCATCTGCCTTTGGCTCAGATCAGGGTCCTAGGATTGATTCCCAAGTCAGACATCCTGTTCATTGGGGAGTCTGGTTCCCCCTCTCCCTCTGCCCCTCCCCACCTCATGTGCTTTCTCTCTCTCTCTCTCTCTCAAATAAATCTTTTTAAAAAATTAAAAAAAAGGAAATATTATCATAGATATGACTATATAGATAAAAACATGGTATATATAGGATTTGGTACTACCCAAGGTTTCAGATATCCACTGGGGTTCCTGGACCATAACCCCCATGGATAAGGGAGGACTACTGTATTACATTTTCCAACTATAGAATTATATTTGGTTCTTTTTATACCTTCTATTTCTCTCCCTATATTCCCTGTAAAGTCATTGTCATCAAAATTTCCTTTTATTTTTTGAAAATAATTTCTTCTAATTCTTTGAACACATTTATAGTAGCTTCTTTGAAGTCTTTGTCTATAACCCAACATCTGGGCTCACCCTGAACAGTTTCTATTGACTGCCTTTTTTTTTTTTTAATGGAGTATAGATTATATTTCCTATTCCTGGTGTGCCTAATAAATTTTGTTTTAAAAATAAATATGTTTAGGCAGGACCTGGCTGGCTCATTGGTAGAGTATAAGACTCTTGATTTCAGAATTGTGAGTTCAAGCCCCATGCTGGATGTAGAGATTACTTAAAAATAAAATCTTGGGGTGCCAGGGTGGTGCAGTCAATTAAGCATCTGACTCTGGATTTCCATTCAGGTTGTGATCTCAGGGTCATGAGATTGAGCCCTGCATCAGTTCTGCACTCAGAGTGTAGCTGCTTCAGACTCTCTCTCCCTCTCCCTCTGCCACTCCCTGCTACATGCATTCTCTTGCTCTCTATCTTTAAAATAAAATAAAATCTTTAAAAATAAACATTTTTAGATAAATATAATAGTTTTTTCCTACTGATGCAGATAAGGATATGAGAATTGGGGAATGAAACAGAAAAATCACTGATTCTTTTAGCCTGACCTCTGAAAGGCTGGTTGGGGTTTCTCTTACATTGTATCTTTTCCTAGAATTTCATTATCAAATGGAATTGGAGGGTATTACTTTTTGATTTTGCTTTATTTTTCTTAAGGCTGTGGGGTTTTTAAGTAATTTTTTAAGTAACTTACCTGTATTTAAGCTGTGGAATCACTGATGTCTCTGCTCAGTTTTTTTATTCTTATTTTTGTTTTTAGACTATTTTCCTAAAGGTCCCCTTTTCTGTGCATAGCTTAGTGGTAAGCCAATGATTAGGGAGAGATTGAGGTCAAATACCTCGTTCCCACAAGGCTTCCACCTCTGTCAGTTGGTTTTTGTGTTGCTTGCAAAATGTATGTAGAGTGACAGCCAGTTCTCAAGTCTCCCTCAACTTTTCTTTTTCACCAGCCTCCCTCAGGTCTTCTCCAAGCATGCACAGTTTTCTAGTCATCCATGGAGAAATTATCTCAGCACTTCCATGGATCTCTCACTTCCAGGATCTCCGCATTAAATTTCTGGCTGATCCGCCATTCACCCCAACCGGGCTTGCAAAGCTGTGCCTTTCTTTATTTGTCCCCAACTATGTCCATACCTTTTAAACAACAAATCCAAATATTTTCACCACCACCTCCACACACACCCAAACTGAGTACATCCCTTCTGGCAGCAAAGCTATTAGGTTCCATGATCATCCCCATGCTGATAAAACTATCATTCTTGCTAACTGAGTTGGGTTGAGTGGAGAAGGGAGAGATGGGTGCAGTTTGAGTGCAAAAGGCCATAATCCTACTGTTCTTACCTGAAGTTCCAGTAGCTTTTCAAGAATAAAAGTTTCTCAATTTGTAATCTGCTTCTGGTTGACTTCCAGTGTTCAATCCCTTCATGGCTCCATAACTAGAAATACCTCCCTTCAAAGATATTTGGGGGAAAGATTCTGTCTAAAAACACAAGAACAGACTGTCATAAAACAAACCACACAAAAAATGATAATCACCTAGAAATACTTTTTTAACCATTTAAAAATACTCGAATAAAAATGAATCTAAACTTTAATTATGGGTTAATTAGAAATTAATAAACTGATGACAATACATATAAAAACTAATGAAATTGTTTTAAAGTGGTATTCAAAAAATGGTTTTAACTTTAAGTTTATTTGAAAGAGAAAAAAGAAGGAAGGAAGGTTAAAATTCAACTTAAGGAATTAGAAAAAGAAGAATAAAACAAACCAAAATAAAGTAGAAGGAAGCATAAAGCTAAGAAAAAGAAAGAAAGAAGAAAGAAAGAAGGAAGAAAGAAAGAAAGAAAGAAAGAAAGAAAGAAAGAAAGAAAGAAGAAAGAAAAATATAGAAGAGAAAGTGAATCTTAGAGAATAAATCCAAGAACTAGTTCTTTGGAAAAGACCAATGAAATAAATACACAGACTTCAAGCAAGTCTAATAACGCACACACACACACACACACACACACACACACAAGAATTTAAGTTCCATGCAAACCTTGTTGTGACTGCATTCTCAGCACCAGAAATTTGCCTAGTACATATGGGTACTCTGTAGATATTTGTTAAATGAAAAACAGTAAAATGTTTAAAGGCTATAGAAATTTAAAAGAATGGGGGGATGGGGTGACTGGGTGACGGGGGGCACTTGATAGGATGAGCACTGGGAGTTATGCTATATGTTGGCAAATCAAACTCCAATAAAAAGATATACAAAAAGAGAAATTAAAAAGAAGATAATTTTTTAAATATTATATGACAATACTACAAATCTTATAAAGCACTACACTCCTCAAAGACACAAAAGCAGACTTAAACTGAAGAAATATGCATTATTAGTCAGTCATGGCATCCATACTGCTGATAACAAATAACCTCGCACCTTAAAAATAGTAACCACATGTTTCTCACTACAGGTCTTCAAGTCGGCTGAAAATATGCTAGACTACCTTAGGTTCCAGACTCTAGGATTCAGGTTCTAAGTTCTAAGGATTAAGAACAGCAATCTAACCTACTACAAAGCCCAACTTTATACATAATAGAAGAGACACAAAATAAGACTGTCCAGTTGAGAAAACCCATAAATCTATTTTCTTGGTGAAGCTGTAGAGAAATAGGCATTCTCATACATTGATAGTTACAATGCAAAACGGTACAATCCTTCTGGAAAAGAATTTGATAACCTCTAGAAAAATTGTATATGCATGTATCCTTTGACCCAGAAATTCCACATTTAGAAATAGATCCAAAAGACACACTGGCATGATTGTCAGTTTTATATGTCAACTTGGCTAGACTATAGTCCCCAGCTGTGAAAGTATTTTGTAGATGTCGTTAAAGTCCATAATCCACTTAGTTTTTTTTTAAAGGAGAGAATTAATATTTTTTTTCACTTATATTCAGATGGCAGTAGACAGTCTTCATACCTGACCTTTCCTTTTGTAAACAACAACAACAAAAAATACAAGTTTTAAACAGCCAATGGCTGGTTGTTATCAAAAAACAAAATTAGATTAATTCATTCACGGTGGCTTCAAGTTTTTTCTTATTAGCTTCAGAAAATTCACCCACCCTCTGTCCCCTTTTTGGAAAACTGGAAAGTTGGCATCAATTTGACTTCACACTCTATGGCAACACCTTGCCTGTCATCCGTGTCAACTTCAAGGAACACCATGTTGGAATATTTCTCAGACAGGCAATGGGAAAAAAGGCTTGATCATTTTGTAAGATCCACACCACGTGGCTTAGAAGTTAACTACCACAAGTTTATCTTCTGTACTGTTCACCTCCCTGAAAAGCATACTTATTCTCCATCTGCTTCACCATTTTGGTGGCTGGGGTCTGATGAGTGACTCATGAAGGTGGCTTCAAAAGGCAGGAGGGAGATGGAAGAGCTCACAGGTGAATTCTCTTTATAGCACCTGGGTGGCAAGGGGGGGTGGAGTGGGTTTCTACTCATGCATGTTTGAGCACCCTAGCCAGGCCCCGCCTCCTGGACCATAAAGTAAACTGCACCAGTTTACTTTAAGTAAGAAAAATTATCCTAGATGATTTGAGTGGGCCCAATTCAGTTGGAAGTCCTTAGAAACATAATTGCTTGTGCCTAAGAATTCCAGTCTGCCTTCCTGCCAGCCTGCCAGCCTGCCCTGTGGATTTCAGACTTACCTAGCCAGTCTTAACAATCACTCAAGCCAATCCTTGCAATAAAGACCCTATTGATTCTGTTTCTCTGGTGGAATTCTGACTAGTAAAATTGGTAAAAAAAAAACAAACAAAAAAAAAATGACATAACACAAGAGTATTCATTATACCACTATTTATAATTGTACACACTGAAAACCACTCCAATGTCCATCTCTGTGGGGATTGCAATGGAATGCTATTGCTATGGACCAAAACCTTGTGTCCCTCCAAAATTCATGTTGAAACCCTAGCCTGCAATGTGATGGTATTCAGAGATGGGACCTTTAGGAGTTAATTAGGTCATGAAAACCCTCATGATAAAATTAGAGCCCTTGTAAGAAGAGACAGGAAAGAACTTGCTTCCTCTCCCTGCCTTGTGAGGACACAAGGAAAAGATGGCCATCAGACACTGGATCTGCTGACAACCTTGATCTTGAACTTCCAGCCTCCAGAACTATGGAGAAGTTAGTTTCTGTTATTTACTCACTTTGTCTATGGTATTTTGTTATAGAAACTGGAACTAAGACAACCATGCACCTGTAATAAGGACTATCTCAAGGTTCTGCTATGGTGTGATACCCAAGACATATTAAGAAAAATAAGATGAAGAAAAGTATAGACAGCACATTGACATTTGTCCAAGAAAGGGAAGATGAAATACATATTCACATAGATTCAAAAATTGAAGAATAAATTATAAAAATATTTTTAAGAAAAAGGAAGAAAGTAGTCTTCTCAAAATATACCTTGTTTTGCAAATTTGACTTTGAAACCGTGCAAATTAGTTATAAAAATAGATAAAATGAAAACAACTCAAACTAAAAAAGCAATACTTAAAAATTGAAAGTAAATTAACTTTTGTATTAAGTTAGTAACAGACAGAAATTATTTCAAGTGACCTTAAAACAAAAGAGTTAGATTATACATTCCACATGGGCTATATTCTTTGTGGGACAAAAAGAACTGAAAAAAATTATAAAGTATTAAGCTGTTTTCAGTGGTAATAGAACCATCTATAATACTGGTTTTATACATTGTGTGTGTATGTGTGTGTGTGTGTGTGTGTTAAGATAAAGCAAATGTAGCAATGTCGATGCTATTGGGAGCCACAATATTTCACATGGGAAATAAGAGGTGCAGGTCTAACATCAAAGTTAAAGTAATACTGTGTGTGTACATATACACTTGAATTAGAAATATTAGGGGGCCTGTAGGTGGTTCAGTTGGTTAAGTGTCTGCCTTCAGCTCAAGTCATGATCCTGCCATCCTGGGATGGAGCCCCACATCAGGCTTCCTGCTCAGTGGGGAATCTGCTTCTCCCTCTCCCTCTGCTCCTCCTTCTGCTCATACACATACGCTCTCTCACTCTCTCTCTCTCTCAAATAAATAAATAAAATCTTAAAAAAAAAAGAAATATTAGTGACAGGTAACAGTTCATGATAAGTGTTGCCTTGAACAAGAACAATTACCAGCAAGGGGACTTCTGCAATGTTCTGTGACAACTGGCTACCACCCAGCCTCTTAAGGTGATTGATACTGGTCAAGCATGAAGTTTAAACCTCAGTGACTCCACCTGTATCAGCTTCCCTTGCTTCTATAACAAATTCTCACAAACTTAATGGCTTAAAATAGCATAGATTTATTATTTTACAGTTCTGGAAATCAGAATTCTAAAATGGATCCTCAAAGCTCTGTTCCTTTTGGAAGCTTTAATGGAAAACTGTTTTCTTGCCTTTTCTAGGTTCTAGAAGTTGCCCATATTCCTTGGCTCATGACCCCCTTCTATATTCAAAACCAACAATGGCCAGTTGTGTCTTTCTCACACTGCATTACTCTGATATTAACTTTTCTGCTTCCCCCTTCTACACTTATATGACCCTTATGGTCACATTGATCCCACTGGAAGAATCCAGTATAATCTCTCTATTTTAAGGTCAGCTGATTAGCAAACTTAATTCCAATACCAACTTAAATTCTCACTTGCCATGTAACATAACATATTCAAAGGTCCGAGGGATTGGAACAAGGACATTTTTGAAAGAGTTATTATTCTGCCTACCAAACCACTCAGAAAACACCAGAAAAGAAGTCTATGCTTCCCCAACTATGAAGGGGAAAAGGGTGAAATTTGTCACTAGCTTGTTACATTAAACAGCTTCAGAAGGTTGGGACCCTGGCCCCAATCGCAACAAAATGGCAAGTGCTTCCTTAATCATCATGCCTAAAGGCTCCAAGCCCAAGGATCAAGGTCACTCTCTCAGAAGCTAGCATCTTGCCCCATCAGGTTGCTGTGACCTGCCTGAGAGTAGAAATGCCGACAAGGAACTGTCACATCAGCTCCTGCTATTTTCCCAATGAATTTTCCCCAATAAACTCTAATCCAGCAGGTTTAGTGTTAGTAAACTCTTTGATCCATGGAAACCAACTACATCCTACTGCTTAGTGATCAATCATGGTCAACCACAATGTTGGACCAGTACTGCCAGATAATTTCCATGAGAGCAAATGAAAGCACTTAACACTCAGTAAATTTAAGCAAAATTTTATTATATAGTAATGCTGCAATGAAAAAGGAGAACAAGGACAGAAAAATCCACAGTGCATCCATAACTCATTCACACAACTTAGAGACACAGGAGCAGTAAAACTGAATGGGCAACCAATCATAGCAAGAAGGGACCCTTACAGCTTCTCTCACTGGGATGAGACAAAAAATTATTTTACCTTCATGGTACTGGGCATCCTATACCCCCCAAAACCCCATAATTAGTTACATGAGTAGCTACTTCTACAGCTAAATTTCCCTGTAGCATAAAAGATTTTTTTAAAATTTTAGAATATGCAATATGCGCAAAAATTAACTCAAAATGCATCATAGACCTAAATGTAAAATGCAAAACTATAAAACTCCTAGAAGATAACATAGGAAAAAACCTATATGATCTCAAGTATGGCAAATGACTTTTTTAGATACAACACCAAAGGCACAATCTATGAAAGAAATCATTGATAAGCTGAACTGCATTAAAATTAAAGACTTCTGCTCTGTAAAAGACAGTATCAAGAGAATGGAAAGACAAGTCACAGATTAGGAGAAAATATTTGCAAAAGACACATCTGATGAGAGACTGTGATTCAAAATATACAAAGAACTATTAAAGTTCAATAATAAGAAAATAACCTGATTTAAAAATAAGCCACAGACCTCAACAAACACCTCACCCAAAAAGATATACAGACGACAAGTAAGCATACGAAAAGATATTTCACATCCTATGTCATAAGGTAAAGGCAAATTAAAACAAGAATGTGATACCACTACACACCCATTAAAATAGTCAAAATCCAGAAGACAACACCAAATGCTGGTGAGGATGAGCAGCAGTGTGTACTCTCATTCATTGCTGGTGAAAATGCAAAAAAAAAAAACAGCCACTTTGGGAGACAGTTTGGCAGGTTTTAACAAAACTAAACATACTCTTACCATACAATCCAGAAATCATGCTCCTTGACATTAACCCAAAGGAGTTGAAAAATTATGTCCACACAAAAATCTGCACACAGATGTTTACAGCAGCTTTAGTCATAATTGCCAAAAGCTGGAAGCAATCAAGATGTCCTTCAGTAGGCAAATGGATAAACTGTAGTACATCCAGATAATAGAATATTATTCCCCACTTCAGCTATTAAAAGACACTGGGGAATCTTAAATGCATATTACTTAGTGAGCAAAGCTCATCTAAAAAGGCTGTGATTCCAACTATAACTACAATTACATGGAAAAACCAAAACTATGGGAACAATACAAAGATCAGAGGTTGTCAGGAGTTGGAGTGGTGAGGTGGGGATAAATGAGCAGACCACAGAGGATTTTTAAGGCAATAAATATGCTCTGCATGATACTGTAATGGAAGTACACATCATTATATATTTGTCCACCCACAGAGTGTACACCCAAGAGTGAGGCCTAAGGTAAACTATAGGTTTTGGATGACCATGATGTATCAGTGCAGGTGTATCAATTGTAACAGATGTACCACTTTGGTGGGGAATGTTGATAATGAACGAGGCCATGCATGTGTAGAGACAGGGAGTATATGTGAAATCTCTGTATCTTCCTCTCAATTTTGCTATGACCCTAAATATGATCTTTAAAAGATGAAGTCCTAAAAAAAAAAAAAAAAGGAATATGCAACTTGTCTGGATTCTCTTGTTCATCCTTGGACACTTTCCCAGTTGGTGCATGATCCAGGATATTTAACTCCCTGAAAGATATTAGTGTTTGCACACAATTTATTCTTCCCAAAAGGCCAAAGTTGTTTAGAGATTAGTAATCCATATACATCTTTTCTCCATCTGATATTGGATCTTCTGTTTTCTACAAATTGACCCAATGGGGGTAGAACTTTTTGAATTCTTTTGTATCATTTCTCAAATAGGATAATTTGTGAAAGCTACTTCCTTGGATCCACATTCTCCCATTTCCTAAGCCCAGCACTGGAGTCCTTATTAAATTATACCCAACAGAATAAACATTAGAAACTGTTCTTAAAACAGGCATTTAGGGGCACCTGAGTAGCACAGTTGGTTAAGCATCCGACTCTTGGTTTAGGCTCAGGGTTGTGAGATGGGGGTCTATGCTGCTTGTGGAGTCACTTAAGATTTTCTCTTCCTCTGCCCCTCCCTCATTCCTCTCTCTCCCTCTCTAAAATAAATCTCAAAAAAAAAAAAAAAAAAGGCATGGAGATGCAGAAAAAGATGCAAAAGAGCCACTGGGAGTATTTAAATAATATTTAAAATATAATTATAATGTTAGCAACAAATCTCTGTAAAGAGACAACAGGGATTAGTTGATTTATATTAAAATACAAAGAGAAAACCAAACATATCATAGTCATTATCATAGTCAATGAGTCCTATGAGCTAAACTGTGTCTCCCCAAAACTCATATGTCGAAGCCCTAACTAGCTGCCAATGTGATTCTATCTGGAGATGAAGTTTTTAGGAGGAAATTAAGGTTAAATGAGGTCAGAAGAGTGGGATCCTAATCCAATAATATTAGAGGCCTTCTAAGAAGAGAGAGTGAGAGAGCTCTCCATATGCATGCGCTCAGAAAAGGCTCTGTGAGCACATGGCAAGAAGGAGGCCGTCAGTAAGCCTGCAAGAGAGTCCTCACCAGGCATTAAACTGCTGGCACCTTGATCTGTACTTCCAAGCTTCCAGAACTGTGAGAAATAAATGTCTGTGTTTAAGCCTCCCAGTCTATGGTATTTGATTTTGTTATGGCAGCCAGAGCTGACTAAAACAGTGAACGACATCAGGGTAGTTACTGAGTTTACTGCTGTTTCCAGGTGCCCATTATACGCCATAGTCTTCCAGAAGAAACAGAACACAAGAACAGACAGTGCTGGCATTCAAGGGAAGTCTCCCTGGTCATTTCTGGGAGGAAGGAAAAAAAAAAAGAAAGAAAGACAGTGGCGAATGATTTACTAAGAGTGATTCATCAATTCACCAACTGAAGTTGAGAACGCTGAGCCACGCCAGGGGAGATAAGAATGAGGCTGAGGTCAGATAGGGATGAAGCGAGTGATGGGGGTGGGCAGAGGAATGTTCTCTATATGTGATGATGGTAGACAGGGGAGCAGAACGGTCCCTGCCAACACTGTTCATGACCCAAATTATTGTCAGCATCTCAATTCAGTCCCAAGGCCCTAACTCTTCCCTCATTATATATAATATTTTTAAAAGACTATGACAACCTGGCTTCCCAAAGCCTAAAAGAAGAAGACACGAACTTGGAGCAAAAGATCTTCACTATTAAAAAGTTTAAACATTAAGATTATGAAAGAAGTTATCTACAGAAGGGAGCATATATGCACACAAAGGATTCTCATCAGAAAATTGGTGCATACAAATGATTAAACAATTAGGGCACAGCTAATCAGAGCCTGAAACGCACTGTAATAAACACTACTGTCCCACTCAGAGATCTGACTTCATCTCACTGTGCTTTAGGAGGGGGTGAATGGGAAAGAGAAAGTTGAAAGGTTAATTCTCTGTAATTTGTAAACTCCATCTCTGTGACAGAAAGAGATTTAAAAAAAAAAAAGCCACTCCTTTGTCCTCTGAAGGGAAAGGCACCCCAGCATTTGACAGTGTCACATAGCACTCTCAACCAGTAACCCATTTACAGAGGAAATGTGGCTGAGAAAAACATAAGAGTTCAGATTTGAGCTTCCAAGATGTTATAGACAGTGACAGGAATAAAAATTAAATTATATTAGAAAAAAACTTCTGATGTTTTGTGTCTGAAAAATAAAAACAAACACAATTTATTAAGTCTGAACTTCTTATGGAGGCAACATTTTTAGCCTCGGGTAGTAATTATGGTTGCGCCACTAATGGGGTCTAGAGGAAGCCGATTCAACTCGCTTCATCCCCAGGGAGAGAGCATCCACCAGTTCACAGAGTCAGGCATTATTTCCATTTTAATGTCCAACAGAGTAAAGAATGAACTGAAACCTTGTGCTACATTGAGTAAGCTGGCCAAGCCTGCAATGTTGGTCTTTTTCTTCACCCACCCTCTAAAAAAGTATTACCTGCTCTGATAAATGTCTCTCTCATGGTCTTCAAGATGAGTTCAGTACTCAGCCCCTGGGATATATTTTTTTCTCCATGATTAATTATTTGAGGAGAAAAATCTTGGCTGGTTCCTAACCATTCCCAGGGATTATTGAGTTTTCTTCAGAATCTCATGAACTTATGGTGCTTTTAGCAGGACTTCTTCTTCATTAGTATGTAATTATGCCAGCTGCCACCATCTATTCATTGTTATTTACAATTAGTTGCATCAACAAGTGCAACTCTTATCTGGTTTGACCTGCTGGGCCTCTGGTGGACCTGAGGAGTCCTGAGGAGGGCTGAGGACCCCAACCAAACCAGCAACAACACCTGGATTCGTTTGCCAGGGCTGCTGTAACAAAATGACACAGACTGGATGTCTTTAACAACAGAACGTTATTGCAAAGAAATGCATCTTTTCATGCAGAAGTCTGAGATCTGGGTGTTGGCAGGGTGAGTTCCTTCTGAGCCCTCCTGAGGGAAGGATCTGGTCCAGTCCTCTGCCTGTGGCTTGTAGATGGCCATCTTCTCTCTGGGTCTCTTTGCATCATCTTCCTTCAATGTGTGTCTCTTTCTCTACATGCAGCAATTTTTTCTTTTTATTAGGACAACACCAGGCCTATCGTACTAGGAGCGCACCTTAAGACTGCACCTTAATTACATCTGTAACAATGTTATTCCCAAATAAGATCATACTGGGGGTTAGGTCTTCAATATTTAATTTTGGGGGATACAGAATTCAGCCCATGGGACAATACTCCTGGCCTTTACTTTCTTAAGCTTTTATTTAGAGCAGCACTCTGTATCCATCATTTTATGAGCTGACACAACAAAGCACCATAGACAGGTGACTTAAACAACAAACATTTATTTTCTCACAGTTCTGTAGGCTGGAAAGGCCAAGATCCAGGTCAAGCAGGATTCTGGTGAGAACTCTCTTCCTGGGCTGTAGGTGGCCCCCATCCCACTGCGTACTCACATGACCTCTTTGCGTAAATGTGGAGAGGGCTCTGGGTCTCTTCCTCTTCTTATAAGTATGAGAGCCCCACTCTTATGACCTCATTTAACCCTAGTCACCTCTTCATAGGCGGTATTTCCTAACACAGTCACGTTACAGGTTAGGGCTACAACAAATGAATGGCAGAGGCGGGGTGGGGGAGGGTGGCAGGGAGACATCCAAGTCAAGTCACTCCCTAGCAATCCCCAGTGAAAGATTCTGTTTTCCTCATTTTTCACATGAGAAAACTGAAGTGCAGGAAACTCAACCCCAAGTCCCACAGCTAGAAGCTACAATGAGATGCAAATTGGTTTGACTCCCAAAAACCATTTATCTCTCTGTCCACCATTACTGGGTGCCCCAAACTAAGACCTAATATGACAGAAGGGAAATCTGGAAAGGGTTTGCAGGTGTCTATAACCAACAGAGGGGTATGACCCACCGTGGTGAGGACCATGATTCTTTTCCCCACTGCCAACTGCACTATTCTGCTCCAGATCACTGGGGAATGGTGGATCCAGCAGGTAGGGAGGCTGTATAATGGAGCCATATGCACGGGGCAGAGCTGGGTCTGAATCTCATCTCTGCTACGTACTAGGACCCAAAGCAAAGCGTTTGATCTTTCTTGTGTTTCAGTGTCCCTCATGCAGGGATTTTCAGACCATGGCCCGGCACTTGGTACATTCATAAATGCTTCATAAACGTTACCTGTTATCGTTATGGCCATGTAAGTCTTAAGAACAGAGAATTTTTAAATGCTCCCCAGGTTCTTAGCCAACCCCCACCGTGTAAGTTAAGGACTCTGTGCTCTGACAATGCATCCCAAGTTTCCAGAAATGAATTTTGTGACATCAGCCTAATACAAACTCTTCCAGGATGTCTTCTGCCCTGGGGATGGAGACTCAACTACAAAAGAGTCGCTCTGGGATCCCGCAGGGATCCCGTCTTATCCAGGAGAAGGCATGAACCACAGGGGGATGAGGCTAAATCCACCCCAGACCACCTCCTGTCTCTCTCCTGCGCATTTCTGTCTTCTTCCTCAACGTCTGAAAGGTCATTGCACCAGGGCTCAAGAATGAGTCACTCAACCAGTCTTGCAGTACACACGTGCCACGTCTTAGATCTGGTTTATCCATCGCAGCCCAGTGTGCCAGATGACCTGCTCCAGGAAAACAACCCCCTTTTGGTAGGATGGGAGAGGTCAAGAGGAAAGGCGATGAAGTCAACACTTTGAAAGACTCAAGTCTCATACGCTCCAGGAATGTGTCCTGGAGGCGGGAAGGGGGCCGGGAAAGCATGTGGCTGAGGTCAACATGAAAGAAGGTCCCAGCCCTGTATCCCAGCGTCCCCAAGCACAAATGCGGCCCGTGCGACCGTTCTCCATCCCCTCGCAGGGCTCCCAGGCCCAACGCTGCCTCCTGGAGGGCGAGGCGGGGAGGCTCCCCCGGAGGGGCCGCTCGACCCGTGTCCCTCGGTCAGGGCCCCCGCCCCAGGCTCCGTCCGCTTCTCTGCGGCTCCGCTGTCCGGGCACCGCTTCGGCCCAGGCCCCCGGGCACCCAGTTGCAGAAAGTAGCAACTTCCCCTGCGGCGGCGCCGACGGGCGCTCATTTGAATGCGCTTCCTCTCCGCGAAGAACAAAGGTTGGAGCCGCAGCCGGCAGCGCGGAGGCAGGAAAGTACGCGGCGTGTCGGGAGAGGGACCCACGAGAAAGGGAAGGGGAAACACCGGTCCTGGGCGCTGGGCTTTTTTCGACTTTTCCTTTAAAAAGAAAAAAAAAAAAAAGTTTTTCAAGCTGCAGGTTCCAAGAACAGGCAGGAGGGGGCCGAGGCGGGGGGTTTTGCAGAACGCGCGGCCGGTCGGTTATGAGTCACAAGTGGGTTATAAAAGGGTCGCACGGTCGCTGGCGCGGGCTTCCTGCGAGCGGCCGGCCACGCCGGGGCGGGGCGGGGCGGGCCGCCGGCAGCGAGGGGACCCAGCGGACGCCACGACTCAGCGAGAGCGCGGGGACAGCGGAGCCGCCGGCCGCCAGGTACCCCTCCGCGCTCCCCGCTCCCTCCGCGCTCCCCGCTCCCTCCGCGCTCCCCGCTCCCTCCGCGCTCCCCGCTCCCTCCGCGCTCCCCGCTCCCTCCGCGCTCCCCGCTCCCCGCGCGCCCTCCCCGCGCCCTCCCGCGGCGGCCCCAGGGGCGGGGGCGCGCACGTGGCGGCCGAGCGAGCGCCCGTCGGAGCGGCGCTGTCCGCGGGCCCCGGGAGGAGAGCGGCGCGGGGCGCGGGGCGCGGGGCGCGGGGAGCGGGGCCGCCCCAGTGCGCGGCTGCTGCGCCGAGGTCCCCGCGCCGGCCTGGCGGAGCCCCCCGCCCCCCGCCCCAGCCTCACCGCCCAGGACCAGCTCCGCTACTGGGGCCGCCGGGGGCGCGCAGAGCACACTTGCGGGGCCGGCAGCGCGCAACACGTGCCTTTTTTTTTTTTCTTACTTTTTTTCCTTTGCTTTTCAAAAGCAACTTCATAAGAGGCCTTACTTTAAAAAAAAAAAAAAAAAAAAAAGGCCGCAGCGCGCAGCACCCTAAACGTCTCCTACCGAGGTCCTCTTTCCTGGACGGGAGGCCGCAGCCCAGCCTGCAGTGAACTCCGGGATCGGTTCGCTCCCGGGGGTCGGGGGAGGCCAGTTTGTCTGCACAGCTCGTGGGCTCTCCTGCTTTATCCTCCTGAAGCCCCTGTGGGCGCCTGTGCCCCACACTTTGCAGCTCCCGAGGGCGGGCCGGGTCTTTCGAGTTTTGTAGTTTTGTGGATTTTTGTGTCGTTGCAAGCAGGCAGAGGAGTCCGAGGGAAGCTAGGATTGCTGAGCTTGGAATCCAGTCCTAAGACCCTAAGACGGGAGGGAACTTGAGGCCCAGAGAGGTGAAGTTACCTCTCCAGTACCGCACAGCGAATCCAGGGTTCCTCTATTATCTGAAGAGGCCGAGGGTATCTAGTGATGGTCATAATAGAATTTATATTGTGGGTCAAATAGATACGCCTAAGTGGAAATAGACTCTTTACATCATGCTATGTGGTATTTCAAAGCCCGAGTCACTCAGCGTGTCCTGAAGGAGGGCCTCCCTTCTATAGATGGCTTTAACATAACGTATGATCTAAATGAACTGGGGCAGCCAAGCTTTTAATAATCGTAGGACTGATCTTTTGAAATGGGCATGTATATTTAAGTGCTTATCTGTGTGAGCAGGAATGTACGCTAAAGAGTTGACAAGGCGACTTCCTGTGCATTGTCTTATTTGATAGTCATAATGATAGGAAACTGGCAGGGCAGGGGGTGTTATGCCCATTTTGCCCATGAGGACTCGTGGCTCACAGAATTTGTGTTTTCTCTGCTAAGGTCGTTAGGTTCTTAGTGTAAAGCCTGCCGTGAGGCGCACCTGTGAGATGTGGGATGTTGGCGAGTGGGGGGACTCGGCACATTAAGCGCTGTCAGTTCAGGCTCATTTCCATCAGACTTTTCTGTCTCCGTGATTTCCTTCAGAGGACCCAAGCGCATTCAGTAATTACTTCTGCTGCCCGGGCTACTCCGTAATGGCCTGTAATAATAATTAGGTTCCCTCGCCCGGCCGGTCAGCTCACCTTGACTGCAGGACAGAGCTTCCTAACCACACACCACACGTGTCAAGAAAGAGAAAACTTGACCACTGGCCGAGACCCGTTTCAAGGCAGAACGGTGACATTTGCACAGATTCCTCCTCTGTTTTTACCTAACTATAAGGAAATGGTATACTCTAGTGGCCTTTAAAAAAAACAAAATCCCTGAGTGCCACATGCTCTTCACGGGAAGGCCATCATCACGTTCTGTTTGCTCCCAGTCACCGTGCTGGACACTGGAGAGGAGCCAGCGTGACCAAACAAGTGACAGCACCTACCCTCATGAATCTAAAAAGTCAGAGGAGGCAGGGCTAACAGGAGATCGCCCTGGAAGCTGACCTGTCAGGGACCTAAATACTTAAACTAGGATGTGCTGTGAATTTTGTCATTCTTTACTTTCCAGTGGCCAACACGGAAAATAAATAACCTTCATCTTTCTTTATAGCTCGTTAATCTGTGAATCAAAAAAATCCACTCCCGAAAAGCCCCCTAGGTTTCAACTTTTGAGAACCTTTTTTTTTAAATCAACTATTTTATGTCATGACCAAGCTCTGCTGTTCAATCTAAAGGAGATTTTTCATTTTCGAGTATTAGTTCTGAAGGCCTTTTTCCTACCTTAAATCTGATGGAAGCTGTGTATGCTTTTCTCAGAAATTTTAAGAAGAGAAAATATGCATCCTCACACACAGTCTTGCATTCATGTCTGTGAGCTCCAGGCTTCCTTGAATCTCAGCTGTGACCCCTCTGGGGTGGACTTTCATAATCCCTCTTCTAAACCTAGGAGAAGTCAATAGCTTGAATGATGGAAGTGGTGTATGGCCTCTTACCTTCCACCGAGACAGAACACCTCTGTCCTTGACTAGTTGGCATCTCTGCATTTTTATGAGTCACTGGCTGTGAATCATAGCTGAACTATTGATTTTAGTAGCTTTTCAGTTTTGGTGATGGGCCTGCAGCCCACAGTGCAAAAGCCTGGTATTATGAGAAGGGCACCAGCCTGAGAACCATAGTAGGTTCTAGTCCCACCTCTGTGCAAATTCCTGTGCTGCATTCTTCTCATCTCTAAAATAGGTGGCTGGGACTGAGTCATTCTTAAAGTCCCTTAAACTGATGAAGAAATTCTATGATTCCAGCATGACTACCACTTCACTTCACTTTCAGTACTTCTTCTAAGACATAGTCGGACTCAGTGAATTCATATCCTCTCTGCCCAAAAGAGAGTCAGAGTAAGTAAGTACCAGGATAACTGGCTGGACAGTGTATGGTTGTCTTTCACTATCTTACTGGCTTCAAAGCTGTCACACATTGGCTGAATTTGGATAGAATAAGAAAATTGTGAAACGCTTCTTCTCATGGAGAAGCGTTAAAATCTTAGAAGTCTCTCTTTATTCCACCTTTGCACTGACATCTTGCTTATACGTATTCCCTCTATCTCAGTCTCTTAAGGAAAACACCACTCTTAATTTGATGACTGCTGTGTAATTGTCACCTGCCATGAAACACTGAAGCTCTGCCATCAGTCTTGTCTTTGGGTTTGCAGTAGTCAGGGCCAAAAGCACACTTATCCTCCAAGTAACACATCACGCATCTGAGCAGTTCAGCATCCTCGCCCATGGCTACAAGACTGAGCAATGGAAGAACAGTGAACCAAAAGGCACAGGTCCCACCCCTACTCACGATGACATGCTAGCCAGCAGAAGAGACTTAACATCAGTCAAGTGGCATGGCTTGAGACAGACTGTGCCAATTCGGTACCGATTCTGAAAAACAGTATCCATATGTGGGGCAGAAAGATTAGTGAAGAATATCAAACAGCTGATTTAATGAAATTGTGGAGCTGATGTTTGGCTAAGGTGAAATGAAATACCATGACGTTTGTGGAATTCTCCATAATGAGCATGTTCTCTATACAGTGGAAGTTTCCGGCTGTCCTAACAAAATGCTATGCTCCTTTATGTTGCTCAGCTGCCGTCGGGCCAGCATTGCAGTTTAGAGCGTGGACACCCGTGCTTAATGGCTCAAGTTTGTATTCTAGTAGGGCGCTTCCTACCCACTCTAACTTGGGGCAGATTAGTGAGTGCCCCTGCCCGCACCCTGACCCTTAGGGCCACCAAGGACAAATGGGGAGGTGATAAAACTCATCCCCAAGGCTGTGATGAGGAATAAGAAGTCAAACTCCTGCCTGGCCCAGAGACCCATATATGTGTTTGCAATTAGTTTGTATACCTGTATGATCTTGCATATTTCAAGAACCCAATTTGGAAGGTGAGATACAAAGACAATTTGAGAAAGTGAAGTGTATAGGGACAAAATGATCTCTAGAATCCTGACAAGGTAAAAACTTGGTTGGTTATAAAGAGTTTTTTAAGAGTTTCATAATAATTTTTTTCTCCTTAATCCAAAGAAAAAAGACACTTCAGAAAATTCCTAAGGAAGCATTTTGGTGGTGTACCTTTATGATTGAGAGATTAAGGTACCAAAGAATTATCTTCGTTTGACTTGTATGTGTTGGTTGATAATCTCTAATTTATATCATGATTCAGTCATTTAGTCGTGAGTGTATCTTGTACTTTTCAAATGACAAGGGCAACAGGTAGTAGGGGGACAGGTACTTTCAGGCCCTATCAGGTACTTGTGACTGCTGCCGCTAGTACCGCAGCTAGCATCCACTGAGCCTGGGTTATGAGCCTCACTCCCACCCTCAATGTTTCATGTTCATTGTGTCATTCCATCTTCCCAATAAACTTTTGAGTCAGTTCTATCACTATCTCCATTTTTAAAGCAAGTAAGACTTAAAGAGTTTAAATTCCCAAAAATCACACAGCTGGGAACACGGCCGAGGTCAAGAATGGAACCCAGACAGGTTGAATGCAACAGAGTAATGACACTCTGAGACCCTCCACATGGACTTACTAATTGTTAACACTTGTCACATCTGCCTTCATTCACTCTGTCCCTATCCTTCACCTCTCTCTGTTGATGTCTGTATCATCTCTGGCATCTCACCTCTAAATGCTTGGACACATATCTAGTAAGGGCACACTCCTCCACAATGAAGTGAAAACACATATTATGACATCCAAGGGTGGTTTAAAAAAAACAAAAAACAAACAAAAAAAAACAGGAACCTAAGTTTTACCCATAACTTCAGATGATTATTTCTGGTAGGATTCTCCAGCTTTATCCTATAATGATCAAACTTTGTGGACTGACATCCAAGCCTGGAATCCCCTAAATGTAAGTAGTCCATTACTAATGTGGAATATCAACAGACCTCATTTATATATTTCCACACTTATAAGCTTTTACAACACTGATTCTCCAAGAATCTGCATATTAGTTCAATCTCTCTGAAATGCTGCAGTGCCAAAGCCAAGCCGGTTGTGCAGACAGAAATTCCTTTGAAGTACGCCAGGTGTCAATCTCAGAGTGTCAGTCGTGTATCAAGCACTGGGGTAGGACCCAGTTTCTGCCCTCAAGTACACCTCAGCACTGGGGAAGAGACAACAAATAATCACAGCGCAGTGTGAAGACAGCTGTGGTGGAAGTCAGAGGCAGGACTAACCACGCTGGGGGAGGTAGAGAGAGAGAGAGAGAGAGAGAGAGAGAGAGAGATGGTCACACCAGGAGCCAAAGAGGGACCCGCCTCCAGGGGTTTGCTATCGGTGAGGGAAAGAAATAAGGCAGGGTGAGTGAATCCATATCTGAGGAGCAATTTGAAGTAGGTAGACCAGTTCCTAAGTGTACACAGGACATTATATTTCGAGATGAATTTCAAGGAGCACCAATCCTGACCTTCATTTGGTGTGTTAAGACATGAGTAAGACGCTATGGGAGTGTAAGTCATAAACGGTATGGTGTCTGCCTTATAACAGGGTATTCCCATATGTAGTAAGAAAACTAATTTTTAAGCAGGCAAAACCAAACCTTTAGTTTCCAGAACTTGCTCAGTTTGTCTGACATCGTTCCCAGTACACAAATCCTTCCTTGTTTGGAGCCATGATCATGTGTAGAAATAGAAACACGTAAGTTGTGGCTTGGAGAAATAGGAAAGAGGACTTTTCCTAGGATGCCAGACATATGGGCCCCAGTACAGGTAACCGACAAACAGGTTATACATAGTAAGTTCCAAAGGAGGCATTTTGTTGAAATTCCATGTTGAGAATAAACACTATGAACTCAGGTAGAGGAGGAGGAGGAAGTCTCTTAGAAAAGGTAACTCTTCAAGTGATGACAGAGCACTCCAGAGTTGGTAACTGCCATCACGTTTCCTTTCTCCCTGGGGGAACTGAGGGTAGGGGGGTAAAGAATATTGAAAATAAATTATAAACAAAAGTAGAAAATTATTACTATAATTCTCTTCATGGAAGTATATTTAAAAGTTTAAGTGGTTAGCATGTGGAGAACCTTTTGAGAACTTTTGAAAGAAGAATGGCCATGATTTAAAGCAAAACAATGCATCTCTCTTCTGAGTTCTCTCCTTCCTGCCCCTTGTTTTTGTCCATATTTGTTTGATAACATTTTCCCCAAGTTTTGGGCTGGCAGCTGAGCTGTTGTGAGGTTGGGGTGTTGAGGAAGTGCCCCCTCTGTGACACACTGACTGAGGATGGGGGGCTGGACTCAAGCTGCCTCTGGACCTACTTCTGCTTCCTCCACAGAATGGCTCTGGGGGCAAATACTTCTAACCTGATTTTTTTTTTCCACATTCTTATCTATAAAGCGAAGGTATTAATCACTGTCCACAATAAATTTTTTGGGAAGGCTGCTCTGCTTGTACATAAGATCTGTAAGTAGGTTTCAGTAAAAACTTCCTGGTTTTAAAACTGGGAAAAGCAGAATAATCCTCTAAGGTCCAGATTCTTTCTTGTTTGTACGTTCACAGTAAATGGCCACTCAGTATGATGTTTCCATAGTGATCCTGTGAATTCCACATTGGTTTTCTTGTGAGACAGTTCAAAAGTATGTCACACTTAGTTTTATGTGTTAATATTATTACTGGCATATATCTTTAAAACATTCATTTTCTGTATTTCAAAATACAGAAAGGTATGTTGTACTAAAGCTGTTTCATATGCAAACCAGTCTTTTCAATAAGGAGCTCTTAATTTAGAAATGGTATTTTAATTAAAGAATTCATAATTAGGGATGCCTGGGCGGCTCAGCGGTTAAGCGTCTGCCTTCACCTCACGGTGTGATCCTGGAGTCCCAGGATCGAGTCCCGCATCTGGCTCCCTGCATGGACCCTGCTTCACCCTCTGCCTCTGTCTCTGCCTCTCTCTCTGTCTCATGAATAAGTGAATAAAAATATTTTTAAAAAATAAAGAATTCATAATTAGAACTATTAACGGATGTTAGATTTTTGTGAAAATAGATGACAGAGAGAGTTGATCATTTTTTCCCCAGGAATGGCTTATACTGGGAATTTTTCTTAAATGTAAGAAAAAAGCTAATGATATAAAAAGTAATCTTACCATTCACCAAGAGGTCAGGATATGGATGACTCTGACAGAACAATCCATTTTACTTTTAGAAGATGCATTTGTATGCTTTTGAAGACTTGACCCCAGTTACTTACCATCTGAATCAGTATCAGGTGAACTCAGGTGAATTCAAGAGGAAACATAATATTCTTTGCCTCATTGCCTAACAGCACAGAGGTTAACTTGAAAATTGATTACTAAGGTGTAACAGAATGATCATAGAAAACGTGATTTCAAAAATTCACATAAATAAACAGCTTAGGAAACCAGTCATTTGAACATTACTTTTGTCACAATCCTCAAGGTAATTATGAAGAGTTACTGAGAGACTCAACACTTTCTAGGAGATTTTAGACCAATGTAGGAAGCTTAAAAAAAAAAAAAAAAAGGGACTGAACTCAAATTCAGGTGATACTGTTCTAAATACTCAATCTGTGACTGTTCTAGGCTGGACATGAAAAGGATTGGCTCTTGAACTATTTGAAGTAAATCCTCATCTCTCCTCTAAATCATTCTTTATCCCTTTAAAACTTATCCACCCTGAATCCTGTCTCCTCAGTCCTTGATCTTTGCTTTCCAAGATGACTTAGCTAACTAACCTACTAAGTAAGTCAAAGTGCCAATAGGAGGGGCTCCAACTCAACCTTTTCCTCCCTCTGCAGATAACTTCTTTCCATTGCAAGAACTGCTCACCTGAAACCTTACCTGCCACCTTGCTTCTCCCACTCAAAGGAGATGGTTCTAATGTAAGCGGAAGGAAAGGGAAACACTGTGACAGATGTAGAATTTTTAGAGGGGCAGGTCTTTAAGAAATCATGTTAGCAGCCACCTTCATCGTTTGACCTTAGGTCAAAATGGTAATCAAGAAATTGTCATCACAAAGATTAACTGTAACAGGTCCAAGTTTTCTCAGGATCTTGATCTTCACATACCTGTATTAATCTTCACTGCTTACTTTCATGACCTAAACCAAAATAAGCAACTTCAGAATATAGGGAATCAGAGTAACTTCTGGTGGGAAAGCAAGATAATGCTTATAATGCTTTCTTAGGCAATTATACACTAGTTGCTTTTAGTGATTGGATCCAAATAGTGTTCAACATTGAGTTCCATTTTAATGATTATGTTTTGACTAGTATATAAGAAAATTAAGTAAATGTGGGAAACACTTAAATTATCTGAATTTAACCATTTTAATTTTCAAAAGCATAATTACTTTTCACCCCTTGAAATGGCTTTGGACTAGAATTTGTACTGCTATATCAATCTAGGATCATGCCTTTCAGTAGAAATTAGTGTACATTTACTTCGTAACAACAAATTAATAGTTTCCAAGTACTTGCATATTTCAGGATGCATAAACTCATGATGGCTTGGTTATGAAATTCAACCACTGTGACTCTTTTTTAAAAGAAAACTATGGCATGCAGTTCTTTTGATATGCAAATATTAAGTAGTGGGTGCTGAGAATAAGAAAAATGGTAAAATATAGAGACATATAAGATTGTGGAAGGATATGACTTAAGATTCATTATGAAAAGAAGTCCTTAGTGACAAACTTCTGTTCTGAATATATAGCTGATACCATCTTTCCTAGCAAATCAGCAAGGTAAGAATAAAAGGATTGAGGTGCCTGGCTGGCTCAGTTGGGAGAGCATGCAACTCTTGATCTCAGTATTATGAGTTTGAGCCCCACGTTTGGTGCAGTTTACTTTAAAAAAAAAAAAAAGTATATGTTGAAATCATATGGCCCTCCTCAAAAAAAAAAAAAAAATCATCATTTAGAAAAGCTTACTTTGAGGAAAAATTTCCCAGAGCGCTCCCTTCAGTTCTTACTACCAGAGGAAAAGAAGGCCTGCCATATGATGAAAGATATCTAGTATTTTTATCTAGTATATATCTAAGGTTTCATAGTGGTAGATTTTTATCCAAGGTGAGAATGGATAGTTTCTTTGAAGTCTCAGATTTAACTTGGAACCTATCTTCAGCAATTGAATAGAATTGTGCAATAGTAAAGCTTATCTTGACAATGGATGTGGGCCTAATAAAGTATGTGGAGTGAGGGGGGTCTGAAATAGGTCTTCAGAACCACCACGGTCAAGACTCCCACTCTAATTTATATTGTATGATCCAGATAAATTTATATTGCTATACATTGCAAATTATGCTTGTCACAGTTTTATCAAATGCTTAGCAGCCATGGCTGTTGATTGCTAGGTCTAGAATTGTGTCCAGTTCTTACCCTGCCACTCTGCCACTCTACCAGTGGAGTAACTATATTCATTCCTCATTGCCTCGTGACAGCATTTTCTGCCCAACGTCTTGGCTATATTAGACCAGGCTTTGTTTCCTGTGATCACTAGTTTCCACTCAGACACACAGCAGTTCTGTTGTTGGCTAACTTGGTTAACAAGCCTAGTCAAAAATACTGAAAGTGAGCACAGCTTCAACAGTAATGAGCCCTCTGGCCAATCTCATGTCTAAAAGTCTACTCAATATACTTTTTAAAAAGCTATTCCAGGATATTTTCTCCTTTCTTCTGTTTACCAGGGCTAATGTTTTCTATCTCTCGTTATGTTGTCTTAAATGAGATTTAAGATTGTGTAGTAGCATCAGACAAATTGCTCATTCTGCGCAGCCTTAGGAATTCTTCATGCCTGAGAAGTCTGTCTTGGTACATAGTACCGCGGTTTTCTTTTTGAGCACTGAGATCAAAAGATGCACGATGCTTTTCATTTCAGCATACCTTTATAGAGTTTGAGCCAATAAAAAGAAAGCTGTTAGAATGTTTAAGACAGCATAGCACATTGTGAAAAACACTTGCCACTTTTCTGAGCACTCTAATCAGGCAATTTGTGACAAAAGATGAAAGAAAAAAATCCAGTTATCATACTAAACGCATTTTTTTTAAATACCTGTGCTCAGATGTCATCTTGAAAGAATAGGAGAAAAATTTCTCCTGGGTAGAATAGTATGCAAACAATTTACCTTCAACACAAATTAGACATAGCTCTTTAAGAAAGGGTTGAATTATATTGGTTGGAGAGGAACCAGCATAAGGATATTAATATATGTGGAGTATTTACTGTATCTAAGGCACTGTGGATGGGGGGGGTAGTTATTTTTATAATCTTTACGGACTGAAGAATCTGTAAAAGGTATTAAAATCCTCAACTGACATCATTTAATTCAAAGCTTTTCAGCTTTAAGTTAATTCATCTCAAAAAAACACCAAAGGTAAGAAAAAAAATTACTATCAGTAAGAATGATATATTTCCTTGGTTTGGAAATTTCCAAACCACAATATTCAGCCCTGTCAAAATACGTTCATTGGGGAATTTTTAACTTTATAATTTCTTTTGAACTTAATCACAGTTTTACATCTAGCTGGTTTCATGATTAAATAAAAAAGAAGGTGATTCCCCTCTTGCACTGAGGAGACCACATACTTGAATGATACTGTAACTTCTAGGCTCTGCTATAGTAACACTGCAACCAGAAGCATGTGGGAGAAATGTCACTTTATCTGAGAGAGTAAAATCAGACTCAAACAGGAAGTAGCAAATTCATCTTTTTCTTTTTTCTTTCTTTTTTTTTTTTTTTTTTTTAGTCCACTCCTTGCTGAAGACAAGAAGTTCGAGAAACAGCACCTTTTAAGTCCTACTTCCTTTACGTAGACCAAAACCAAAGCCACTGGGGGGTGCTTTCCCCACAGGACTCTCCAAAGAGCAGATGGGGCCATGCTATGATGGATTCATTTGTAGGAGAGACCCCCATTGCCTGTACCCTAGGAAGAAAGGTAAAGCCTCAACTGTTTACTACTGAATAAAAATCTAGCCCAAATTCAACCTTTATAAACCAGGTGGATTCAGGTTTAGTTTTCACAAATCATAAAATACTCTTTTGAATATTTGGGCCCTTTACTTAAATTATCTGGTTCCCAGGTAAAAACTTAAATCAAAAAAGACAGTAGTGCCCGAACTCATGATCGCCTCTTTACATTTTAGCATTTGGTGACTTCAAAGAGTTGTTTTGGTTTTTTGTTTTAAAAGAACAGGCTAGGGACTCCTGGGTGGCTCAGTGGTTTAGAGCCGCCTTTGGCCCAGGGCGTGATCCTGGAGTCTGGGATCGATCCCCACATCAGGCTCCCTGCATGGAGCCTGCTTTTCTCTCTGCCTATGTCTCTGCCTCTCTTTCTGTGTCTCTCATGAATAAATAAAATTTCTAAAAATTTTTTTTAAATTAAAAAAAAAGAACAGGCTATGTATGTATAAATAATCCAGAATTTGAAACATAAGTTTACCTTCAAATATACATAAAGGTAAAAATGTCTTTTTATCACCTCATTTCTCTACCTTTTTCAACAAATTACTTCCTAGGATTTCATGAGCTAACCGTCTCCCTTAAAAGGAAAATAAAGTCTGTTTTTGCTCTCAGATTTATATTCCCTTACTCCAGCATTATAACTACACACACACACACAACCATTTCTCTCTCTCTTGCAGGTGCCGCAGACCAGGAAGGGGAAATCTGTGGTTTAAATTCTTTATGCCTCATCCTCTGAATGCTGGAGGCTTGCTGTAGGCTGTATGCTGTTAATGCTAATCGTGATAGGGGTTTTTACCTCCGACTGACTCCTACATGTTAGCATTAACAGGGTATGATGCCTGTTACTAGCATTCACTGGAACATATTGCTGCCGTGGGAGGATGACAAAGAAGCATGAGTCACCCTGCTGGATAAACTTAAGACTTCGGGCTTTATTATTTTTGTGAATCATAATCTGGTCACCAAGATGTTCCACCTTAAGTTTTAAGAGAGTAAGATCATTCAGATTTATCAGCAGCATTCTGAATGCAAACATTTTTATGTGAACCTTCAAGCCCACATCTTTTGTTTTTATCTTTAGTGGAAAACGTATTCACATCCTTTGCATCAAACTTATGGTGTGTTCATTAGAACTCTTCAGAAACACTTTTCATAACTCAACTGACAGAAATATGGACTAAACACATTCTGACACAATCACTAGAATATCTTTGTCATTAAAAATTAGAAGGACTACTACTCTCCAGTTACATACAAATAAAAATTGTCTGGCAACATTTTTAAACAGATTTTACAAATTGGCCATATTTCCCCCTCATTTAACAATTTTCTATTCAGACAACTTTAGTTTGAAGTTAGCACTTTTATGTGAATCTGAAGGGGGAACTGTAAGGCTATGACAATGAATTTTTTTAATAAAATATTTTTTACCAATTAGCATGGTAAATGATGTCTGAGAGGTAGCCCCTGTCTTTTCCCTACAAGAGACAAAGATTTGATTTTAAAAAAAAAATTCTTTTTGAAATTAAGTCCCAAATCTAGGTTCAACTTTAATAAGCTTCGCCACATAACCATGTCGTGAGGCCAGAGAATCCACTTTTCATCTCTAAGCCTGTGTCTTCATCCACAGAAAGGGGCTAACACTTTACAAGGTCAGTTTGAAATAGAGAACTCTTTGGTAAAATAGCAAGTGTTACATTAATGTTTTAGTAAAATTCATCCAAGAACTAGTCGCTTCCCCCACTTTGTTAGAGAAAAGCTAATGATTTAATTTACAGAATTGTTCAGGTTTGGACTTCTCTGCAGTTTTTTTTTTCCATAATTGACTATATCATTTACAAATAAATAGTTAACTATAATTGTTAGCATATTTAGTGTATATTTGTATTAGCAACTCTTCTAGCAACATTTTGTCAGTTATGCACTGTAACCGAATAAACCTCTTTTAGTCCTTAGTTGATTTAAAGTAATTTGTTATGGCCTTTTTTCTTTTGCAAAGTACAAACTGTAATTTCAGAAGTCATTTGTACAAAAAAACAAACAAACAAAAAAAAACAATGAAAAAAAATTATGAGAATACCAGGGGGAACGATCCTGACCCCTAGGACATGGTATTCTCATCTGAAGGCATCCCCTCAGCCTGGCAAACATTTGCATTCAAGATGTGTGTGCTGCCAAGATAAAGTTCTCTTAACCCGTGGAATGAGCATTTGGCTCCAAAGAGCCCTGAAGTAGGTGCGTCCCTTGAAGGGAGTTTCCTCAGACTACCCATTTTATCTGCGCTGCTCATCTCTAGTTGGAGTCCTTGTTTTGAGTTCCAATTCTCCAAAACCCTGCCTGCTACCTCAGCCAGAATGTTAGGCCTGTGAATATCAAAAAGGCAACATAAGAAAAACTGTGCTGTGAGGGGCACCTGGGTGGCTCAGTCCATTAAGCACCAACTCCTGGTTTTGACTTAGGTCATGATCTTAGGGTCCTGGGATTGAGCCCCACATCAGGCTTCTGCTCAGTGCAGAATCCACCGGAGATTCTCTCTCTCTCTCTCTCTCTCTCCCCCCTGACCCTCCCCCTGCTCGCACAATCTCTCTAAAGTAAATCTTTAAAAAAGAAAAGAAAAACTGCACTGTGAAATGCTTTATTTCAAGAGCGCTAGACTACATGAAACTTGGGTGAGTTCCTTAATCTCTGTGTCAGTTGTCTCACCAGTGAAATGATGAATCTATTTCTGAAGGATGATGAGCTTGGTGAAATAGTGCATGTAAAGAGCACAGTGTCTTATCATGCATTACATGTTAAATGAACACTAGCTTTAACACTTCTATATTTCAGTCATTAAATCAAACGGTCTCCTGTAGCACATCTCCCCGAGGACACTTAGCTCCAACCTAACCATAATCCCATGGTGAGAACCGAGATCTGCCAGGGTCGCTGGGTTTTCTCTGATGCCCGGCTCTCCTCGGCTGCTAGTTCCTGATCTCCCAGTCTTGGAGTCCTCCTGACCAATATGTTCAGCCATGCCAAAAATTCTTGGAACATGCGTAAGACTGAGTGTGTGTTTAGGTTGGAGGAAGGGGTAAGTAGCAGAGAAGTGCTTGTGTGTTTTGAAGTGACAAACTAAGGGTAGCTGAAGTGAAAGTGGGTGCTGTGGCAGATGGAGAAGGTAAAAGGAACTTGATTTTGTACACAGAATGCTGAATGAATTGAGTGAAGCATGACATCATGCAGGACATGGTTTCTTTAAAAAAAAAAAAAAAGCAAACTTGAAGAATATCAAGAGGGTTGCCTAGGATCTGACCCACTTCCCCAGAAACCTGCTGAATTAGAGACTATTCACTGTCACCAGTAAGACTCAGGAGCTAAAAAATTAAAGAGGGGGTAAAGAAAACAAAGCCAAGGGATTGAAGGATATATAGAAAACATGGAGTATTAGAATTTTTCCAAAAATAAAGAGATGACCAGTACTTTTGTCAAAGAAATTTGGGGAAAATTTCTGAAGAGGCAAAAAAAGCTTGAAAAAATTAGTAAATTGGAAGCGCTCAAAAAAAAAAAGCTGACCCATTAGGTGGTTTTCAGGTAATATTGACGAGAAAACAATGAAAACAACAAAAAAACTGGTACAAAAGAGTTCAGCTTTGCACTTTGGACTTCAAATTCTTTCCTGGCAGTAGGGATAAGGAAATAATGTACACATAAAGGGTCTGGGGCTTTCTTCTACTATTATAACGGATCTAAGTATTCCAGTATTAGTCTGCACCTGGTTAACACATATATTCCTAACCGCTCAAGTAATGGATTTGTTTTAGATAGATTTATCAAATATCATTCTTCCACTGTTCTTTGCAGTGCTAGTCTGAACACACTGCCTCATAATTTATTGTGGTGTGTAAATGACTGCACTAGAAGAAGTGTATCCTTGAGGGTCCATCCACCGTCTTGCAGATTTATGTCATATTCAAATGTTTACTGATTTAATCACACCATTATAATTCCAAGTCCAATTGTAAAAACAAGTTTAAATATAATGAACATTTCACGCTATGCCCATGGGCTCCAAGGGGTGATTTTTAGTAAATAAAAGGTCATTACAGCAAACAAATGACTGAAAAATTCTACATTTACTGAAGAGCTAGTGCAGCAATTCTTACTTTGGAAACATGTCCAGGTGGAGGCTTCCAGGCTCCCGGTGCAAAGCTTCTGATTTGTAGTGAAGCTCAGGAAACTACCCTCTTATCAGGCTAACCAAGTGATCCAGAAGCAAATGGTTCACAAGCCAACTCTGAGAAACAGTGGTTTATACCCAGCACTACTGATGACATGGCAACTAGGAATGACGCCCAACAGAAATCCTGCAACATACAGATGCAATTCTGTTGACTGTTCACACACTGTTTATTCTGTGTAAGGACAAGTTCTGCTGCATGGGTGGAGTGATGAGGTGCCAGGTCCTTGATATCTTTGGGGGATAAACAGCCATTACATTTCAGGGCCTATTATCCTTCTCCACCAAAAACATGAATAACCTTGGACTAGCCATGCCCAAACTATCAGCTGCTGCTTAGAGCAGTCATTAGGGAAGGTCAGTGAGAGGATCAGGTGCCAGTTGCTGTCTTGGAAAGAGTAGGTTGACTGATGAAACAACCACAAAATGTCACTGCCATCCTCACTCATCCTGTGCTGCCAAAGCTTCACCAATCAGGATATCCAGTCTCCACTTAGGAAAATCCTATCCTTTCCCAAATGCTGACAGCTCAACAATTTCTGATCCTTTGGCCTGTGCCTAGCACATAGGAAAAGCTGGAAAGGCTTGCACCCAGAGTGATCTTTCTCCTCTGTTCTCCCAAAGTGCACTTTGTAGCTCTCCTATAAAAGTGCTTCAAGCTTGTGCCCCACATTTGCTATCTGTGTATGTCTTGTCCTCTTTTCTAGATCTTGAGTTCATATGGGAAAGAAATACCATTTTATACTTGTCTGTATCCCACTCAGCTCAGGGCCTTGCACAGTTACTTACGTGGAATGGGGAAATGTATTCAAGTCTCCACTGACTGAAAATACAGCTTGTTCTGATGTCGGAGACTACCTGTACCTGGCATATGTATGTCTTGACTAAAGGGACTGTTTTTCTAGTTGACCTGTATGAACTCATTACAGACAGCTCAAGCATCAATTTGGCTTTTTTCCCTAAATTCCCCAGATCAAGAAGGCCATCTCCATACTCATTTTAAGAAATTCCATTATTGAAAAAATATATATGAAAGTTTGTCCTTTTAATCTCTACAGGCAGGCTTAAAAATAACACCCAATTTGGAGATCCCTTAGAAATAATATCGTAGCAATAACCCCTCCTAAAACTCTTCTCTATTTTCCCTTTTATTCAACATATTGTAACCATGTATGAAACCTTAAATCTGCTCATTGGATAAATTTATCCTTAAGAGGATGTTATCTATATTATCAAAACTTAAAATGCACATACTTTTTTGACAAACAGGATCACCTATTTATATTATATGAGCAATTAGGTGGCTCAGTTGGTTAAGTGTCAGACTCTTGGTTTTGGCTCAGGTTATGATCCCAGAGTCGTGAGATCAAGTGCAGAGTCTGCTTGAGATCCTCTATCTCCCTCTGCCCCCTCCTCCCTGCTTGTGCATGTGTGCTCTCTCTGAAATTAAATAAATCTTAAAATAAATTAAATTTTTAAAATTTGTATCATAGAACTACAAGCACATGTGTATAATCATGCATACAAGTTACTAATTGAAGCATTACTTTAATACCAAAAATTAAAAATCAACCATTAATAGGGACTGATAAAATAATGGTACACATGTAGATGGAATACTATATACTGAAAGAATAGAAATAAAATGTGTAACTCCTAAAACAGAAAAGGAGGGGGCACCTGGGTGACTCAGTGGGTTAAGCATCTGACTCTTGATTTTGGCTCAGGTCATGATCTCAGGGTGGTGAGATGGATCCCACAAGCTCAGTGCTAAGTGGGGAGCCAGCTTAGGATTCTCTCTTTCTTTCTCCACCTCTATCCCCAGCCAGCCCATTCACAACTTCCTTCTAAAAAAGAGAGAGAGACAGAAAGAGAGACAGAGAGAGATACACTCTTAGGAAAAAGAAAGAGAAAATAAGGAAAATCAGATCAATTTAATACATGGCAAGAAACAAGAATAAAAAAAAGAAATAATCACAGTAAAATATACATGCATTAAAACTTATCTATTAAAAGACAGTAATTCCAAGACTTGGTTTTAAAAGAAAATAACAGTTTCATGCTGTTTGCAAAAGAGACTTGAAATATAATGATCAAAAAGAAAAAAGTTGAGAGTAAGGGGGAGTAAGTAAGTAAGCAAATACCAGGAAAATACTAACAAAACCCCAAGGTAATAACAGAACCAGATTAAAGAAAAAATAAATTAAGGAAACCAGATTAAAGGGGATGAAATCATTATGAGGGATACAGAGGATCCTTATTTAATGATAAAAAGAAACACTTTGCCAGCAAGTTATAAAAACTCCAAACCAGAATACACGGTGCTAACAAAACAGTCTCAAAATATAAGCAAATACTGATTTAATTACAGCAGAAATGGTAAAATCCACAATCATTACAGAAGCATGGATTTAAGGGAGAAAAAAAAAGTTTCCTCTATGCTTTTTTTAAAGAGAAAACCTAATCCATAATGATACAAAAAGCTGAAAGGAATGAAAAAATATTTACCAAATCCTAAAGAAACCTCATGGAGAAATTTCAGTATCAGAAAAACAGATTTAAGACAAGTGGCTCAGAAACTGACAAGCTGATCCTACAATAAACACTAAGATGTTTAAAAAAGAACAGTAGGTAAGGCCTCATCCTACCAGAACTCTGAACGTGTTAGCTATAATAAGGAAAACTGTGTGACAGTGGCACAAAGGCAGACAAATGGGCCAGTGAAGTCCATCTGGGCAGGTAAAGGAATCTGATACATGAGAGTGCTGCATAATCACACAGTCAGCAGAAAAGAAATGGCACAGAATAACTATCCATGTGGCAGAGGGGGGATTCAAAGTTAGATTCCTTCCCTCACTCTATATGCAAAATTAAACATCAAGCATACAACTAAATGTGAAAAACGAGACTTTAAAATATTTCTTAAAAATACAAAACAATGCCTTATTTTTTTCTTCAAATTTTTATTTAGATTTCTGTTGGTTGGGACGCCTGGATGGCTCAGCGGTTGAGCATCTGCCTTCGGCTCAGGTCCTGATCCCGGGATTTGGGATCGAGTCCTGCTCGAGCCTGCTTCTCCCTCTGCCTATGTCTCTGCCTCTCTCTCTTTCCGTGTCTCTCATGAATAAATAAAATTGTTAAATAAACATGTAATAAATTAAATAAATTCCTACTAGTTAACACCCAGTGTATTTTATTTTCAGGTATAGAATTTAGCAATTCATCACTTACATACAACACCCCATGCTCCTTTCAAGTTAGAAAAGGCTTTCTTGAATTTCTTAAACATGTATAAATCTTAAAAGAAAAAAAAATGGGATAATTTCGACCACATTAAAAATAAAGATAGCACAAAGTTAAAAGGTAAGCCAGACTAGAGAGGATATTTACAGTAACAAAGGTTTGGCTTTCTGAATACATAAAGAACTCCTATCAAAAGGACCAAAGATCCAGTTTAAAAAAAGAAAAAAAAAGGCAAAGGCTACATACTGGTAACTCACAGAAGAGAACACCTTCTTGGATAAAAAAATAAAGTGAAAAGATGCTCATTGTCGCTGGATTTTCAGTATTAAACAAACTGAATTAAATGACAGGATCAGGCATAGGCCACCAACCTGAACGAATGATAAGTGTTTGTGAGGGAGACGGTAAACAGAACCACCACTGCTGATAGGGAGTAAACTGGTACAACTATGGTGGTGACTACTAACATTTGGCAAAGTTGCAAGTGCATGTTCCACTTCAGGGTACATACCCTACAGCTGCTGTCAAACGTGCACACAAATAAATATACACAAGAATGTTTTCTTTTCATGATACTAAAAAGTAAAGGGGCACCTGGCTGGCTCACCTGGTGGAGCAGGCAACTCTTGATCTCGGGGTTGTGGGTTCAAGCCCTGTGTTGGGTGCAGAGATTACTTACAAATATAATCTTAAAAAAATTCTAAAAAGTCAAGACCATCTGCAATGGCCATCAATTAGAGCAATTAATTGTGGGATTCATCATACAATGGGATACGTGTACGAACACGTAGACTGTACGTAGACTAGCTCTACACATATCAACATGTTAAATGTGAGAACATGATGCTATGTAATAAGTTTTAAAGGGATATGTACTGTGAGACCAATTATGCTTAGTTTAAAACAGGACACTATACACGGTAAATCATGAAGGGTAAGGATATGCACAAAAAGGACAGTAGCTCTTGGAAGGACATGACAACAGGGAGATTTTCAATGGATAGGCAGCTTTTTGTTTATTTAAAAAGAAGGATCTGAAGTAAATAAGGAAAAGGTTAACAGTGGTTAAATCTGGGTAGTGACTATATGTCAACACTCTTGGCTGCAAACACCAGGATCTGCTCTAGCCAGTTTAAGCAAAGAACAAATGGCTGGCAAATGGGCTCAGGCTTGGGAATCCAGTTACACAACTTTGAAAAATGCCATTACACCAGAGTTGCTGCAGGGGGAGAAGTACAGAGCATGGCCCACTTTGTGCCGCCAACTGCCTTGAAAGCCACAAGTCACTTCTCCCCTAACAAAACGTGCCACTCTATCTTCACAGAGCCACATCCAAAGTTCATACGTCTAACTGGTGACCTTGGATGCCTGTCTGAGCCCCCAGCGACAAGGAAATTCTGGAAATTACGTTTCAGTCTTCTACTTGGTTAGATAAGATCCATAAAGTGGGAGGGTCACCAGAGTAGATATTGAAGCAGTGCTAGGTACCCAAAAAGCAGGACAAATTCCACTCACACGGGGATTAAATCATTTTCCGTATTTTCCTGTATGCTCCAAATAGTTCATATTAAAAAAAAAAATCAAAATACAAATCCACCAAGGGTATGGAAGAGGAAAGCAGCAGCAAATTTCCAGGAATTTCCAAAAGACGTGACTAATATAACAGTAGAGGATGTCACCACTTAGAATATTAAGTGGAGGGAGCCCATCACAAGACAGAACCAACCTGCCCAGATGGGCTTGGAGAAACTCAAGAGGTGTAGAAAACAGAAGAGGAGCTTAAAAGAAAGAGATTAAAAGTCTTATACAAACCAGTTGACCTTGACCCCACATCTCCTATCTCCAAAAACGGAAGGATATGGATTCTGGTCTTTCCTCCCAGGTAAACTATTGGAGGGATCTCATGAAATAAGTGGAATAAGCTCTCTGCTCTGAGAAGAATGAGAGCAGTCAGTATCTGTCACCAAGACACAAGATCTTTTCTTTCTAGCATTTAGAAAATCCCCATCGTAATAGCCAATGTCGGTGACACAAGTTCAATTAAAAAGATGAGGATATAAAAGCCAAAAAAGGGGGGGGGGCAGGGGGGATACAGAAGACCAATATGGAAGATCCAAAATCCAACTACACACTATTAAACAGAAAAAGGGAATAAAATATTTAGAAAGAAAAATCTTCCTAAGCTCAAGAGATGTTAAAATTAAAAGTACCACCTGGGCAGCCTGGGTGGCTCAGCAGTTTAGCGCTGCTAGGGCCCAGGGTGTGATCCTGGGGACCCGGGATAGAGTCCCATGTCACACTCCCTGCATGGAGCCTGCTTATCCCTCTGCCTGTGTCTCTGCCTCTGTGTCTCTCATGAATAAATAAAATCTTAAAAAAAAAATTTTGAAAGGACCAAAGAGAATAATTAAAAACCTAGATACAGATAAAAATTTTACCACTTTATAACACCAAGAACATTAATATCCTAAAAGTATCCAGTGTGTATGCATGTGGGTGTATGGCAGGGCGGGTGGTATGAAGAAGGCAGGGTTGCAGAGAACAGTTTATATGAAAAAGGAACAAAATCAGATGGGTATCAGTCTTTTTCATTAGCAACATCAGATGCCAAGAAGATCCTTGAGTTGCTTTCAAAGTCTTGACAGAAAACTATTTTTCAATCTACAATTCTCTACCTAGCCAGTTGATCCAATGTAAGTTGCCAAACAAAGCTACTTTAGACATGCAAAGGCTCACCTCTTAAGACAGTTTTTCTCAAGATGTAATTTACTATGGACTCCAGCACAATGAAGAAGTTAATAAAGGAACAGGAAGATATGGTCTCTAAAAGTAGATTCCACCCAGGGAAGAAATAAAATCTTTAGAAGAAACCTGTGCACTAAGGCCAGGAATAAATTTCTTAGCAAAAGTTTTTAAAAGACTGATAATTAAGACTTGCCCCAGGCACGGGGAAGCAGGCACTCTTCACTGCTGTAGGTACAGCCATGTGGCAAAATCTTTTGGAAGCTAAGATCGGATAGTACCTGCCAAAAATTCTGTCAGAAATCTATTCCTACAAAGTATTTATACATGAGATGGTGCAGAGCAGTACATGAGATCATGTGAGTGTAGTTACCTGGATCCAAATTCCAGATTTGCTACTGGCCAGTTCTATGGTCTGTCAGTTTCCTCACTTACAAAATGGAAATGCCTTCTCAACACATTGTGAGGATTAAATAAGAGATTCCATGTGAAAGGCTTAGTTAGCATCATGGCCAGTATATAGGAAATACTAAATTAACTTTGTAAATCCTCAGCTAATCTATCCACAAAACACTTGCCACTGTACACAAGGATGTTTATTGTGCCATTGTTTAAAATAGCAAAAGTGCAAACTAGTATAATTATTTATGCTTTTAAAAGATTCCATTTGTATTTGTACATATATGTTTATAGATAAAAAAGGACTGAAAGAGAAAACATGTCAAAATGTTACATCTGCAGAGTCAGATGGCACAGGGTTGTTTCTGCATAAAATTTTTATTGTGAACAGCCTATGTAGTTTTAACCTTTAAAGAAAGTAAAAAGTAAAAAAAATAATAAACAACCATATAAATCAAATGGAGAAAAATGACAGTTAATCTTTTTTTAAAAAAGATTTATTTATTTGAGTAAGAACCCAAGTGGGGGGAGGGGTAGAGGGAGAAAAAGAATCCCAAGCAGACTCCATGCCAAGCACAGAGCCTGACACAGGGCTCCATGTGAGATCATGACCTGAGCTGAAACCAAGAGTAGGACGCCCAACCCACTGAGACCCTCTGGTGTACCAACAGTGAAGAGTTATAAGCAAACACAAATATTTCATAGAAAACTTTTATTTTAATTTACTATACATATTTAAATTTTAGGAAGTCACTAGGTCGATGCACTTTCCTCTGTAGGTTTAGTTTGATCTTCAGTTACCTGTAAATACACAAATACTTTATTTTTCTAATAATAACCACTTTTAGTTTTACCTTTCACCCACCATTTTAAATCATTCACAGTCCCTCTCCTATAATGACCGTTGGTCTTTCTCCTTCACTAGTAATTATTATAGAAATTTAAGCAGAAAAAGAAGAAAACTTACAAGGCCAGGTTCCCAATATATCAAGTAAAGTACAACAATTTCATTAAAAATATAATCTGAGGCATGTCTAGGCTTCTCCAGCTTGTAATTTTATTTTTCAATTACAAAATGAAATCATTCATGTGAGAAAAATACCAGCAATGCTATAACACGGTATTTTAAACCAACAGATTTTCTTGGAAGGTATAATTCTATTTTAAATACAGTGGATCACAGGTTTAGTAGAAATACATATGTCCATATTTCTATTCTGTGTCACTCAAACACATCAAACAGCTAAACTTAGTCCTCACCATCCCAATATCCACCCCACCTCCAGCATTATCTTTCTCAGTGAAGGGCTCTACCCAGCTGTCCACACCTGCCATTAGAGAATCTGTGGTTCTCTTACATGCATACTCAATCAACAGTCCTAATTCTACCCAAGTGGCTTTCACTGTGGCACCTGAACTTCAGGATCTCATCACCTTCTATCCCTCTAACGGGACTGCTGGCTTAAGTCACAGCTTTCTTCCACACTGCCTCAGAGTAAGCTTTTAAACATGAATAGCTGACCAATAGGTCACTTCCTTTTTCAAATTCTCCAGTTACCTCTAATCACTTCCAGGAGGGGAATGCAAATTCCATATTATGGAAGACAAGCTCCTCATATGCTATCTCCAACAGACTTTTTTTTTTTAATAAATTTATTTTTTATTGGTGTTCAATTTGCCTCTCCAACAGACTTATTTTGTTGGACCCATCACCCACCCTACATATGAATGTACATTTAGGTTCATCTTAAATTCACCACGCTCTCCATTGCTCCATGCCTCTGGCAAGCAGCTTCCTCTGAGATAACGCCCAACCCATCCCCCAGCAAATTATCTGCCAGGCCCAATTTTAGTCATCCTTTAAAACTAGCGTAAGCAACACCAATCCCTGGGAACCTCCTTTAACCAACCCATCAGCTTGGTATGGGTCCTTTTCTGTATGCTAGAACTCCACATGTACACCCAACTGTGGGCTTGTAAGTCCAGCTATCCAGTAAAATAACTTCTCTGAGGCCAGTAAGTAGGTTTTGTTCATTTCTGTATCTACAGCTCCTGCCACATAACAGACACTTGGTATGTCTATGTTAGTTGAATTAATGAACCATATCTTTAACCTATTCCCTTTAAACAAGCAAAATGGAAAGAAGGAAGCTGAACCAGAATAAATGTTGCAAAAACAGCTACTCACTGATTCTTATTAGATACTCTGGGTTACCTTCTCTACTATTTTTCTACATTATATACTCATTTCTTCTCTAGTTTCTTAATCTAAAATGATCATTATGATGAAGGGGATTAAGAGCACACTTATTGTGATGAGCACTGAGAAATGTATAGCATTAATGAATTATTATATTGTACACCTGAAACTAACAGCACTGAGTTAATACTTGAATAATATATAAATTAAAAATAAATGATAAAATGATCATGTGACCAAAGAGACAAAATTATTCTATCCATTCAAAAATATTTTCTCTTCATGAGAAAATTAGATGTAATCTTTACACAAGAATATTATGACTATGTGCCTCAACAATAAATTGTCTGTAAAATTATTAATAAAGACTAGGTTTGTACATCATCATAAAAAAATAATTACGTAGCCCACATACCAAAGGTTGGGCTCAAAATTTGGCATGACATATATATATAACAAGCCCGGAATGGGTTAACAGACTGACTATAAATGTACCAGCAAAAACAATTAGAAAACCACATGAGGAGTTAGATAACAAGTGGAAATTTTAAGAATGGATGTTTGTTTAGAGATCATTCTGCTAAACATGAAATGTTCAATGAAGATCGTAAGACTTGGATGAGGTACTGAAGAATAAGTAGGATGTATTCTATTATAGACAGGAAAAGAAATGGAAACAGATCCAGGCAGAAAAACTGTCATGAATAAACAAACTTGAAAATAAGTCTGAGTTAACAATACTAATATCATATATTTGAAAGTTACTAAGAGTAGATTTTAAAAGTTCTCACCACATACACACAATATGTAACTCTATGAGGTGATGGGAATGCTAACTCACCTTATTGTGGTAACTAGTTTGCAATACATACATATCTTGAATGATTACAACATACATCTTAAACTTAGACAATGCTATATGGAAGTTATATCTCAGTAAAGCTGGGGAAAAAATAAAGTGATATAAGAGAAGAAGAAGAAAAGAAGGAGGAGAAGGAGAAGAAGAAAGAAGAAAGAAGAAAGAAAAAAGAAGAAGAAAAGGAAGGAAGGAAGGAAGGAAGGAAGGAAGGAAGGAAGGAAGGAAGGAAGGAAGGAAGGAAGGAAAAGTTTGATGTGTGTTTATAAGCTTGACTAGAGTGGAAAATTAGGGTAACTATGAAGGGCTCATGAGGCCAGATTACACAGAATAGCTATCAGATAATGTAAGTAAAGGATGAGCACTTAGTCCATGAAAGAGTAAATAGGGACAGAATAGCCAAAAAATATAATCATTCATACTTGTGAAATCTAAATGCTAATGACACAGAATGAACTAAAAACACAATTACTCAAATACTGTTTTTCAGGACATTTGCACATTGAATGTGACAACCAATAGTCAACGCAGCTTTAAAATACATCTGAAAAATCTTAATCTTTAAATAAATGCTCATTAAGCTTACAAAAAAATTATCAAAGACCTAATTAACCCACTGGACCCACTAAGAACTATCACCTCTACAGAGCAGTATTCTTATTCTTCTTCAAGTTCTACAATATCATTTCCATGGTAGTAACAAACAAGAACAGGAGAATTGCCAAGTTACAACCATTCTCTTGCCAAGATTCTACTGGAGTCAACAACTATAACACTGCTATAACACTGCTTTAGCTATTAAGACAACTAATTACTTTTTTCTTTCATTTTCTTTTCTTCTCTTTTTTATTTGTTGTGTTGTTGCTTAATTCCAATAAAAATTTCTTCATGAACAGTACTCGTTAGCTGTCAAAAAACACTTACCATTTTCCGAGATCTTTCCAATAGTTTATGCCATATAGTAAAATGTGCCTTGAAAAGAAAAGATTCACTATGAATTAAATAGAGCAATAAACTAAAATAAAAGGAAATGAGTCTTACATAGGTTTTAAACAAAAACATAAGAAGTCAGGAGGTACTAATAAGGCTAAATGGTTACAGAAGTAGAGAGTAGGGGGAAAAGGTACTTTACAGGATAGCTGCTTCATTTAGCATGTAAGGGGAAAAAAAGTAAGTACTAAAAATGCCATTCCTCCTCTTTTATCCCTCCTCATCATTACCATAACAGACAGCACTCCTTCTAATGGGAAGCAAAACTCTGCCCCACTTTCCCATGGGCTGCAAGTCTTTCCGTAAATAGCCATTTTCAACAGACTAGAGGTCATTCGTCAATCACTAGCAATCACAAGGAGAGGTTCATCAAGAACCAACAGTGACTGACCATGACATCTTAATGCTGAAACAGCAGTTCTACAGGATTTAGCAAATTAACCCAAAGAACAAGAAAAACTAGTGAAGACAATAATAAGATTATAGAACCAATTTATTTAATCCTTAACAATTTTATATAGGAGGGGAGTCTCAGAAGGCACAGATGAAAACTGTGCAAAATGCATAAGGATCACACCAATTTTACTAAGTCATTTAAAGGTGATACTGAGGGGGACACCTACGTGGCTCAATAGTTGAGTATCTGCCTTCAGCTCAGGGCATGATCCCTGGACCAGGGATTGAATCCTGCGCAGGGAGCCTGCTTCTCCCTCTGCCTGTGTCTCTGCCTCTCTCTCTGTGTCTCTTATGAATAAATAAATAAAACCTTAAACATAAATAAATAATAAATAAATAAATAAAATAAAGGTGATACTGAAGGATATGTGTGAGCCAGTGACATCACACTGAATAACCTGGTAAAATCCAGGATAAAAGGTAAAATTACTATATGCATGTATAAATCCCTCTGGAGAAAAGATCAGCATCGCATTTTTAAAAAGAAAATGATGGACAGCTGGTGCAAACCCTACAACGTGGCTGATGGAGAAAGTGGTATGAGAGGTCAGAGAGGCAGGCAAGGGCCAGATAACGTAGGGTTTTGTGAGACAAGGTACAGGGTTGGTATTTTATAAGAAGCCCCTGGAACGTTTTGGGCAAAGGGATTACGTGATCTGATTTGTGATGAAAAAGGTTATTTGGCTACTAAGTAGAAAATGTGTTTTGGTGGGGGCAGAAGTGAAGGGATGAAGAATAAGAGCAGTTTGGAAAGGGTAGTGGTAGTAGATGAGATGCTACACAACTGAGGGACTTGGCATGTTTTAGAATTAAGAGTTTAAAAGATTTGCTGATGGATGTCATGGGGCATGGATGGGAGGGAAACAGAATCAAGGATTACCCACGTCTAAGTAGATGATGGTGTCATTTACTGAGATGCAGACAGCTAGGAAAAGAAACAGATATGTGGAAAAAATCAAACATGTAAAGGACAAAAGATAAAAAGTACAAAACGCTGATGAAGGATTTAAATAAAAGACACACTATAAAAAAAAAAAAAAAGACACACTATATTCATAGACAAGAAGATACAATTTAGTAAAGATGTCAATTCTCTGGGATGCCTGGGTGGCTCAGCAGTTGGGCATCTGCCTTCAGCTCAGGGCATGATCCCCAGTCCAGGGATTGAGTCCCACACTGGGCTCCCTGCAAGGAGCCTGCTTCTCCTGTCTATGTCTCTGCCTCTTTCTCTGTCTCTCATGAATAAATAAGTAAAATAAAAATAAAAAATAAAAAAAAGATGTCAATTCTCTCCAAATTGATATAAAGGCTTAATACAATTCCTATCAAAATCCCAATAAGACTTGTCAATACAAAATGATTATCCTAAAATTAAATAAAAAGGCAAAGAATCTAAAATGGATTCACAATAGTTTAAACAATTTTCATAAATAATAACAACATGGGATGAATTATTCTACTTGATTTCAAGAACTGTTTATAGCTAGAGTAATCAAGACTGTGATAGTGGCAGAAGGACAGACACACAGATCAATGGAACAGAATAGAGAACCCAGAAGTAGAACCATACGAATATACCCAACTGATTTTTAACAAGGGTGCAAAAGTAATTTAATGGAGGAAGGACAGCCTTTTTAACAAATGACGTTGGAGCAATTTGACATGTATAAACAAGAAAAATGAACTACAACCTAAATCTCACACCTTATACAAAATTTAGCACAAAATGAACCACAGACTTAAATATAAAACTATAAAACTTTTAGAGGGAAAGTAAGAGAAGAGAATCTTTGGTATCTAGGTCCAAGCAAAGAAATCTTTGAAGTAACACCAAAAACATAATCCATAATCAGAAAAAATGATAAACTAGACTTCATCAAAATTAAAAACTTCTGTTCCACTAAAAACTTCTGATCTTTTGTTAAGAGGATAAAAAGACAAACTACTGATAGAAAATATATGCAATACATATTTAACAAAAGACTAGTATCCAGAATATACTGGGAAAAAACTCAAAATTCAACAGTAAAAAAGCAAACAATCCAATTAGAACATAAGCAAAAAACATCAACAGACTTTTCACCAAAAAAGATACACAGATGGCAAATAAACACATGAAAAGATGTTTAACACAATTAGCCAACAGGAAAATGCAAATTAAAACGACAGTGAGAAAACACTATAAACCTATCATAGTGGCTAAAATAAAAAATAGTGACAATGTCAAAAGCTGGCAATGATCAAAAAACTGATTACTAACACATTGCTGATGGGAACAGTAAAATGGTACAGTCACTCTGGAACACAGTTTGATGAGTTTCCTAAAAAAAACTAAGTATGTGCCTACCATTCGACCCAGCAATTGTACTCCTGGGTATTTATCCCAGAGAAATTAAAACATATATTCAAAAAAAACCTGTACACAAATGCTCACAGCAGCTTTATCCATAATAGCTAAAAACTAGAAACAACCCAAATATCCTTTAACAGTGGAATGGTTAAACAAACCACAGTAGATCCATATCACGGAAGACTGCTCAGCAATAAAAAAAGAAACAACTATTGATACACAGAACTTCAATGAATCCTCAGAGAATTACACTGAGTGAAAAAAAGTCAATCCCAAAGATTATATAATGTATGATCCCATTCATGATATTCTTGAAATGAAAATTTGTAGAAGAGGCTAACAGTTGGCAGGGGTTAAGGAGGTGGGGGTAGGGCATAGGAGAGTGAGGGTGGCTACAAAAGGCAATCATGAGAAAGCCTTGCGAAGAGATTGTACTGCATCCTCACTGTGTCAATGTCCATACTCTGGTTGTGAAACTGTGCTACACTTTTACAAGATGTTATCATTAAGGAAACTAGGTAAAGGTACTTGGGATCTCTATATTATTTCTTATAACTGCATGTGAACCCACACAGATTTTTAATTATCTCAAAATCCAAAGTTGAATTAAAAAAAAAAAAAAGCATTAACAAAGGGTGGGAACAATATGGAAAATAACAGACTCTGGGTCATGAATAGATCAGAAAAATTAGGGAGGAAGAGCCTGCCAAACCTAAGTCCACAAGGCATTCCAGAAGATCCTATCAATATGCGCTCCAATAATCCTCAGTGTACCCTCCTCCCTTATACTAATTTGAAAAATTAAAATTACTATCTCAGTTTGATTCAAGTTTTTCAACTAATATTTCTTTTGTTGAATGATCTATTTATATTCCAGGGAAAATTGTTTTTATCATAAACCTGAATTTACAAAGTATTAATGTCATATAACTTAATGAAAATCATAATGTATGTCCTTCAAATTGGTAGAAATTCAAGATCAGAATCACACCCACCCTCAAACTGGACAACCTGAAACTTTAAGCTTTACTTACTTTTAAGTGTACAGGTAAAGACAGACCCTGGAATCTTCGTACAAGATTCAACTGGTTGGCTTGAAGATTATGAACTGCTGACACTTCATACTGGAAACAAATACTAGTTCTTGGAATGAGAGGACCCTCACTCACATCAATGAAGTCACCAAATCTAATTTGATATTAAAAACAAACAAACAAAACTTCAAAATCAAACCATTTATAGTAGTTTGGAAAAAATCTATTCATTCTCTTTGGGAAAATGTCCCTAAGTCAAGAACATTCCATGAGGAATGTTCAATTCAGTCTCTATTGCTCCTGATACAACAATCTCACACGAGGAGTTAAAATTATGAAAATTAATGTCAAGTGACCTTGTTCTTTATTAGCTTTGATATAACTTTAGAGATTTTTAAGATCACTGAACATATCATGCTATCAAGTGAATCCAATGTCTAAAACTCATCTACAACCTCATATATAAACTCATTGCATAGAGTTTAAAACTCACTGTATACAACAGATTGTCCAAAGAGCAGCTTTGTAGAAGAAAAATAACTGAGTCAAGAAAACATGAGGCTGAGAAAACAGAGGCCATGAAGTCACTTCTGCATATGCATTGTCCTACCTCCCTCATCCCTGTATCAGAAAGCACATTCCTAGTTTAACTACTTATATGTAACATAAGTAGTAATTAACTAGTCAGTATTCATATTTGTACATAGACATGAATCACGTTCAATTCGTAACAATGAATATTTTGCCCAGTTTCAAAATTAACTTTTAAAAATCACATTTTTAAAGGATGTTTTCAACTCTCAAAATGTGGAAATAAAAATAACAATAAAATGAGGAACAGAAACTACAACTGCTCCTGAAGATAATTTAAATCTCCCAGGTACCACCATACCAAAACAATGAGCAAAGCAGCAGAAATTAACGTATTAAGAATAACAAACTAGGGTACAAATTCATCTTTTTCAGTCATATACTACATCAGGTAACAATAAAGCTAAGCCTTCCTATAAATTAGCATGACAGCCAATGTATTTTTACTTACCTGTGTAGCTTAACTATTCTCTCAGGGTTCTGAGATGCCTTCTCTTCTATGAAATCCATTTTGTACCTAAAAAGCAGCAAAGGAAAAAAAAAAAAAAAAACTTTTACTTCACACACACACACACACACATACATATAAAGGTGTTTAAGTAACCCTCCTCCCTTTCTCTTCCTCTTAAGCCATAGTTTTTGAAAGAAGGGTTTACACCTGGAGCCTCCCTTCCTTGAGTCTGGCCACAGCCTCACGACTGCACCAAACTGTTGTCCCCAAAGCCACAGGAACTTCCCTGGTTTGAATAGAATGGACACCTTTCTGTCCTCATTTCCACTGCTCACCTCCACCTCTCCAAATGCTCTTTTCCACCAGCTTCCATGACACTCCCTGTTTGTTATTTTAACTCTCTGGCCACGTTTCCCCTTCTCCACCCTCCAGGGGACCTGTCCTACAGCCTCTTTTCACAATGCATCCTCCCTGGGCTGGCTCCTGAATGTGTGCAGCTTTAATTACCACTTCTGCATTCCTCTCTTCCACAGTTCAGCTTCTAATCCACATCCCTCTCTGAGCTCTGAATTAGAGATCTAAGACCCTCCTGGACATCCACTACGATGTTCCAGAAGCATCTTATATTCTGAAATTCTCTCTTTTTAAAGATCTTATTTATTCATGCATGAGAGACACGGAGAGAGAGGCAGAGACATACACAGAGGGAGAGCAGGCTCCCTGCGGGAAGCCTGATGCGGGACTTGATCTCAGGACCTTGAGATCACAACCTGAGCTAAAGGTAGATGTTCAAACACTGGAGGCACCCAGGCATCCCTTATACTCTGCAATTCTCAAACAGAATAAAAACTTACTCCTTTTCCCACCAAACATATTCTTATTCCTGAATTCCTTAACTTAGTAAATGACACTGTCAACCTCAGAGATTTCCTGCTTCTCCTGTCACATCCCCTCCATCTAATTCATTGCCAAGTCATGTCAATTCTACTGCCTAAACATCTGTCAAATCTACCCAATCCTGTCACTACAGCTAATAGCAGAGGCGGAACTGCAAAGCCCAGGTTCAAATCAAAACTTTACCACTCACTACTAAGAGCTTTGTCTCTCTCTACCGCAGAGCTAAATAAATACTACGTGTGTGTATGGAAGGCTGGGAAGCATTAGTTCACACAAAAACATCCACTTACTGCCACACCCCTCTGCCAAAGCCCCCCATACATTATTAAGGGAGCCAATTCCCTTGAATACTTGTCCCTTTTGCCCTACCTGTCCCCTGAGAGCCAAAGCCACTGAAGGCTCCCCCTATAGCAGAAAGGCTCAATCACTGATCTATCTTCAACCATCCAAAATTCTCTGTCCCCTCAAACTTGCCCCCAGACCATCCCTGCATCGTTCCATACATTCAACTAACTTTTCAAAGTCCTCCAAGCCCCTCCTAAACTTTGGAAGCAAAGTAGAGGGAACGGGAAATCTCCTTGAATGAACATCTATAGTACACTACGGTAGCTATGGACCACTTAAATATAAATTAGTCCTAAATGAAATATGCCTCAAGAGTAAAACACATCAGATTCTGAAGATTTGTATGAAAAAGAGAATATAAAATATCATCAATTTTGTAATATCACATGTTGAAATAACATTTTAGATATAGTTTAAACAAGACATATTATTAAAATGTTATAACTTCACCTTTTCTTTTGACTTTTTTAATGTAGCTCCTAGAAAATTCAGTTATATAGATGGCTCACATTATATCTCTATTAGACAGCACGACCCCAGAATGGTAGCACAGAAGTGTCTTGACATGTTCTGATAATCAAAGGAATATTCTTATAGAATCAATGGTAGTTTGGTTCTACAGAACTTTCTGCAATCTAGTTCAGTTTAAATAGTAAGTACATCCCTACTGCTTTTAAGTCTGGTTCCAGGATATGTGAAATATTACAAAGTAATCCTATGAGAACTTACATCTCAATTTATAAATACTTGAAGAAATTCCAATCCATAACATTGAACAATTTGCAGGGGCATATTCTGTCTTGAGAATCTAGTATCTATGTTATGTTTTTCACAATGCAGATTTCCCTAATTAGTTGTAATTTCAATTAGATTAATGTTAAAATATAGTTTATGTTGTTACAATTAGTAGAAGGTAAATTGGAAGTTTTCTGAGTGGGAAAGGGAATTGAGGACCCAGGGAGGATTTAAAATGTTGGCAAAGAAAATCCACCAGGTGGGTAATTCTGGTACAGAAGACTAAGACCGGCTCTATGAATGTTAAACTTGGGCAGTTAGCTCCCTCCAGACACCTGGCATTCTCTGTCTCACCCTTGTCATTTAAAGAGCAGGAGGATGAGAAGGAAAGGCTGCCAAATGAAAAAAAAGAATACAGTTCCATACATTCTATCACTTCATGATGGGAGGAAAAAGGGGAAACACACTGTGATGTTGCTACAAAGTGAAGGACTGGCCAAAGAAACAGAGAAATAAGATAAAGTGAGAAAATTACTGAAGGTGGGGGGGAGAGGTTTTTTCCGTGAAATAAATAATGAGATGAATCACAGTAAATAGGCTGGTACAGAAAAAGAGATCTTAAAGCTAAAAATAAAGTGTCTTATACACATTAAACATAAAGATTCTGAAGAACTATTTTCTTCATTACATATAATTTTGGGAGGTTTAATCTCACTTCCAAAGAAGCCAACACTTACTTGTTGTGCTGAAATATTTCTAATGCCACTTTTGCTTCCACTTCCAGAGTTTCAAATGGAAGATCTTTATAAATTAAAGCACGAGCATCTTTTGTGAGGGAACGTAGGTTCTCCTTCAAAATGAAAGTATTAACTTTTTGTAACAACGTAAAAGCATTTCTCCATAAGGCAGATAGGATAAAACTGTAAGCTAAATATTATAAACCTAACTAAAAGAAAAAGCAAAAGCAAATTTGTTAGGAAAGAAAGTTATTAATTTATAACAATTAAATATTTGGACCATAAAATGTAGGGTTAGCAATTTATCCCAATCTATAAACTATGAAACTTGTAATTTACTTGTAATTAAGGTCCCAGCCTATATTAATAGTTATTAAAGATAATCCTACAAAGAAATCTTAAACATTTTAAGTTATACAACCTCATAAATGTTTATTAAAACAATGACGCAACTGGAAATACTAATAAAAGTACAAACGTTTGTTTACATTGTAAACTACGCTTTTTTAAATGCACAGGAAAAAATTATTGTCATTCAGAAAGTTTCAGCAGGAAATGTAATGTCATCATTGGCCCTGCCCAAAATACAGCATATATCTAATATTAAAAATTCTCATTTAATGAAAAGCCACTTTTATGCAATTAAAATGATTGATTAATACACATTAACAATATTTATGAGGCTTTTAATAAAAACTGTAATTAAGTTTTCATATTATAAATCATTACTAATACAGAATAGGCCAAGCACTGTTACGCAAGTAATTTTTGTAAGAAAATTCTTTCCATAAACTTCCTATTAGACTTTTTTGCATGAAATGACTCTTCTCCATTCTTAATGGCACAATTTATAATAAATTCACATTCATGATTTTATACAACTGTTACTTGAATGTAACTCTCTACCACTTTTTCTAAATGGTCCACCTAACCCCATGGTGCCTGCAATTAGCTAGTATGTTTTTTTTTTTTTAAGTTTTATATTTAAAAAAAGGATAAGGAAAAAAAAAGGATAAGGAAGCAGCAAGTTTCATAGATAATGAGAACCAAATCTTGATCTTATTAGTTTTTACTTAACTCCCCCAATAAAGTGAGAATCCTTTCTTAAATTTGAGGGCATATCAGAAATTAAACTGACACAAGTTCAGAGATCAGGAAGAAAGAGTTCGGTCTCTTCCCTGCCCTGTGGCCCCCCACCTTTCTTTCTACTCTCTTCCCTTTCTCCTTTTCTCTCTTTGTTCCTTCCTGTTTCTCTCCTTCCTCCTTCATGATATTAAGCAATTTAAACAGGATTATACTAGAAATAACTTCCAAAGCCAGAATTTAAACCTGGATCTGCACGGACTCCAAAATTTTGCTTTTAGAAACTACAATATTTCACTAAATCTAAAATGTACCACTAAGGAAAAAACACTACCAATTACAAGATGCTAGCTACTGTAAGACACATTTTTTTCAGAGATTAAAATGTGAAAAAAATATACACTGTACCACTGATAAAATGGTATGGTACACCACCTTTCCTTTTCTGATCTCCAGACTTCTAATTTGTAAAACATATAGTTTTGCTTAAGAATCAGGCATTTGCCTCTTCTCCCCAGTCATAAAGTGAATTTCTAGGCTTAACATCTCAAGGTCATCAACACACCCTCCCTACAGAGCATCTGATTTAGATCGTCCTTGTTAGCCAGGTCCCTGGTGCTACCCAATTTCTAGACCTAGAACACTCATTACACAACCAGACCGTTTACCAAGAGTCTAGTTTGTTGCAATTTGGGTTAGTTTTGTCAAAGTCTGATTCTTAATTCACTCTACTTGTCTACTTGTGTCTTCTCCCTCATACATAGGGAGATCTCACAGTATGCAACAGGCTAAAATGGTTTAGGGCAGTGGTTTCCAAATTATGCTCAGAGGATCTAAAAAAGTAAGGAGGCTCCAGACCTCCCACCACCACATCAACCAAGGTGGTTCAGCTTCTTCTATATTTTATATTCTGGGCATCTTGAAAACTACTATCTTAAGAAACAGAATGAACAGTACCAGGAAGAAAGTACTTTAAGCAGGCTATAAAGCTTGCATAGAACTGACCACATTATGAATACCCCCATTCATTTGCCTCTATCTTGAATACACTGAAAAAGCACAACACGGATAGATAGCTATGTAAGTAGTATCTTTTAAATATCCTCAACATGGGGGACCCCTGGGTGGCTCAGTGGTTTAGCGCCTGCCTTCAGCCCAGGGCGTGATCCTGGAGTCCCGGGATCAAGTCCCATGTCGGGCTCCCTGCATGGAGGCTGCTTCTTCCTCTGCCTGTGTCTCTGCCTCTCTCTCTCTCTCTCTCTCTCTCTCTCTCTCATGAATAAATAAAATCTAAATAAATAAATAAATAAATATCCTCAACATGCAGTATCATTCAACGATACTGAAATAGGAATCATTCTAACAAAGAAAGGCACAGATTCTAAAATTAATATTCCAAACACTATACTTACTTTTGTTGGCATCCACTCATCAAGTCTCTTATCCAGAACTACATCATAGCAGAAGGCTCCACAGATTACTGTAAATTCAACCAAAATGAAAGGCAAAATCAAATCTGTCACAGAATTACTAATTGGCAACAATTAAATATTTAGACCATAAAATGAAGGGCTAGCAACCAATCTCTCTCAACTCTACAAATTATAAAACTGTAACCATTACCCCAGTTCTTGCCAGAGCTCTACCAACTTTCCCCTTCCCAAAAAACTAACTCACCTTTTGTGAACATAAAATCACTCGTATTTTTTAAACAATCATATTTTCTTCCAGAATATTGTCACTATAGGTGATAATATTCAAATAATTACTAGGCATAAAAATTCTAAAAGAGTAAGATATTTAATATGTAATGAATGAATAAATGGACATGAAACGAATTTCTTTTTTAATGTCTTCTAAACGTCTTCATTTTTGTTTTGTTCTTAGAATCATCATTGAGCTTTTTAAATATTTTTAGTGCAAATGTTTCTATCTTTTTAAAAAAAATTACAAATGTAATCCTACCACACATACTGACCCAAAATCCCAGTTGTATCAAAATTTCAGAGTGTAAACTCTCCCATCTCCCCCAAATGGTGTCCCTCTCCAGAGTCATGGCCATTTTCTGGTGAAATGGTGCCACCCAAACACAGCTTTCTCCAGAATTCTATTTATACTCTCATTTCCTCCTCCTCCAACTCAATTTGGAAATGCACGCTTAAAGTGATAGGAAACAAACCCCAAGACAACGTAATTACATGAAATTCATATTCAAAAAAAAAAAAAAAAAACACATTCTCCTTGAATTCTATTATGTTAATTACTGACCTACAAAAATTAAATAAGATGACTACGTTACCCACTATAAATGGAATATAAGTGACAGTAATTTATATTACATAAAATTAGAAATAAGCTCAGAAAAAAAAGCTCTATAAAGTATCAGAAATAGGTACCAAGCTATTCAAAAATTACCAAAATGTGTGTGTGTGTGTGTGTGTGTGTGTGTGTGTGTGTGTACATTACCAGGAACTTCTGGAGCTCTGATCAAACTGACGACATATTCATCTTTGAATGCCCTCTCTATCACACAGCCCATCATCATGGCACAAGAACGCCAATAAGCCTAGAAAAATAAAATACACACAAACAAAATACATATTACGATTCACTAAAGTTTCTTCAATATTAAAATTTAGGTTAACTTTTGACTTAGGAACTATTTCTCTGTTCATCCTCAGCATGTAGTAATAGTGAACATCAGACCACAACATTACCTCTATGATGCAAAAAGCACAAAAGAACGAAGCACCAACTTGTGCTGTTGGCAGTTTCTGCACAAGTTATCAGATATTATAATGTTTATCAAGTAACAGATAGTTTTACTATCTGGTAGCAACTTTATCTTTAATCCAGGATAAAGGTATCTCGTTAACAAACTTGTGCTAGAGTAAAAAAAATATATAGATAGATAGATAGATAGATAGATAGATAGATAGAAACCTGTTTAAACCATATGTAATTGAGAAGGAAAACTCAACTTTCAATTTATGACTCCTACCCTATACCTAACATCACATAGCACATAACTCAAGTTATTCATATTTACAGCAAAGCAACCTATTAACTGGGCTTTTCTTTACTAGCATTTTGATGCATGGACATGCCTAATATGGGTATCCACACAATGACCTTGAGTCATAAAGAGAAACACATACCTGCACCAGACCTGCCCATCTTATGTCCCATATGGGCACCTGACTTTCATAAGCTCTTTACCACAGCTGAGGACTAAAAGAGTGGGATCACTTGGCTGTGTGTAGCAGACACTGTTCCAGAATGTTTCTTATAGAACCACATAACATACACGAAAAACAAGTACAAACCCAGGCCTTGAAGACAAGCAGCAAAATGCACTTCCTCATCTATCCTACTTAAATGTTTTTAATGTCTGTTGAACTCGAGTCAGAATGCCTAGATTAAAATCTAGGCTCCAGGGACGCCTGGGTGGCTCAGCAGTTGAGCACCTGCCTTTGGCCCAAGGCATGATCCTGGAGTTCCAGGATCGAGTCCCACATCAGGCTCCCTGCATGGAGCCTGCTTCTCCCTCTGCCTGTGTCTCTCTGAGTCTCCCACAAATAAATAAATTAAATTAAAAGAAAAAAAAATCCAGGCTCCACGGTTCCCTAAACTGAAGCTACTGAAACTCTTCTTGTTTCAGTTTATCTATCTGGAAAGTGGGAATAACGATACCTATTTTTATAGGATTTTTATGAAGATTAAATGAGTCAATACCTATAAATCACCTAAGACAGTGCTTGACACATAATACTTGATGTTAGCTATTATTATCCTGTCATTTTCTTAAGGGTTTCGTTACAACCTCTTTGTAATGAATACCTATTGTATGTATGTCAAGGACTAGGTCCAACAAGGGACATGATCCCTATCTTCACAGAGCCAAGAATCCAATGCATTCAACGGTTCATGTTGCAAGGCAATATTAAAATACTGTATCCAGAGATATTAGCCAAGTGTTGTAAGGCCCTAAAGAAAAAAGGGATTCATTCTGGCAAGAAGAAACAGAGAAGACTCCACAGATATTTTAACTGAACTATAAAAGAAAAACAGGATTTTAAGGGAGGAAGAGGGCAGCCCAGGTGGCTCAGGGGTTTAGCGCCGCCTTCAGTCCAAGGCGTGATCCTGGAGTCCCAGAATCGAGTCCCACATCCGGCTCCCTGCATGGAGCCTGCTTCTCCCTCTGCCTGTGTCTCTACCTCTGTGTGTGTGTGTGTGTGTGTGTGTGTCTCATGAATAAATTAAATCTTATAAATAAACAAACAAACAAATAAATAAATAACAAGTGGGAAGAAAATACCCAAAGTTGAAGAAGAGCATTAATAAAAGCCAGGAGGCTAACACAGCCTAAACTATTAGTGATCAAGTCCTCTAATATGCCCAGAGCAAAGAGGAAGTGGAAAGAAGCCATGGAAGTGAAGCTCGAAAATCAAACTGGGTCAGATCACACAGGGCCTGGAAAGGCATGGGAAAACCTTTCAGGTCATTCCTGAAAGTTACCGGGTAGGGAAAAAGTGACAGAACTAAGGATTGTGTCATTTAATAAAACTCTTACAGTACTACTCAGGAAGTCTCTAGTATTAAAATACGGGGTGGGGGCAGATGGTTAAAAAGTTACTGAAATAATCCAACAATGGTCAAAGGTTGAATTCAAGCAGTAGAGGCAATGAAATATAGAGTAACCAATAAATGTTAGTGGAATAAAGACATGGATGTAAAAGACAAAGTATATCGTCTTCTCAAAGCCAAATACAAAGAAAGGAGGCCAAGTTCAAGGATATTTTGAATTGTGAAAATGCCTAACCAACAAGCAAAACACTGATTATCTAGTACATTACAACATTTGACCTTGGCCATATCTGCACATTTCAAGCTCTGCAGCAAATAGATTTTAATAAAAAGAGGAAGAAGAAAAAAAAAAAAAAAACTAGAGGGGAAAAAAAAGAACATAGGGGCAGAAATACCTTATTCACTTCTCCTGGATCAGGATCTTTGAAAGTAAGAAATTCAATTTCACAGGATTTGGTCAAAGGCTTATACATGTCCCAAGGCTGTCCGTCCACAAGAGCCAGGATGGACTTCCTGCAGTACCACTCACTTAAATCTAGGAATTTAGAAGAATAGGTTGAAGGTCTAAATCTAACAAAACCCAAGAAAGATCACATGTTTAAGTGCTACATTAAGAGATAAAACAACAGAAAAGCAAGATTCTGCAATGACCTCCTTCAGGAGAAAAAAGTCTTATATATTACATTTGTAACCAATAATAAGTAATACCCAACACAACCAATGTATTAACAAAATTCCCAAAAACACTTACAAAAACCATTAAGGCTAAGTCTAATTTCAAATTAATCTGTCAATTATTAAAGAGTAAAACAATGCTCTAAGAGTTACACTTAAATATTATGAGAACAGCATCATGAATATACTTGGATATATGCACACACAACTTAGGTGAAAAAAAAAAAACATATAAACATACATCCATAGTAAATCTGGTCTAAATGGGTTTGGGGTCTTGCTCCCAAACCTCCTGTTACTTCCCTAACATGGCCTATTCAAGTTAAATACCATTAATGGTCTTTAATTTTTAGTATGAATTCACATATAAGCCAATCAGCTCTGGTCTGTTCTTTGACCAAAATGCACTCCAACTCCAACCCTGATTAGATATTTTTCAAGTACATAGCTACTCACAGAAGTGGTGAAACTACAGGTACAGGATCTAAGATCCTTACGGAGGGGATCATGTCTCTTTTTGTTCACTCATTAGTACATTCAGAACCTAGCACCACACCTGTAATACAGTAAGCACTCAAAAGTGTAGTGAATGATCAGAGGTATGAATGCAAGCGAATGTCTGCGCAGGAGTCATGCTGAGGGTGGTTCAAAGGCTTCATCTCCACATGTGAAATAGAACTATAAGAAGTATTAAATAAGGAGTAGGAAATAAGGAGTATAAAACTCCTTAGGGCTTGTACTTTGTTTATCCTCCTCTGTCCAACAAATGTTTACAAACAAGTAAACAACAATTCTAAGTACCAGACTAAGGTAAGATCAAGAGTGCAGACTGGCTTAAACTTTTAACTAAAACTGCTAATTACTTAAAAGGAATTATTACTGAGTTTTCCAAGTTTAAACAACGCGGCTAGTCATGCATAAGTGAGCATGCTGGTGTATACATCTATTCTGGAAGCTTCCTAAATTTAAATATTACCAGTTCTATCAAAGCATTTGGTCAAAAATAATACACAGGGGCACCCGGGTGGCTCAGTGGCTGAGCGATCACCTTCGGCTCAGTTGGTGATCCCGGCATCCTGGGATCGAGTCCTGCATCAGGCTCCCTACAGGGAGTCTGCTTCTCCCTCTGCCTGTGTCTCTGCCTCTCTCTGTGTCACTCATGAATAAATAAAATCTTTAAAAATAAAAATAATACATAAAGAGAGCCCTCCCTTCCCTTCACTGACACACCAAATCACACAGAGCTTATCTCCTTGAAGCTATGAACACAACACATACTGTTGCCCTAATCACATTCGCCCCATGCATGCATCCATTTACACATTTACTACACTCACACATAAGTAGGAACAAAACCATAACACACAGTGAGGTGACTGGTAAGCAGGTAAGATTTAAGTTAGGCCATAAAAAGCGAGAAAGGAAAAGGAGGCCAAAAAAGCTGGTCATCCAAGGCCAGGGCAGTTCCTCAGCCCCAAATTCCTTTGATGAGACCCACATGGTGACTGCTCCCATTACCCCAGCGCTGTCTGAAAAAGGTCAAGGGGCAGCCCTGGGTGGCTGGGTGGTTTGGCACCTGCCTTCCGCCTGGGGGTGATCCTAGGGTCCCGGGATCGAGTCCTGCATCGGGCTCTCTGCATGGAGCCTGCTTCTCCCTCTGCCTGTGTCTCTGCCTCTGTCTCTCTGTCTCTCATGATGATAGATAGATAAATAGATGATAAATAGATAGATGATAGGTAAAACAGAGTAATAACACCTCAGCCTTCCTCCCCTTGAAACAAACATAGCCCCTCAAACCTGGCCAGATTCAAGCAAGTCCCAAGACAACCTGTGCATTAGGGTACCAAGCTGTCAAGGCCCACAGGACCCTCAGAAGCTAAAGCGACAAGTGAACCGAGAGCACGATGCTCGATACAGGAGAACTTCCGAGAGTTCAGGGAGCAAGAACCTGGCCCTGCCTCCCCCGAGCCCGCTCCTCCGCTCGGAAGCGGTCAGGTCTGCATCAGTCTGCATCCCGATGCGCTACTCACGCATAGCACAACTGTAAGGCGTGGAAACGTTTTTGTTCATCACAAAGACCGTGCCAGGGTCCGTTTTCCCAACGTGCTTGACTTCGATCTTCTCAGTCCGAGGAGTTAACGATAACTGCCTGGTTTTCTCTTTATTAAAGAGGTCATTCCGCATTTCTATCAGTTCTGCCGGTGACAGGCGAGACGCTGGGGATGCTGCTATCCATCCTGCGTAAAAGGTACAAGAAATACACACAAGGGAAAGAACGAAGAACACCCCGGGGTTACCCCAGCCCGCACTATCCTCCTCCAAGGACAGGCAGGATGGGAGGCCACAGAAATATTAAGATGCGGTTCCCCCACCCCCCGCAAAAAAAAAAAAAAAAAAAAAAAAAAACCGCGCTCGCAGATGAACCTGAAACCGCTTTCTAATATCGATGATTAAAATATGCCACAAAGGGGGATCCCTGGGTGGCGCAGCGGTTTGGCGCCTGCCTTTGGCCCAGGGCGCGATCCTGGAGACCCGGGATCGAATCCCGCATCCGGCTCCCGGTGCATGGAGCCTCCGCCTGTGTCTCTGCCTCTCTCTCTCTCTGTGACTATCATAAAAAAAAAAAAAAAAAAAAAAAAAAAATGCCACAAAGGACAGAAACCCGCGGCGGGCCCGGATCGACACCTTTCCTTCAGCTTTTGCTCCTTTCGCCCCCGGACGTGCCCCCGCCCGCCAGTTCCTCTCGTGCTCCCATCGACACTTTACAGGGAGACGAGGGGAGGCAGCAGGAAGCAGAGTCGGGGCGCGTCGCTGGGAAGCGGAGCGAGGCTCAAGGCGGTCGCCCGGCAGGGGCCCGGGGACGCGAAGCTCCAGGCCCCTGGGGATGCTTCGCCGAAACGGTCAGTGTCTGCAGCGAGAAACGCTGAGCGGACTTTCCAGACCCTCCATCGGGGAGCACGTGACGCAGCCCGCACGGGCGCTCCGAAGGGAAAACCAGGACGCGGCTGCCCGGGCCGCGGGCTGCCCCCCCGCCCCCAGGGGCCCTAAGCTCCTCCCGCCGCCCCGGGAGCCCCCGCGCCCCGAGGTCTGTAACCTCAGGCCGCGGAGCCGGCCACAGCCGGGACCTAAAGACCCTCCTCCGCCCCGCCCCGTGGGGCCTCCCACTGAGCAGACAACCCTTCAAGCCTCGCTTTCCGCGCCCCCCGGACCGCGGAAACTCACTCCAGCCAAGCCCGCCACCGGGGGCGGCCCGCCCGAGGCGCAGCCCCCAGGCCCGCGCGGCCATTGCCGCCTTCGCTGCGGAAGGGACCGCCTCGCGCGGCTCCTCTCCTGCCCTCCTCCCCGGAAACTCGGAGCACGCACCTCGCGTTCCGTAGGACAGTTTTGTTCCGGTCCCGACGCTCGCGGCGGCGCACCGCCTGCAGGGGGCGCGTTTGCGCCTCGCTGAAGATCAGTGGCGGGAAAAATGAATGGATGGATGGATGGATGGATGGATGGATGGATGGATGGATGGATGGACGAATGAGAAAGAAAGAAAGAAAGAAAGAAAGAAAGAAAGAAAGAAAGAAAGAAAGAAAGAAAGAAAGAAAGAAAGAAAGAAAGAAGAAAGAAAGAAAGAAAGAAAAAAGAAAAGAAAGGAAGAAAAAAGAAAGAAAGAAATTGATTAAAGGAAAGAAAGAGAAAGAAAGAAAAAAGAAAAGAAAAGAAAGAAAGAAAGAAAGAAATTGATTAAAGGAAAGAAAGAGAAAGAAAGAAAAAAGAAAAGAAAGAAAGAAAGAAAGAAAAGAAAGGAAGAAAAAAAGAAAGAAAGAAATTGATTAAAGGAAAGAAAGAGAAAGAAAGAAAAAAGAAAAGAAAAGAAAGAAAGAAAGAAAGAAAGAAATTGATTAAAGGAAAGAAAGAGAAAGAAAGAAAAAAGAAAAGAAAAGAAAGAAAGAAAGAAAGAAGAAAGAAGAAAGAAAGAAAGAAAGAAAGAAAGAAAGAAAGAAAGAAAAGAAAGAAAAGATCAGTGGCGAGAGGTCGCGCCCCCGGAGTTGGGGTAGTTCCGATGCGCGCGGAAGGTGACCCAGAGATGCTGCGCCCCAGGACCACCGGCCGCCCCACCCCCCCGGGGGGCTCTGCAGGGAAACTACGCGTCCTCCTTGGAGGCGCAGAGTCCGACCCGCGCCTTCACCCTCCTCCCTTCCACGGGTTCGAGCCCAAAGAGCTGGGCGAACCCCTTGCTCCCGGCAAAGAATATTTCTGGGGAGAAAAAGTGGGGAAAAAAAAAAAAAGAAGAAAAACTGGGGAAAGACGGCTTCCACTGACTCTTGCTTTCGTGGTTAGCCTGGCCGGTCACGCTGATGACCTCTTCAGTCTGGGGTTTGCAAGTTCTTAGGGTTTTTAGGGGGGCAAGTGGCCTGCACCAGGTTTCTCCATTCATTGGGCCGTTGAAGGGAATTCTGCAAGCCCTGGAGCTCTTTACAAAGTAGATCCGCTTGTGCGGTATACAGAGAGGGTAGAGAGCGTGTTAAAGGCATCCTGGGGATGCTGGCAGGCAGGCCTAGAGACCCAGAGGGGTACAGCGGGACCAGCCTCTTGCGAGGGTGCCTGGTGCGTGCAGGATAGAAGTCAACATCGAGGCAACAGGTGGGGCAAGCGGGGTTTGTTGAAGGTATGGAGAGCGTGCAGGCACAGGCCGAGTGTCTGGGAGACTCAGAAAGGAAAAGAGACAGCCTCGTCCTAGCTTGGGACCTGGGAGTTTTTACTGAGGACGGCGGTGTCCTCTTAGGCATCCAGGAACCGGTTAGAACAAAGATGAGGACTCAGGTCTTACTCCTTCCAGCCAGGGGGGTCTTGATGTCCAGATTTCTAGCTCCGGTGGTCTGGAATTCCACGATAGCTTCCTCGCCATTCTCACCTGAATGGAATAGGATAGAACGGAACAGAACAGGGGCACCTGGGTGGCTCAGTGGTTGAGCATCTGCCTTCGGCTCAGGGCGTGATCCTGGGTCCTGGGATGCATCCCACATTGAGCTCCCTGCAGGGAGTCCGCCTCTCCCTCGGCCTTTGGCTCTGCCTCTCTGTGTGTGTCTCTCGAATGAATGAATGAATGAATGAATGAATGAATCTTTAAAAAAAGAACAGAATAGAATAAGTGTTGCCTAAAGAAATCATTAGTTCCTTGTCCCTTACAAAGACATACTATTTGTGCTATGAGGCATGCATAAAGTGGGGGGTGCAGCGCCTAATAAGAATAAAAGCAGGAAAAGGGGGCAGCCCCGGTGGCTCGGCGGTTTAGCGCCGCCTTCAGCCCAGGGCGTCATCCTGGGGACCCGGGATCCAGTCCCACATTGGGCTCCCTGCATGGAACCTCTGCCTGTGTCTCTAGCTCCCTCTGTGTCTCTCATTAATAAATAAATAAAATCTTTAAAATAAAAAAGCAGGAAAAGGAGCAAAAAGCAGATTTTCATGGAGTCCCTCAGTTTCCCTATCTCACTGGGGTGGAAGTTTTGTCTCTTACCCCGAGCGCCCAGAGCAGTGCGAGGCACTCAGTAGGTTCTGGGTAGATAAGTGTTGAATGACTGACTGCCTTTGCGGGAAGTTCCAGCGCAGTGTCTAATTCCTATGCCATACCAGCACGTTGTTGCTAATGAAGCAAGCATAACCTAGGTGACGTCTGGTAATGCTGTTTATTCAAAGTTGGCGATTGCTGTGGTTCTACTTGAGCCTAAGTTTACAAATTTAGCAACCATGCCTTCTTCCGTTCCTCTCCGAATTGCAATGTGAACACACCACCACCAAGGGGCGGCAGCAGCTAAGGGACAAATACCGGGCATTGACACCCCGCCGCCCTCCCCACCACCCCGTACCTTCCCTGGGGGAATGGAGTTAATGTGCTCAGGAAGTACAGACTTCCTTTTTTTTTTATGATAAAATTAATTTATTTTTATTTATTTTTTAAATTTCTTTTTATTGGAGTTCAATTTGCCAACATACAGCATAACACCCAGTGCTCATCCCATCAAGTATAATAAATCAGTACTGGGGAGGTAATGTACAACATGATGACTGGAACAATACTGTATGGTGTATTCGAAAGTGGCTAAAAGCATAAATCCTAAAGTTTTCATCACAAACTCTGCAATGACAGATGTTGATTTACCGTCGTAATCCTTGTGCAGTATGCATGTATTTCAGGTCTTAATGCCGTACACTTTAAACAGTGCTGTGTGTCAATTAAAAAACTGGAAGAAAACTAAAACACTATCTGCCTCCATACGTGTGTCTCCTTGTTCTGAATTTCATATTCACAATTGCTCAGGGAGTGTAATTACCTTCACTTTTAAAATGAGAAATATAAGTGGCAGATCTTGGATTTAAAGCCACTCGGGTTTCACTAGGGCCGCCTCTCATTTAAGATCCTATTTCAAACCATGAAATATACATATACATCTCTGTGTGATATATGTCTTTTGCTTCCTCCTTAAATTTGCACACACTTACTCCCTTGAAAGATCTTTGTTAGCAGTCCTTTAGATGTTAACTCCATCTAGTTGCCTTCAGAACATTTTAGAGCAACATTTAATTAAAGCCTCATAAATTTAAGCAAATTTAATCATAAATCAATCACAGCGGGAGCAGTAATTGGAAATCACAAGTATCATAGAAATTAACTTCGTTGGAAGGATGGTAGTGATGGTAATGTCCAACAAATGTTAAACATATGCCAATCAGGGAACATATGTCAACCAAACAATGTCCAACAAATGTTAAACATATGCCAATCAATCAGGGAAGTTATTAATTTTTAATTTTTGCAAACCTACTCATTCAATTGGCATATATTCTTTATTTTCCAGAAGAGGAAACTCAGGTTTGGGGGACCTGAGAGACCTACCCAAGGTAGATCTTTGGCCAAGGATTCCCTCAAACTATTTCCTTATGCTAAATCACCCTTTGGGCTTCCTTTATCAGCTTACTCCCTAAATCTTAGTCTCACTCACTCAGTCTCTCTTCCAAATAAAAAGAATCATCAGGGCTGTGGCAGTGAATATCAAAGATCAGCCTAGAACATCTTATTGTGCCAGGAAACAAGAAAATACTCAAAAGACAGGCAGAAAAATGTTAAAAGGACATGGGATCCAGCTTGGCATGAGCTCCCATTGTACAAATTCAGGACAGTTTAAATAACAAAAAGGATAATGATGAGGAATTATAACATATATATTTAAAAAGATCCATGAGTCCATAGCGATACTCAAAAATAAATGGGAGCAGAGAGGAAGTTTTCTTTACAAAATCCAGATAATAGAACAGAATGGGGGAGAGTCACCACTCTGCAACTACCCATGTAATACTTGATTCAGAAAGGGATCACCTATGGATGCTAAAAGCAGTGAGGAAAAATTGTTGAGGATCAAGATATTCACCTAGCGTCTAAATATCACCCCACAGATTATCCCCACAAAGGGATAAAGGAAACATCATTGTAGAAATCTAGTGGACACCACCTTAACAAAGTGGTCAAAATTTATCATCACCCAAAATGGGACAATCTGACATTATTTATGCCTCATGGCTATGATATAAACAACAAGATGCATATGGTATTCCTACCGTAACTATTTAACCTGAATCTATGTGGAAGAGAAATCAGATATATCCAGGAAATGATACATTCCACAAAACAACTAGCCTAAGCTCTTCAAAAATATCAGATTTATGAAAGATGAGCCAAAAAAGTTCAGGAACTGTTGTAAATTAACGGAGACTACAGAGATATACAATGAATAGCCATGTATGATCCTCACTTGGGTTTTGGATCAGAAAGAAAAAAAAATCCAAAGATATTATTAGGACAAATGTTTGAATATGAACTGGATGTGATAAATAATATTACTGTTACACTGTTGTATTTCTTGGACTTGGTAACAGTATTATGGCCATCCAGGAGAAAGTCCATGTTCTTAGGATACAATGTGGAAATATTTAGGGGTACAGCATCATCATGCCTATAACTCTAACGGCTCAGTAAAAATCAAGGGCTTGATATCTAGAGTGGGAGCAAGAGAAATTCAGCAAATGTGGTGAAGCTAAATGAGGTGTCAATTGTACTACTCTTTCAACAGTTTTCTGAAATGTTTCAAAATAAGAAGTTGAGAGAATAACCACAGTGGTTTTCAACCACAGAAATTTGTTTTGCTCACATTGTACGTCAGGGATGGCAGCTACAGACCAGCTGTGGCTCAGCAACTTTATTCCAGAGTCCAAGCTGTGGAAGCAGCCCCTCACTTCCCTCTACACACACCCCCTCCCCACCACCACCAGCTTGGGACTTGTGGTTCCCTGGAGGAAGGAAGGGAGAGCACAATCTGCTCTGTGTACTAGTCCTTGAAAGCTTCTTCTCAGACTCACTAGCTCTTGGTCTCACAGTTCCCTGGCCCTAGCAAGTCCAATCACCAAGCCCAGTGGCATTAGGCCAGCAGTGTACGCCTTTCTCGGGATCCAGTGAATGAGGTTAAAGAATTCAAGGAGAAAAGCAACTCACTGATATCTAGAATCCAATAGCCCAGTTACCCTCCCAAGATCCATTATTCTCCCAAGATCACCAGCTAAGTGAGAACTCAAAGATCCCACTTTGAACTATGAACTAAGATCCGTCTCCAAAGCTTATGCTTTATTTTTCTCTCAAACTGATGTTTTTTTTAAATCCAAATATGTGATTTTACATTTTCAAATTATGGTACATTTGCTCGCTTGGAAAATCAAGAAAATATATATTATAAGGCATACTTTGAAAAGTGTCTCTCCCAGCCCTTGTCTCCATTCATTCTTCCCAAAATCTCACACAGGATACCACTGTTAATAATTTCTTGTGCGTCCTTGAGAGTCCTGGGTGCCTCTATTAGCTAACCCAGATACACAAACTCACTCTCCTCCCCACTTATGTCCCAAATGCAGCAGATGAAACACATAGTTCTTTGCCTTGCCAGGCTCTGCTTTTAATCAGCTTTAATTTGTTAGTTAGTCTGGTTCTCCTGAGAAGCAGACATCAAGACAGGGTTAAAAATGCAAGGATTTTATTTGGCTACATACCAGTGAGAGAAGAGGGGAAGGCTGGTCCATATGTAGTAGAGAAGGAAGAGAGAGTGGAGGCGTTCCTGACTGTCCAAACGGGCTAAGGAAGCTGGTCAGCACCATGAAAGGACAGGGGTTAGTCCCTGGGCGCAAATCCAGAACCAGAAGGATCCCAATCTTTCAGGGACAGGTTTGCCATACTCATCTCCAGCTGGGAAGAGCCAGGGGGGAGGTGTGCCCTCAGAGCAAACAGGGTGGATTGCAGAGTTTAACAGCACAGGCTCTGGGTCATGACTCCCCTCATTCCCTGGATTTGGAGATCTATGAAGCATTTGAAATAAGCTGTATTTAAGAAATCAAATAATTAAAGAAGCACTTGCTATGCATTTTGCATTTACTACACAATAAACACACACAAGCATTTCTAGCAATGATCTCCAACAAGACTCAACACCCTCTACTTCCACCTGGCCTGAAAGGTGCAGACAAACACACAACTCCTAAGATGATAAGAACAGAAGGAAAAGCCCGTGCAACCCAAGGCTTTCCTTTCTGTTAGTGTGGTACCATGGAGCAAAATGGTACCTACACTTCAACATCATTCCTTACTAACTCCTTAATGGGCTAAGGTAGCAGCGGAGTGTGTGTGTGTGTGTGTGTGTGTGTGTGTGTGTGTGTGTGTGTCACTGGGCTTCTGGAGAAATAAAATTCAGTTGAATATAAAAATGTACATATGGGGCACCTGGTTGGCTCCATTAGTGGAGCATGCAACTCTTGATCTCAGGGTTGCAAGTTTAAGCCCCACACTGAGTGTAAAGATTATTTAAAAATTAAAAAAAAAAAAAGCTTTTCAGAAAATGTACATATCATCCACTTCTGCTAGCATTCCTCCTTTAAACTATTCTTTTCTTCCTTACACCACAATAAAATGTTATCAGTTCTTTCTTATTAGTAAAAAAGAGAGAACCAAGGATATAGATCACCAAAGCATAGAGTTTCTTCTTAGGTAATATTTTCTATTTCATTTTATAAATGTGTGCATGTGTAAGAATTGTGTTAGGAGGAGATCCCTGGGTGGCTCAGGGGTTTAGCGCCTGTCTTCAGCCCAGGGCGTGACCCTGGAGTCCCAGGATCGAGTCCCACATCAGGCTCCTTGCATGGAGCCTGCTTCTCCCTCTGCCTGTGTCTCTGCCTCTCTCTTTCTCTCTTTCTTTCTCTCTGTCTCTCATGAATAAATACATATCAAAAAAAGAAAGAATTGTATTAAGAAAGTAAATGTTTTATTTCTAACCTTCATTAATAAATACCAAGTAATGTTTAGTTTGGGTTCCCTGCTCTGCGGGGAGCTTGCTTCTCCCCATCCGCGCAGCTCTGCCTACCTGAACTCTCTCTGTTGAATAAATAAATAACATCTTTAAAAAAAAAAAACCACTAATGATTCAGTAAGGCTTGAAAACTGTAAATTAAATCACAAAGTGAAGAGAGAGTATGGACCACTTATTTCACTCATCTCATTTACTAGATAGAGAAGATGATTTACAGAAAGGCTAGTATTTGGCTCACAGTCATACAGAATGCTAGGGTAGCATCTGGGACCATTGGAAACACCAGGGCATGTGGAAAATGCCAGGACTCCTGAAATTGGCATGCACTCCTTAAAATCTTCTGAATCATCCCACCCTGCGGCATCCACACCAAACCCTTCATTTCATAGTTCTGTGAACCATGCAAGAATCCTCTTCCCATTTGTTTAGGATTTCAAAGATGTACTAATCCCTCGAACACATGTTGATGTGGATTTTCTTTGATGAAAAAAGGCAGATATATTCTTCAGAAGTAAGCTCCTCCTTGGTCCTCCCTCCTATTTGAGGCTGAGAAAACCTATGAGAGTACCCTCAAGTTTACTTAGAGTCTTTGTGGCGAGTGAAAATGGGGAGTGGGGTTCGTGGCGAGTGAAAATGGGGAGTGGGGTGAAAATTGGCCAAGATGACGCTTTTTTGGTGAAACAAAATACTTTCTTCCAGAATCCCTTTCCCACTGTATATAATTACACTTAACTTCTTTTTTTCCCCACTTTTTATTGTTCTTTTAAGCTCTTGAGTTTCCCTGTTTTATTCTTTACTCCTCGGCTATGACACTGGCATGTCCTCCCTCCTCTCCCCTCCATCCAATCTTGACCTGCCCTGGGAGAACACACAAGCTCAATCCTGAATACCCAAAAACCACCCACACCTACTGACTAACTCATGAGATGTAGTATTGTGAAGAAGTAAAAACCTCTGTTAGATCCCAGATCTCCACTCCCCAGCCCTATGACCTGGGGATAGTTGGATCATAGTTTACTTAACTATACTCTCTTTGATGTGCCCTTAGGATATTTGAAACATTTTGCTGTGATGAGCATCGGTCTATCTAAAATCTGTGCACTGGGTATTTCTTCAGTAGAGATTCATAGTCACGGAATTGTTTGATCAAGGGTATATGTATTTGAATTTCGATAGGTGCTGCCAAAGTTTCCATCAAAGCCATTAACAAGACAAAGCAGAGATGTGTTTATTCCAAATGAGAGTTGCAAATATTGTCACAGTGGTAAAAGGCCACATTGTCATGCATCTTTGACTTGGTGAATGAGGTTGAAGGTCACACTCTCTAATCTTTCACCTTCCCCATTTCATATGCAAGATCTTTTTTAACTTGGCCTGGCATTTATCTATTGGATTCATCAGAGAAAATACAAATAGAGCCAGTAATTTCTTGTCAATCTTTGTTTCAAAGGGCTGGATTATATCTCTCAAACCTATTATAAAAGCTTGATCATCTAATTGTATATCTTCAATTAAAATGAGTTGATCTATCCAGACTTTTATTAGTGTTTTCCTCTAGATTTCCTCTCAAATCGTTTTACATTTTTTATGGCTGTTTTACATTACACAAGCAACATAGTCTCTCCATAAAAATTCAAACACATAGAGAGTAAAGCATGAGTCATCCTTCCCAATCTCACTGTGCTCTATATCTCTATATTTCTATACCTATTCTTAGTTTCTCAATCCATTCTGTAATACTCAATTGCCCCATATACTGACAGTATACAGGTTATTCAAAAAGATTCTCCAAGAAGTGGCAATGGCAATGAAACATAGGAACAACAAGAATAAAGAATCAGAAACTCCCTACAGTTCTCTCTGTGACAACTGTGGGAGTATTTTGATAACTGTTGGCAGCAGGACACCGCATGTGATGTGGGGAAGGAAACCTTGGCATTGAAACAAGCAAATGGTTTGGCGACAGTTTATTAAATTTCTGCAATGCTTGCAAATGCCAGTAACAATTTCTCAGACTGCAGACTGACTACACGTGACAGGTTTGATAATGGTTCACAATTGTTACGAAGTAAATTACCCTTCAAAATTAAAAATTATAGAAACTCTGAATAATTGTCACTACTAAAACAAAAGCTCCCTGGAGTTTATGTATTTAACTTGTTTGTTTTGGTTGCTTCTCTGCCACAGATTTGGAAGCCAACCAAAGGCATCCAAGTAAAATTATAATTAAATCTCACTGGTAAGCTTTTATCAAACTATTAGATATTCTTCATACAAAAAAAAAAAAAAAGTCCACATTCTTTCCTAAATGTACATCTGTAAATGCCTACATTAAAAAAGGTTTTCAAAGCAATAGCTCACATTATACCTTAAGGAACTAGGATAAGATCAAACTAAACCCCAAACTAGCAAAAGGTGGGAAATAATATAGATTAGAGCAGAGATCAGTGAAACAGAGAACAGAAAAAAAAAATAGAGAAAATCAATGAATCCAAAAGTCAGTTATTCAAAAAGATTCTTTTTTCTTGGTTAGCTAAAGTGACGAAGAAAATAGAGAGAAAATACAAATTACTAAAATCAGGAATAGAAGAGGCACATTACTACCAGTTTTATAGTAATAAAATTGATTATAAGGAAAGCTATGAACGACTACATGCCAAAAATCAGATAACTTAGATGAAATGGACCAATTCCTAGAAAGACGCAAACTACCAAAACTGACTCAAGGAAAAAATTTAAAAATCTGAATATTCAGGCCTATAACAAGGTAAGAGATAAAATTAGTCATTTTTAAATTTCCTACCAATATAAAACAAAGTTCACATGACTTTACTGGTGAAAGCTACCGAATATTTGAAGGAAATTAATCCTAATTTGTTGCAAACTCTTACAAAATACAGGAGTGGCAGGAACACTTCTAAATTCATTTTATGAGGCCAGAATTATTCTGGTACCAAGACTAGAAAAAAATATATCACAAGAAAAAAAACAAACTATAGACCAAAATCCCATATGAATATAGATGCAAAAAATCTTCAGCAAAATACTAGCAAACTAAATCCAGCAACATATAGAAAGATTACATACCAGGACCAAATGGGATTTATCCCAGAAATCTAAAGGTGGTATAATATATGAATATCAATCAATGTAAAAACTATATACAGAATAAATAAAAAAAAAAAAAACCAACACATGATAATCTCAACAGATACAGGAAAGGTATTTGATAAAATCCAGCATCCTTTCTTGATCAAAACACCCAACAAACTAGGAATAGAAGGGAATTTAATAAACTCTCCACAGCTAACATCATACATGATGGAGAAAGACTAAATACTTTCTCTTAAATCAGAAACAAGAAAGAAAAGAATGTCCACTCTTTCACTTTTGTTTAACGTTGTACTGGAGGTCATATTCAGGACAATTAGGCAAGGAAAAGAAATAAAAAGTGCTCACTTCAGCAGCACATATACTAAAATTGGAACAATACAGAGAAGATTAGCATGGCCCCTGCACAAGGATGACATGTAAATTCACAAAACATTCCACCGAAAGAAAGAAGGAAGGGAAAATATCTGGATTGAAAAATAAGAAGAAAAGAAAGAAAGAAAGAAAGAAAGAAAGAAAGAAAGAAAGAAAGAAAGAAAGAAAGAAGAAAGAAAGAAAGAAAGAAAGAAAGAAAGAAAGAAAGAAAGAAAGAAAGAAAGAAAGAAAAAGGAAAAGAAGCAAAACTATCTCTATTTGTGGATGACACCGTATTGTACATAGAAAATCCTAAGGAATCCACTAAAAAAATTAGAACTAATAAGAGTACAGGCAGGTTACAGGATGCAAGATAAACATTAAAAAATCAATATTTCTTAGACTAGCACTGAAATTTCTGAAAATAAAATTAAGGAAACAATTCCATTTACAATAGCATCAAAAAGAATAAATTAGTGTAAATTTAGTAAAAGAAGTGTAAAACTTGCACACTGAAAACTAAAACATCACTGAAAGTTTCTCAAGACCTCAAAAAAATGAGATGATATCCTATGTTCATGAATCAAAAGACTTGATATTGTCAAGATGATAATACGTCCCAAATTGACTTGTAGATACAATATAATCCCTATCAAAATCCCAGCTGGCTTTTGAAGGAATTGACAAGCTGATTCTAAAATTCATAGAGAATTGCAAAGAACCCAGAATAACAAAACAATTTTGAAAAAGAAGAATAAAGTTAGAAGACTCCCTGATTTCAAAACTAACTACAAATCTACGGTAATTGAGACAATATGGCACTGAGGGGTGCCTGAGTAGCTCAGTCAGTTAAGCATCTGCCTTTGGCTAAGTGAGTTTACTTATTTATTTGAGAGAAAGAGAGAGCATGAGCAGGGAAAGGGCAGAAGGAGAAGCAGACTGCCCACTGAGCAGGGAGCCAGACGTGGGGCTTGATCCCAGGACTCTGGGATCATAACCTGAGCTGAAGGCAGATGCTTAACTGACTGAGCCACCCAGATGCCCTAAATAAAATCTTAAAAAAAAAAAAAAAAAAAGACAATGTGGCACTGGCTTAGAGATGGACATATGAGTGGTAGAAAAATTGAGAGTCCAAAAATAAACCTTTACATATATGGGCAATCGATCTTTAACAAATATACCAAATCATCATAGAGAAAGAATAATATTTTCAATTAATGATGTTGGCACAACTGGATATCCACATGCAAAGAATGGGATTTATTTACCAAGATATACCTCTCAAACCAGACAACAAACAGAAAAGTTATTTGACTACCTCACAACATATACAAAAAGTTAAATGAAAAGGAATTACCAACACAAATGAAAGAGCTAAAACTACAAAACTCTAAGAAGAAAAATATAAGAGTAAATCATTCTGACCTTGAGTTAAGCAGCGGTTTCTTAGCTTTAGAAAAAGAAGTAAAAAAAGAAAAAAAGAAATTGTACTACATCAAACTTTGTGCACATATCAAGAAAGTAAACAGATTTCCATAGAATGGGAAAAAACTTTGTAAATCATATATCTGACAAGAAACTTGTGTCCAGAATATATGAAAAACACAACTCAATAACAAAAAAGGGACAACTAATCTAAACTAAAAGTTAGCAAAGCATTTGAATAGACATTTATCAAAGAAGATATACAAAATAGCCAGCAGGCATGAAAAGCAAGAAGATGCTCAACATCATTAACGTCTAAACCAAATGAGGTATTACTTCACACTCAGTAGGTTGGCTATAAAAAAAAAAAAAACAGTCATTAACAAGTGCTGAGGAGGATGTGGAGACCCTGGAACTCTCACACACGCTAATAAGAATGTAAAGTGGTCCAGGGGCTTTGAAAAACAGTCTGGCGGTGCCTCAAAATGTTGAACGGACAGTTATCATGCAACCTAGCACTTCAACTCTTAGACATTCACCAAGAGAAATGAAAACATACATCCACACAAAATGTTGTACCTGAATATTCATAGCAGCATCCGTCATAACAGCCAAAAGGTGGAAACAACCCAAATGTCCATCAACTAATGGATGAAAAATAAAATGTAGTGAATCCATACAACAGAATATTATTTATCAGTGAAAAGGAATAAAATACTGATACATAATACAACATGGTTGAGTCCAGAAAACACTGTGTTAAATGAAAGAAGCCCATCACAAAAGATCACACAGTGTAGAGTTCAATTTATATTAAGTGTTTCAAAATAGGAAACTATTTACAGGCAGAAGGTGGGTTAGTGGGTGATTAGGACTGGGGGAAGGAGGTTGGGAGTGGGGGGGTGCATGCTAATGGGTCCTAGGTTTCTCTTAGGAGAAACTAAGATGTTCTAAAATGAGATATGGTGATGGTTGGGGCACCTGGGTAGCCCAGTCAGTTGAGTGGCCAGCTTTTGATTTCGGCTCAGGTCATGATTTGGGGTCCTCGAATGGGCCTTTGTGGACTCTGTGCTCAGTGGGGAGTCAGCTTCAAGATTCTTTCTCCCTGCCCTACCCCCACTTACTCGTTCTCCCTAAAATAAATAAATAAATCCTGGTTTTTAAAAAAGATATGATGATGGTTTCACATCTCTGCAAATATACTGAATAACATTGAATTTACACTTTAAGTGGGCGAATTGTATAGCATTTGACATATCTTCATAAAGCTGTTTTTTTTTTAAAAAAAAATCTTGACTAATCTGGTTGGCCTTTTGACAGGATACTTTATTTCTAGTCCCTTGGTCATGACACTTGCCTGCCTCTTCCAATCAACCTTGACATGCCCTGGAGAGGAGGCCAGCTGGGTCCTGACCATCTAAAGCCACCCCAAATTAGTTGGATACAACCAGCATGAACTGCCAATGGGTTGGCACAGTTCCAGAGCTAAGCTGCCTTTGTTCAAATCCCTGATGTTCACTTCTTAGTGCTTGACTTGTATTAGTTTCTTTGCACCTCATGCTTCTAATTAATCATGAAAAATTAGAATAATTATAATACCTTGCAGCACTTGGGGACACTTAAAGCATTGGCATTCAGCATACTAATGAGTACACTCAATGAGGTCAGTATTTGTTATTGGGAGTGGCCTTCACGCTCTGACCCTCATGGGACTGGTTCTGGCCCAGATTTGGATGATTTTGCATTTTATTTCACATGGAGATAACAACAGTTGTCTTCGCTAGGCTCCCTAACTTAGCAGAAGGGTCCATGCAGCCACCTGGGCATGGAAGGTAGTTCGGTGCACATCCATAGTTAAGTGGAATTATGTGTTTTTAATTAGGACACATTTTCTGCATCAAGTATGTAGCTAAGAAGACTCATTACCTCATTTTTAGAAAATAATTATACATAAAATAGGAGTATTCAGAAATGCATTTAGAAGGTAGTGAGCATTGAAAACATCAGGAAAAGGGAGTGTATTTGCAATTCCAGTTTTAAATCTTTCATTTATTTGTAATCTGATTGTTTTTTATTCAACTGAGGTTAATGCTCCTGTTGGCATGAATCATCTTTGGTAATCATAACATATTTATTTTATTCTTGTTTCCTTCCTTTGCAACCCACAATATTTAGATACTTGATAAGCTGGAAAATTCAACCCAACATCTTCTACAATAAAAAATTTCCATCATGACTGTCAATGAGAATTTGAGAATCCAGGTAGTAACATATAACAGATATCCCAAATGTTGGTAACTGAGTATTTATAAACAGGCAGTCTGGTTGATTTTTACTTGTGCCAGTTTCATGAGACTTTATAATAGTTTAGAGCAGTGGTTTTATACCTTCCCCAAATAGCTTTCTTACACATTTTTCCTGTGGCCTCTCATGACATTTTCACTTTAAGGCATCTCCATACCCAATGTGGAACTTAAACTCACAACCCTGAGATCAAGAGTGGCATGCTCTACCAACTGAGCCAGCCAGACACCCCTCCATGACATTTTAATATCACTGATATATAGTTGACCTTTGAACCCCTCACATAGTCAAAGACCTGCATGTAACTTTTGATTCTTCAAAAACTTAACTCTTTAAAGCCCACTTTTGACCAGAAGCCTTATGGAGAACATAAACAGTATATTAACACATATGTTGTATGTTACATGTATTATATATTCTTACAACGAAGGAAGCTAGAGAAAAGAAAATGTTATTAAGAAAACCATAAGGGGGACGCCTGGGTTGCTCAGTGGGTTAGCACCTGCCTTTGGCCCAGGGCATGATCCTGGAGTTCCAGGATCGAGTCCCACGACGGGCTTCTTGCACGGAGCCTGCTTCTCCCTCTGCCTATGTCTCTGACTCTTTCTCTCTCTGTGTCTTTCATGAATAAATAAAATCTTTTTTAAAAACCCATAAGGAATAGAAAATACATTTACAGTACTATATTTATCAGAAAAAAATCCATGTATAAGTAGACCCACGCAGTTCAAACCCCTGCTGTTCAAGGGTCAATTGTAGTATATATCTGTTTAAGCTTTTTTACCTTCAGTAAAATAATTTTCTTCCCCTTGAGGGCAATATTACATCCATTGAGAATTCATGGCCTTATTATAGTATTCAAATTTTATATGGTAAGAAAAAGTAGGATGAGCTACCTTCCTCCTGCCACTTGTTATTTTGGTGGCAGAAATACATTCAAAAAAACATATGACAATTAGCTAATTCAGTGTGGTCCACAGATTTGCAGCATCACCATCACCTGGTAGTTTGTTAGAAATGCAGACTGTCAGCCCCACCTCAGACCTACTCCATCAGAATCTGCATTTTTACACAATCCTCTGTTAAGTCAGATGCCCATTAGCCTGAGAAGCACTGGTTTACAGTATAATCCTCTACTTTTGGAAACATTAAGACAATGTGTGAATGGAAAAAAAGATGCATAGCCCTAAAACTAGTTTTTAAGTAACCCACGCCTTCCTCTCAGGTTCTGAGTCATACACTGTTTCTTTGGTCATCAATATTATTTTTTAAATGTAGAACTGGGTGTGCTTTGTCTGAGGAATGTTATTTTTATTTACTACTAAGCAGTGAAAAAATCCCCATGAGGCCTCATCTTGCTGCCCTGCCTCCGCTCCCCTTTTTTTCTTTCTCTCCCAAAAAACAGATGTGTTACAATTCGTTGGAGAGAACAAGATAAATAAAAATAAAGAGAAGTTTCTTTCTTTTTTTTTTTTTTGTCACGAATGAATTAGCCTTCCAAATTCTAGTCAAGACCTCCATAAATTTAAGCTTGTTTTGACAGTGATAATTTCTCTTGGATCAATTGAATAGGTGGAGCCAGTAATAAGGCAAAGAGATTTTACCTACTTTACCATTTTTGAAGAGCCAGCAAGTCAGCATGGAGGAGAGACGATACTGAATTAATGCAATACATTTTGGTTCCTTATTTATAAAAATAGACTTAATTTTAATTAATTTTTGAGGGTATAAAAATGAAGTTTCAAAATGCGTATGAAATAAATGTGAAAATTCACAGCTATACAGAAAAGACATAGTATAACAAATGCCATATACTTGCTACCTACATTAACAATCTACTGCATTTAACTGCTTTTACATTTTTCTGAAGCATTTTAATATGAATTACAGATAGACGACATTTCATCCTTATTTTTCAAGGTTTTTTTAAAATAAGAATATTTTTACATAAAACACAGATTTTACTTAACTAAGACTTTTGAGGTTAAAACCAGAGATATTTCCACTACCACAAAGCTTTCATTGTTATTCCCATCACTTTTTCCCCAACCAGCAGGAGATGAGGAAAAAAAAAAAAAAAAACCCAAAACCCTGGACCTGTTAGAATTGGTCCAAGTACCAGCTGAGACTTTATTTTGTGATGTTTCCAGAAGAGCCTTGACAGCAAAAAGCAAAGTTCTTTTTAATTCTACACTATTGACGAAGACTGTGGTCAAGTTAGGCCAAAAGCCAAAGCTCTCCTCATTGAAAAATGCTGTGGAAGATTTGCCTAAATACCAGCAGCTTTTTCTTAATTGAGAATCTCGGCTAACATGTTGGAGCTTTTAAATGCAGAAAGAAGGGAGTATAGAAAAGAGATAAGATGAAGATCAGAAGAGAGAAGACACAGAGCATGTTATAAACCCCAATTCAAATGTCACCCAAAAGGTATCTCTCTCTTCTATCTCCCGATATCCCTTTCTAACACTTGATTTACTATGATAAATTGAAGTATAAACAGTTAGCAAGAGACATGTGTGTTTGTGCGAGGCTGCATGTGCGTGCATGTATGTGTCATGGCTAGGGGTAGGAAGAGAAAGAAAAATTCTGGAGTAGTTGAGTGGAAGCTGCTTGCTATATTGCCATTTTCCCAGCAGCGATATATGGTATTATTTTTAGAAGACCGGTTAATTCTTCATTTTTAAATTGAAAGACTGAAACATAAGAGTCATCTAGTTTTATAGTTGAAAGTGCCTTTAAAATCATATACCTTAGTCCCATCTTCTATATATGAGGAACTGAAGTTCTGGAGGTATTAGCTTATCTAAGAGAGTATCTAGGAAAAAGAAATGTTGCTTCTGGAATGGCCAGTGTATCCTCACTTTTGATTTTCAGTACTCCAGGATGTTTCATCTCTATCCTAGGAAGGAATAACAAGGATGGCCGCTTCCACCAGGGCTCTAACCCGGGCATCCTGCTTGTTAAACAGCATCCATCCCCACGGGGCATTTTCAAAGTCTCCAGTGTTCCCTGCCATTGTGTTCACTGGCTCCAAGCCAGCAGACAAGCATTTGAACTTCTGTGCCTGGGATGATTCCTAGCACTTCAGAGAATCAACAGCCTGCCTTTCTTCATAATATTACACTTCCAGGAAAAAAAATATTTTTGAAAAGTGTTCTAATTCCTAGGAGTATTTACATCTAAAAGACACAAGGCAAGCCTTAAACATTCAGTGAGAGGATAGGGTTTTAAAGGATATCATGTGAGAAAATATGCCCTCTTTTGACTTTTCCAAAAAAACGTAAATCTTGGCTTGTGCAATGGACAGAATGTTGTCACTTACAGTGTTATCTGTGGTGAAACTAAATGCGAATTTGAGTTACTTTTCCTTGGAGCCAAAAAGAGCATTCTGGAAAGACTAAAGCTCTCCACCTGGCCTAAAGGAGACAGATCCAAGAACACAGCGGAATTCCTAAATCTTTGGGAGTGAAAAGGCATCATTCTGTTCCTTGTCCATCCCATCCGGTTTTTGCCAGAGCAAGGTAGATCAAGTTCATTTGTGTTCTCCAACACCCCTGCCCAAAGATCTTAAAGATGAAAGAACACAGCTGAGATGCTGGTAAGAAAAGTTCTTTTAAGTATGGAATTCCATCAGCATTAAGAATTTGATTATGCAAAACATTAAAAGTTTTTACAAGTATATTAAAGAAAAATTCTTTGGGGATATAAACACCAAATAAATAATAAACAGCCTGTTTTGCTACACAGACTTCTATTTATCTGCCTTATGTTGGAGTACATACTAAATCCCATACTTCAATAGAGTGCCTTGAGGGCTAGGCCCAAAGAAAAAGGCTACTATCTTTTTGTTTTTGTAATTCAAGAAAAATTAACCAAAATGCAAAGCATACTTTTTAAGTCATGCTTTTCTTTGTTGGCACAATGGCAGAAATACTCTCTTGGCAAATAGGCAGATAAGAGACTCTACTACTAAAAATTCAATATTGCCAATGTCAATCTGGCCACGAATCTAAAGCTTGCCAATTTTTTGCCCACCGATTACCTTGAGGAAATAATTAGACAAAAGCCCAAGTGTCTAAGAATGTGCGTCACAATGTATGTTAAAAAAGCAAGACAACCTCAAAGTAAATAAAACATGAATCTGTTAAATAATGATTATATCCCTGCAGTAAATGCTAAGGTACCGTAAATGCTAAGGACCCATGCTGCAGCAGATTGATTGATCTGGAAAGATATGGAGGTAATAAGAAGGGTCAGACCTAGAACCATGTCTTGTTCTGCCATTGACCATTTGGGCATCCTGGGGCAATTTTTTGGACCTCACTCCTACCCTCATTTCCTCCAGTGTTCAATCAAAGGAGATGACGGAAATACGGTGCTTAGCAATGAAATTGGCATATAGAGATAAAAAGTACTCTTGCCTTCACAAAGACATTGTTAGGTGCTATGGACTAAATGGTTTGTTTCCCCTCAAAACTCATAGGTTGAAATGGTTATCCCAATGTGACAGTATTTTGAAGCTGGGGCCTTTGAGAGGGAATGAGGTCATAAGGGTGGAACCTTCATAAATGGGATTAGTGTCCTTATAAAAAGAGTCCAGAGAAGCAGCCAGCTCTCATTCTACCTTGTGAGGATACAATAAAATGATGGCTGTCTGCAACCCAGAGGAGGACCCTTGATAAAACCTGATCATGCTGGCACCCTGATTTTAAGAGTTCTGGCCTCCAGACTGTAAGAATTACATTTCTATTGTTTATAAGCCACCTAATATATGGTGCTTTGTTATGGCAGCTTAAAGAGACCAAGTTATTAGTTAAAAAAAAAAACAAAACAACTTACAGCCCAATCACATTCTTGTCAGAGATATATAGATCTATATATTCATCTAGTTGCTAAATATTTATTAGGCATTGAATCACTGACACTTTGTTAAGAAAAGAGACTATGAGGGCAGCCCGGGTGGCTCAGTGGTTTAGCGCCACCTTTGGTCCAGGGCCTGATCCTGGAGACTGGGGATCGAGTCCCACGCTGTGCCTGTGTCTCTGCCTCTCTCTCTCTCTGTCTCTCATGAATAAATAAATAAAATCTTTTAAAAATTAAAAAAGAAAAGAAAAGAGACTATGAGATGAAAATCAGATGAACTCTGCCTTCATGGGGTCCACAGTCTATTACTGGTGACTGATTGGGACCAATTGAGTTTAAAGTCCCAGCTGTGATGCCAGAAAAGAAGGGGCGGGGGGTGAGAGCTTGCAATAGTAGGATTTGATCCAATCAGGAAGGGCAGGGAAGTTTCCTAGGGAAATTGCAATTTAGCAGAGACAGAAGGATGAATAGGCCTTGATCAGAGGAGACAGAGGTATATGGGAAGCTGTGCACATAAATGGGTAATAAGCACATTGAGTCTAGAGTGAGCCAGGTGCTATTCTAAACCTTACTCTACCACCCACAGGCTTTTGTGGTTCTGGCCTGTAGCTCAATGTCTCTGTCCCAATGACCTCACCTATAAAACAGACATAATAGCTTTCCTTATTTAACATGATTATTATGAGAGTTAAAATAGCCAAAATGAAAAGAGCTTAGCACAATGGCCTACTACTTGGAAAATTTTTAATAGATGCCAGATAACACCAAAAGTAGGGGAGAAAAGAATGAAGATACAAGTGCAAAGAGGGAGCAGTGTATGCAAAGGCCCTGTGGGAGCATGGTAACAAAAAGGGAAGGAAGCCATGTTGGTCAATCTGCTTTTATCCTGAAAGCTGCTAGAAGCCACTGAAGGATTTAAGCAGTGGGCATTCCATGATCTCCATAAGTCTCCCTCTCAACCTTGGTGCTACAGCCTTACCTGCCAACTCTCATTCTCTAGCACTTGTCACAAGGCCTTCACACATGACGTTTCCTCATCATAGGCTGTACTTTCCACCTGTCTCCTCCTACCTCCTTCAAATTTTAGGCTAAGTGTCATTCCATCAGAGAAGCCTTCCCTTACCTCCCAACCAGGCAAAGCCTTATTGATAGCTCCCCTAGCATGCCAGCTTGCTTTGCCTGATTGAGGTCTACCGCTTCTACCTACATCTCCAGAGGTGAGACACTGTCTGTCAATGAGCTCCATTGTGTCCCCCAAACCTTAGCACAGTGGTTGGCCTCTAATAGGATTTCATATTAGGTAATGGAAGACAAAAAGGTGGGCAGAGAAGGAGGAAGGTTAAAAAAAAAAAAGTGGAGAAAAAAATGAAGTAGGGTGAAGAAGTGATAAAATCAACTCAATTTTAGGCTTAATTTTAAAATTTTAAAATCAACTTAAGTTGATTTTAAGTGCCCCATCTATGTACAGCTGTTCTAAAATCAGGGAAAACGGATTTGGAGTTTGAGTGATCTAAGCTAGAGATCTGTCCACCAAGAAGTCGTTAGAACTTGCAAGAAAACCAAAGCAAGGAACGGGGAATAGCAGGGCCTTTGAAGACGATGGTTTGGGGTCACTACCTGTATGAATGTGGGCAGATTGCTAAGTCTTTAGGTCTCCTCCAAGAACCAGAGAAGGATAATACCCTATCATAGCCAGCCACACTTCCAACAACATTCCTTCCGTATGTTCAGGCTGCCTCATACCCAGCTGGTCACCCAGAGTACCCTGAATATCTTTTTCTTCATCCTAGGGGAAGAGAGAAATGCATTCCATTGGAGTCCATCTTTTCAGATACCTTAGCAGTTAAGAACATGAGTCTTGGAAGTCCGACAAACCTGGGTTTAAATCTGACTTAGTGATTTCCTAGTTGCCTAGTCCTGAGTCAGAGACTTAATTTTTCTTAAACCTTTCTTCTCCTCTCTAAGATAATAATGGCACCACTTCACAAAGTTGCTTATTAGATAGCATTTATGAAGCGCTTTGCACAATGTCAGACATAAGTAGTGCTTAATAAATGTTAACAATTAATACATTATCACTATCTTTAGGATACTGGAGAGCAGAGACCAAAGGAAGAATCACTGAATCTTGCCCAAATTCTTTCAGTATCCTCTCATCTGGGCTCTATTGTCCCAGATCCAATATGTTGAGTTAGATGGCAGAGCTCCCTGTAACTCAATGGAGACTTCTTACCTTCCCCGCTCACTCTTTAATTAAGGACACATATGAAGTGTAGTTGTTCCAGGCAAGGGGTTAATGGGAAGAAATCAGGTAGTGACTTGGGTCAAGTTGTATGCAGAAAGGCAAACCTGTTCCAAGCCAATGCAGAAAGATCCATGCTGTTTTGGGGGCTGCATCAAAAAAGGTCATGAGTGTTTGAACAACCCCAGGCCTTGTTGTTTCTTCTTGCCATGTGATCTTGAGTAAGTCATTTCACCCTTTGGGTCTCATTATCTATCATCCTTTTTTTTTTTTTAAAAGATTATTTATTTATTTGAGAGAGAGAGAGAGAGAGAGAGGAAGCAGGGGGAGGGGCAGAAGGAGTAGGGGAAGCAGACTCTCTGCTGTGTGGGGAGCCTGATATGTGGCTCAATCCCAGAATCCTAAAATCATGACCTGAGCCAAAGTCAGATGCTTAACTCACTGAGCCTCCCAGGAGCCCTCATTATCTATCATCTTTAACTGTGACACAAGAAAAAGGAGAATGGAGGAGGGAATGCAGTTGTGAAGTATCTCTAAGTTCTCAAGTTGTCACAATTCCATGGTTATGGACTAACTTGTGCCTGTCCATTCTTTGTTGACTCTAGCAAATGTTGGTTAGATGCTAGCTAGCTCTTCCCCATGTAAATTTCATGTACAAAAAAATCATTTTTACATTATCTAATTCTTTATGAAATTGCTAATTATCACTCAACAAAGAAGCCAACCATTGAGTTGATAATAAATGTGCCTTTAAAAAAGAGAGCATTAATAATTTACTGATTGCTGATGAACTTCACTTATTTGGCACATAGGACCTCTGTAGGGTTGTTAAGTCATTTGAGAGCAAAGAATGTGAAAGAAAGATATTCCTGCTTGTAGTAATTGGAACCAGGTCTAATGAAGGTTTTTTTTGTTGTTGTTGTTCGTTTGTTTTGTTTTTGTTTTTCTTGGAAGAAAGTTTTGTTATAACGTAACTGAAGGAAGATGTCACTTTGGGAGAGTAATGAAGGCTATATGCTGGAGACACTGTGAGTTTCTCTGAATAGTTTATTTGGCTGGAGAGGGATGTGGTTTGAGCACAAGCCATGAGTATGCTTGTGGGTGTATCAGAATGAAATGTTGAAATGAGGATTATTCCAGAAAATTATCTGAGGAGATAATAATGAGGGAGAAGTAATGAGGATCCCATTAGTGAAAGACCTTAAATTCTATCCATAGCTTAACATTTCTGGGAGAGACACTTGGGAATTTATGTGGTTCTGGAAATGAAAGACTTTTTTTTCTTTTCTCTAAATTGCAGAGTGTAGGCACACTTTCCAGCACCTTCTCCACACCCATGAAAAAAAATAACCCATCCAACACAGAAATACCAAATCTGAGGTGTTGTGAGAAGTCCCTCAATTTAAACCCAGCCCTTCTCTCCATTGCTTGTTTTAGGAAATGTGCCTTGACACCTCCTCAACATTACCTTGAATTCAGAATTGGAGTGGATGGAAAGAATTTTAAAAATGGTACGATGTCCTAAAGTACCAAATCCCCATTTATGTTGACCTGACAAAACTGTTTATAGTGGCAGAATGATTGCAACATATGGGAAGAGAGGGAGCCCAATATGATCACAGAGAGTAGAAGCCAGTTGGAGGCACTCCCTTTATTTCCTCTCTACTCCTCCCTACAAGCTGCCCCATGCTGCCTGGGGCAGGGATTCCTACTAGCAGAACAAACATGAAACCAACTCCCAACCTCTTGCCAATGAAGTAGTATTAACTATCGCTATTCCTTTCATCATCAGGCTGGTGTTTGTAAGCATTTCATTATTTGTGTTTATCTTAATGCACTAGTTTTATACCTCATTAAGTACAGAACACACGTCTCTAAAGTTTTTTCTACAAGTTTTTTGGAGGCTTGCTTTCTCTATTGTCCAAGTGGTCAATGCCCTTATAGTTGCTAACTGCCTGAGAAATTCTCCATCCCCTTTTTGGCAGGTGATGCTGGAGACACTTCCACCTTTGCTCCTCTTTCTCTTCCATTTCTCTCACACTTTCTGACTGCTCCTGTCTGTGTTCTTTCTCTAGGTCTTCTTTTGTTTTAATTTTGTAACTGCATTTTGCTTTTTTTTTTTTTTAGAGCAGTTTTATGTTCACAGCAAAATGAAGCAGAAGGTTACAGAGACTTCCCATACATCCTCCCCCATTATCAGAATGGTATGTTTGTTAAATTTGTAAACCTACATCGACACATCATAATCACCCAGAGTCCGCAGTTTACATTATAGCTCACTCCCGATGTTGTATACCCTATGGGTTTGGACAAATATATATTGACATGTATTCACTACTGTAGTAGTAATATTAGAGTAGTTTCACTGTCCTAAAAATCCTCTATTCCACCTATACATCCCTCTGTTTCCCCTAATTCCTGGAAACCATTGAATTTTTTGCTGCCCTCCATAATTTTGATTTTTTTCTATGTTGCTATTGAGAGCATCAAATATGGCTAGTGTGACTAGAGAACTGAATTTTAAATTTAACTGAATTCAAACCTACATAGCCACATGGATCTAGAGGCTAACATATTTCACAGCACAATTCTAAAACATGGATTTTCTTTTTCTTCGTCTTCTTCTTCTTCTTCTTCTTTTTTTTTTTTAACCTACCCTGGAGTTTTCAGAAGTTAACTCCAGAATAAGGTCTAGAGTCTGTAGTATGGCACTGAATGACCCTCATAATCGAATCCCCTTTTCAGGTCTTGCCACCTCCTCTGTACCAATCCTACATATAAGCTGGCACTGTAGAACATTACTTTACCTTTAGGTACATTGGCCATAATTTTTAGATCTCCCAGCTTTAGATCCTACTCTTCCCTCTGTGTAGAATGTCCTTTGCTCATGTTATGCCTTCCAAAATCTGTAACTTTCCATGCCTAATAAAGCACACCCTCCAACAGAGGAACATCCCCTTATCCTTGACCTTGAACAGGCCATTAGAATCTCTCAGCCCAGTTTTCTCATCTGCAAAGTGAGAATAATATTTCTCTCCCTTACAGAGTTCTTGGGGGATTAGATTAGCACTATCCAGACTCCAGCACTGAGAAAGCACTCAATAAAAACTGCTGTTACTTTTTCCTGTTCTCCCACAACACATATCACGTGGTATTAGAGGTCTTTCCAGATGGGACTCACTCTCTCTCTCTCTCTCTCTCTCTCTCTCTCTCTCTCAAGACTAGGAGCTCATTACCAGCAAAGACTCAATCTTGTTCAACATTGTACACCAGCATTCAGCACAATGTAGCTATTTGACAAATGCTTTAAGTGGATGACAAATGATGGAGTGAACCGATTACTCACATATGATGTCACGGAATAATAATAAAAAAAATTACCCCCTTTTAATGTGTGTATCTTTAGGGAGGAGCAAAAGAGATATATAGCGGCAAGAATGAGAAAAGAGAACGCCAACAACTTCTCTTGTAAAGCATTCCATTTTCCTGGTTCCTGCCCATAAAATTGTTTAAATTTGTGTCCCTTCTCCTTGCTTGACTGGAGTATAGCTCTAACGTTTTGGCCATTTTGACTTCCCGGGTTCTCGGCCCCTCCCTGCCTTGGGCATCAAGCTTCCATCACTGTCACCAAGGAAACAGCAGGGATGTCTCATTCCTTCCTCACAGCTCTGCATATCTCAACTCTGGTCGCCTTTGTCCAGTGAGCTGAATTCTTCATGTGCTCCCCCCTAAAGCAACTGTCTTCTATTCAGCCCTTTATCCATTATTCTACCTTTAAATAATAATAACAATAATAATAATAATAATAATAATTTAAAAAGAAGCCTGATGTGTAGCAATTTCTTCTCTTGGGAATGGTCTTTTCCCGGACCTGTCACTATTCTTGAATGCACCATTTTCGGTGCCTAGGAGCAAATACAAAAATTGCCTGTTTAGCCCTTGGAGTGTGTGCAAGTCGAAGTGTGGGTCAATTCTAAAGCAGGCAACGGAGCATTCATGATGGGTTTCCCTTTGAAAAGCACAGTAGACCAAAAATAAACCTGACAAAGGGCAGCTGTGGAGTTTTAACACGTGGAGAACTCCACGGGCAGCAGTTATGTAACTGGAAAGGGCCGTGATAAATGTTTCACGCCGCTGGATGAACTTCCAACTCGGACACGCGAAAAGCAAAGAGCAGCAAAACGCACCTTGACTCTCCGAAGAGCCAAGAGCTCGCGCAGAGGAGGGGCCCAGGGCGCGTCCCCAGGGCTCTCCTCCTTCCCTCCCGCGCCCAAGGCGGAGCCGGCGAACCCCATCTCCACCCCCCCCAGCGCCTCCCCCCGCAGCTTCGCCAGTTGGCCAGAAATTTTCCAAAAATCTCCACCCCCCTAGGCTGAAAACCCAGAAAGTTTTGTGCCAGGGGGAAGGAGCAGAGGAGTTGGAGCGAGGCGGGCGGAGCTGCCCCCCCGCGCCCCCGCAGCCCGCGCCGGGCTCCTCGCCCCGGGGACAGCTGGCAGCCCCGCGCCCCGCCAGACACAAAGCCGCTGGGGCCCGCGGCGCAGGGGCGGGGGCGCCCCCGGGGCTCCCCCTCCGCCGCTCGCCTCCTCGGGCGCGCTCCTTAGGGCCCAGCCCACACCTCGCCTGCATCCTCGCCCTCCCCCACCCCGCCGCCCCCCGCCCCCCAGGAGCGAACGGAACAGCCCAGACCCCCGCGCTGCCCCTTCCCAGCCCTCGGGCAGGCCACACCTGCCCCCAGGCTGCCCCCCGGCCGGGCACCGACCCCCCTCCCGCGTCTCTCCTCCGCTCCCGCCCCCAGAACTTCAGGGGCCCCCGCCCGGCCTCCCCGCCTCCGAGGAGCCTCCAGCTCGGACCCCGCGAAGATGGCGAGGAGGAGCCGCCACCGCCTCCTGCTGCTGCTGCTGCGCTACCTGGTGGTCGCGCTGGGCTGTAAGTTGCCGGGGGGGGGGGGGGGGCCCTCCCCCACCCGGCCCCGGGGGGGCGCCCCTCCCCCACCCGGCCCCACCCCGACCTGCGGCCCCCGCGGCCCGGGCGCCCGAGCGGGAATGGGGTGCGGGCGGGCGGGCGGGCGTGGGGGGCGGCGCGGGGTCCATCGGTTTATCGTATTGTGTCCGTTCGGGTTAGAGGAGGTGAAAAGAGTCCCCAGCGGCGGGGGCTGACCTGCTTCCAAAGTTGGGGTAAGTTTTCAAAGACGCAGGCACGCGAACTGAACGCGCGACTCTCTAGGGCCCGTACTCCTCTAAGATGCTGAGACCTCAAGGTGGCATCACGGGGGGGGGGCGGCCCCCCGCCAAGTACCAGCGGACGGGGCAGGGCTGGGGCTGCCTCGCTCCGAGGACGGGGAGGCGCGCGCTGGTGGGGCGGCAGGGGCCGAGGGGAGCCCGCGCACTGCGGTGCTCGGAGCCTCTCCACCTGCACGTCTCTATCCAGTTAGGGACGCTGTGCCCGCGGGGGACGTGCAGCGCAGGGATTGTTAGAAAGAGGCAGGAGCTGGATGAACCAGCAGCGGGGGGACGTCCCAAAGCCCATCTCACCGGGGTGGTTCCGGACAGGATTTTCGCGGATCCTGAGCTCATGAGATTTCAAATCTCATTGAACGTTCAAACGTTCACGGGAACGTTTCCTATTATTTGGTTTCCTTCGCGTTAACTTTTTAGGAAAATGGAGGAAATCGAACTAGATCTTAAGCACTTAGGCAGTGGAGACCCCCCTTTTCTATTGTTTTTCGTTTTTCCTTCTCTCTCTCTCTCTCTTTTTAATAGAAGTTTAATAGAAGAGGTTTTTTTTTTTTTTTTTTTTTTTTTTTTAGAAAAGGTTATTATTGTTGCTATCCAAGCCCTGGCAATATTTAACATAAGCCGCCGGATGAGCGTCTAATACCAAAATACAATGACTTTTTCCTCACACACGCTCTTGCTGCACATGAGAGTATCGCAGAACCCAACGTGGTGTGAGCTTTGTACCTTGGTGGGGGAGGAAGGTGCAAGTTGTCCCAGTGAAGGGGCATGTGCTGACCTATGCTATAGAAAATCAAACCAGGAATCGGGGCTTCACAATAAAACCATTATGCAGTTTTGAAGTTGGTATCATGTTGAACACACAGAGGGGGAAAAAATGCAGTAATGGTAAAGGACAACAGAGAGACAGGCTGGAGGAATTGTCACCGAACTGTTGGGAAAGTGGGGTATTTCGTTGACGATCCTAAATTTCAAATTAAAAAAGACTGACTTTAGAATTGTCGCTAATGAAAAACAGAGAAAATGGTTTTACTCTGCTATTCTTATTCAGTGATCAAAATAGAAACAATACACCCGCAGTTTGGATGTGTAGGGAAGAAACCAAGAGGCAAACACAGGCTTAGATGAATGGGCAGAAAAACCTCTCGTTCAGACTTCAGGTAAATCTAATCAGTGTCTCTTCTAACCCTCACTCCTAGCGGGGAAGAGTTTGGGAGTGTGCATAGACCTTTTCTGTGTTGTTCCCCGGGATGCCACAAGGTCTGGCATTGCAAGAATGTTTTCTTTTCTTTTCTTTTTTTCGAATAAACTTAGTTATTCTATGATAGTAGATTTGAGGAAATATTGTGAAGATAGTATAGGGAGTTCCCATATATACCACATCCACCTTCTCCTTTTATTAATATTTTGTTAGTATGTATGATACATGTGTCATAATTAATGAAACAATATTGGTATGTTACTATTATGAACTAAATATTTTATTTAGAACTCCATATTTTATTCAAATTTCCTTCATTTTTACCTGATGTCCTTTTTTATTTCAGGATCTCATCCAGGATACTATATTACATTTAGCAGCCCTGCCTCCTTAGGCTCCTCTTAGCTGTTACAGTTCCTCAGACTTCCCTTGTTTTTTTATTACCTTGTCAAGTTTGAGGAGTACTGATGAAGTATTTTATTGAATGTCCCTTAACTGATTTTTTAAAATGTTTTCTCTAGATCCTATATCAGTATGGGCTTATGAATATTTATTTTATACTTTGGATTTATAGTTCAATGTGATTTTATTTATTTTAGTACTGAAATGCTTCCAGCTTTGACCACTGGGAGTTCTAGTGGTTTCTATATCCTCTGACATACCTCCATTGCTATATATATATTTTTTGTTTTGTTTTGTTTTGTTTTTTGTTTTTAGTGCTTCTTACTTTCTGGTAACACAGAATGCTTCAGGCTGGTCTTGTATATTTCCTGCTCCAGGCCTAGGATTGGCCATTTCTCCAAAGAGCCCTGGTTCCTTTTATTGGAGAATGGTGTTAGAAACCAAGATGTACGTCTACCACCATAGCACTCTGAACAAGCCTTGTCTTATCTGCTCTTGGAAGCTAAGCAGGGTCAGGCCTAGTTAGTACTTGGATGGGAGAAACCAAGGTGTAGGCGTTATTGAAGAGTGTTATTGAAAAGCAAGAATGTTTTTCAGGGCTAAGTTTCACTCCACAGTCCTATTTGTGATTTGTCTACTCAGGTTTCATGTTGAGATCCAAAAACAGTACTACGGACTTTCTTGAATATTCTCTTTTTAAGTTCTCAGCAAATGCATGAGACAGAACATATCTTCAACTTACAGTTCATGACCCTCAAGGCTCAAGCAACATCATTTATGGAGACTGGAAAGAATGGAACTGGGATTTGAAGATCTGAGAATTTGTTCCATAGATAATTGGACTTCTCTCTTTTTCTAGCTGAGCGCTTAACCCTTTCCACTATCTTCATTCAAAATTCAAAAAAAGACTGTGGATTTCTTATTCTCTAATTACAGACTCCTCTTTTTAATATCCATCCCAAATATAACTGTACCACCCTTTTGTCCTGATCCTATTATATATAATACCATACCTATTCCATTCTTTCTTTTTATTTTTATTTGTCCATATTCTTATTTCTTTCTTAGTAGTTTGGAAGACTTTTGTAGCTGCTGCTGCCGCCATTATTTGGACTATGAGTTCAGTGTACCTTTTGAAATATGGACATTTACTTGTGTGTTTAGTGAAACTATATTTTTGTTTACCATTAAAATGGGAGCTCCATGAGGGAAGGAATTTCTTTATAGTTGCTCCCACTGTATGTACAGTGCTAAGCAAAGTGCCTGATGAATAGTAGGTGTAAATAGATACCTGTTGATCAGATAGGAAGGGAATAAGGTGCAGTATGTGGAAGAAATGGATGGATGGAATTAATAATTGCAATATAAATCATGACACCCTAACTAATGCCAAATAGGTGAGGTGTCAGATTTCTCTGAGGGCCATTTAAGCCAAGCAGTTAAATGTTAATGAGAGCAGTGTGCTGTTCTTGACACTACCTGGCTGGTAGCAGTTGGTCTTCAAATCTGGACTGGAACCCAAGCCGGGCCTCTTGGCCTGAGTCTGTAATATTTCATCAACTGATAAGGAATGTGGAGGAGGGAGAAGTCAGATCTTCTGCAAAATCACAAAGTTCTGCCCCAGTAGTGGAACTGACCCAAAAGAGCACTCCAGGGAACCAGTGCCAGGAAAATTCTGCCCTCTGTAAACATTGTTAAGAACAAAGCATCATCTGCAGAGAACAAGTTCCATCCTGGCATGATCTTAATTATCTGATGAAAATAAAGGTCAGGTTAGGCTTACTGGTAGACCTGATAACGGTTTTAAAACTGAAACAGAAATGGCCTTCAAAAGGAAGAAGTCTAAAACAAAAAATCAGCATAAAGAGAAAAGTAAATTCCTTAAGACTGAAAATACTCATTATCCTTCCACCAGAGCAGTTTAATGAGAGGAGCCTCTGTGCATTTACATATGTTTGCTCTACCCATGGTTTCTGTAGAGAAGATGTTTTGAACTCTGGAGGCTAGAGCCACTGTATTGAAGTTGAGCCAGAAGAAATCTGTAAAGGCCATTATTTAAAATAACCTTTTCATCCCATAACACTGCTGAGTCAGTACTCCAGTATACCTGTGTTGCCACATTGATGCTTTGAGGAAGATGAAGGTGAAGACAGAAAAGGGGAATCAGAATCTAGGTCAAGTGCTTTCTTTGGCAGAAGCAGAGAAAGAAAACACTGGGTACTGTTTTCTTGGGAGGTGTTACTGTTCACATGACCAGAACTCAGAAAAACAATCCAGCTGTATGAGTTTTCCTATCGCTGCAGAAACAAATTACCACAAATTTAATACAACACAGATTTATTATCTGAAAGTTCTAGAGGCCAGAAATCTGAAGTAGGTCTCACTTGGCTCGAATCAAAGTATGGGAAGGGCAGCTATCTTCTGGAGGTTCCAGGGGAAAACCAGCTGTTTTTCCAGCTTCTAGAAGCCATTGGCTCGGGGCCCTGTCCCTCCAGCTTCAAACTCAGTGGTGCCAGGCTGCCATAAATCTTGTTCTCTCTTTTCTACCTCCCTCTTCCACTTACAAGGGCCGTTATATTTACATTGGGCCTACCCAGGTAATCCAGGATTATCTTTCCATCCCAAAGTTAGCTGGGTTAGCAGCTTCAATTCTATTTACAACCTTAATTCATATTTACCATGTAAGGTAACGTGTTTATAGGTTCCTGGGGTTAGGATGTAGACATCTCTGGGAAACCATCACCCCAACCAAAATTAGGGTGTGCCCAGTAACGTGTAATCAGCCTTGTAGCCAAGAATATTCTAGATCCCATGGAGTGACCACAACTTTTACCTTTAAATTATAATTTATAGTGATAGAGAACTGTATTTTTTGAGTTATATTTCAGATCACAGAGTGTAGCAGTAAAGAACACGTACTCTGATGCTGAGTTCTGTGTGCACTTACCAGCTAACTGATCTGGTATGAGCTATTTGGTCTGTGTGTGTCAGTTTACCCATCTGTAATGGTGATGATCCCAATAATAGATTTACTTTGTAGAGACGTAGGGAGAATTAAATGTGTACACATGTACACTTAGAAAACTTGTATTGTTATTGTTGATAACATTTGGGGGTGGTGGAGTTAAATATTCATATAATCATTTATAATGGATTTCCTACAGTTATGAGGGTCCTATTCCAAACACAGATAATGAACTGTTTCATAAGTTTATTCTAGTTTAAACAGTTTTTTTTTACTTTTATTATTTAAAGATTTTATTTTGAAATATATTTTTTAAAGTTTTATTACAGAATACTCATGCATGTATATCTGTAGCTACCTGTCTATCTACATGAAAAGAATATGCTAGACAAGTAAAGGAATGGGGAGACCATTTCAGATACGGAGGGAACAGTGTTGCACAGACGTACTTGGGGAAAAGCAAGCAGGGAATGGAAGAAGTTCCATATGGCCAGAGCATGGAGGACAGGGGAGGATGAAAGGTCCCCGCCAGGTGGAAAGAGGGCCTTGTGGGTCATATCAGGATTTTGAATTTATCCTAAAGACTAGGAGAAGCCGTTGAAGGCTTTTTAAACACTGAGTATCAGTTATATTTGCCTTTCAAAGAGAACACAGTGGATGGAAGTGTGGAGAATGGGCAGGATGGGTGGGTGGGATGTTGAAGTGGGGAGCCCAGTGAGATGCTATTGGAGTGGTCCAGGCTACTTCTTAAGTAATAGGAAGTATTTTCTGTGGCTCATTGAAATATGTATATGCACATATATGATTAGACATTTACATTCACCCACAGGAAATTGTTTTATATCTGAAATGTAGTTAGTTAAATTTAATCTGGGATTTGAGAAAAATGGTGCTTTGGTTTTTAAGGAATTTTTAAAAATTGTGTACACTGGAAATATTTCCAGCTTCCTGTTCAGTTCCCAACATCTAAACATGAAACTTTGGGGCCACTATTTATCCTCTTTCAGTATTATTCTCTTTCCCACCCCTGGTTTTGTCTTCCCTTGGTATTGTTTTACCTGTTTCCCATGTGGCCATACTTAGGCGGGTGATTAGATTGGATGTGATGGGGGGGAAAAAGAGTGGCCCTCTGTATTACTAGGTGTGTGAGGGTGTGCATGTATGAAAGATGCAGAGAGATAGAGGGATAGAGGTGGAGAGAGAAGGAGGAGAGAGGGACCAAAGGAGAGAAAGAGGAAGAAAGAGTATGCTCAAATGAATGCTTGCTACCAGGACCACAGACTCCTACTCTTAAAATCTTCAGGCAGTGAAAGGGTTGGAAATGTTTGCCACATTTTATGAACAGAGAAGCAAAGAACCACTGGACCTAGTCCCATGAAAGTGTTTCAAGAGCTATTCTCTTAGCTCTCCACTGTCTCGGCTCAAACAGTACTAAGCAAAAATCTTTGTGATCTTTTTTTTTTTTTCTTTTTAAGATTTATTTATTTTGGTGGGGAGGGGGAAGAGAGAGAGTAAGAATCCCCAACCAGACTCCCCACTGAGCGTAGAGGCTGACACAGAATCCTGAGATCATGACCTTAGTTGAAATCATGAGGAGATGCTTAACCAACTGAGACTCCCAGGCACCTCAAGAATCCTTGTGATCGTAACAGATGGGAGTTTTAGTTCTTAACTGAAGAATTTTGCCTTTTTCTCTCACTTTCTTATGTCATTATGTCAATTTTTATTTGTTAGATTTTCTGTTTCATTTGGGTTTCCAAAATTTTTCGCAGGGAGAGTTTGGGACTGAGTTGTTTTTAAACTGGTAAAGAGTGAAAAAGCCTAATCTGGTCTTTCTCCTTTATTCTAGGCATTCCCAGTTCACTTATTCTCCTTTTGTCAAAGCAGTCACTTGCTGTTTTCAGTTTTAGTTTTGCTCACACTGTAAAAACTTGTTAAATACTTCAAGGGCATAATCAGAGACAAAAGTAGATCATTGTTGAATGCATTTACTTACACATTTAACTAAAAACAAGGTATGTATAGGGTAAATTCCAATAGTACAGAAATGAAAAATAACTCCTCTGACTTTTATTCTACTCCTTACAGATAACTCACTCTTAAGTTTTTTGCATATAGTTCCAGAAAAATTGGGGGGGAAATATAGTTCCAGCCTATAGGAGCATACCTGTATAGTTTCTTTAAAACTAAAAATCAGGGGCACCTGGTTGGCTCAGGTTGTGATTCCAAGGTCCTGGGATCAAGTCCCACATCGGGCTCCCTGGGGGGAGTCTGCTTCTCCCTCTGCCTATGTTTCTGCCTCTCTCTGTGTCTCTCATGAATAAATAAATAAAATCTTAAAAAAAAACACACACACACTAAAAATCAAAATTTACTATGCTTATTGTTCTGCACCTACAACAAATCAAATCATATTATATATGATGTTCTGTGCCTTCCTGCAGAAATATATTTAGTTTTTATTTTTTTTAAAGATTTACTTATTTATATTAGAGAGAAAGAGAGAGAGCACGTGAGTGGGGAAAGGGGCAGAGGGAGAGATTCTCCAAGGCCAAGTGCGGACTCCCTCCTGAGTGCAAAGCCTGGGGGATGGGTGGAGGGGCTTGATCCCACATCCCATGAGATCTTGCCCTGAGCTAAACCAAGAGACGGAAGCTTAACCAACTGAGCCACCCAGGCACCCCATGCAAAAATTTTATTTTTACTAGTAAATTAAGCCACAACCCAGAGCTCTGTCTCACAGACAGGACTCACGGTAACATCTTGCAGAGGCCTTTAAATTCCTTAAGCCAAAGTGCAGCAGGAGCTACCTTCTAGTTAAAACCAACAAAAGTAAGTAGGGAAACAAAATGAATATAACAAAACAGAAGGACATAAACTCCCAAACCAGCGACCAAATCTAGAAAGGAAAAAATTCCAACTCGGATACTGCGGAAAAAAAAGCCCAAAGTAGAGGGTAAGGGGCCAACGCCCAGAGAAGACCGACACCAGCAGCGGCTGAGACTTAGGGACAAGTGCAAGCTGATGCTATTTTGAAAGGAGACCAAAGAAGAAGTAATGACCGCAAATAAAAAGGGAACATGTTGAACTGCTGGGAAAGTGCTAAATTTGAAAAGGAAGAATTGTGCTAATGTTTATATATATATATAAAAAATGCTCTACAGGCACTTTAAAATAGGAATGGATTCTAATCAGAAGTTGAGCTCCTACCGTGGAATAAATGATAACTCAGGAGTCTGTTTGTCCAATAATCTAAACATGCAGTCAGCTATGTCATTAAAAAATGGGATAAAGGGGCGCCTCGGACGAAGGCTTAGGATGAAGGCTTAGTCGGTTAAGCTAAGCGTCTGCCTTCAGGCTCAGGTCAGGATCCCAGAGTCCTGGGATGAAGCTGGTTGGGCTCCCTGCTCAGTGGGGAGCCTGCTTCTCTCTCTCACTCTCTGCCCTGCCCCCTGGCTTAGGCTTGGGCTCTCTCTTTCTCTGTGTCAAATAAATAAATAGAATCTTTTTAAAAAATGGGATAAAAATTGTACCTAAGCTGATGGGAGCTGTGGATCATTGTACTTTGGCCCCAAACAATGCTTTTGGTCCCAGAACAAGTCAGATGCTTTTGCACCCTGTGTGGGTGTGTGTTAAGGGAGTGAACTACTATTTTAGATAAAATGTTTTAGACAATGTTTCTCCTTCCCAGCCATTTTCTCTGCTGTTGTGTTATCATTGTTGAAATTTTCTCCATGTGCCAAATGCAATTACTCCCTGAAGATCCAACCCGCTTCTTCTCTCTCTCTCTCTCTCTCTTTTAAAAGATTTTACTTATCTCCTTGAGAAAGAGAGAGCACAAGCAGGGGAAGGGATAGAGGGAGCGGGGGAAACAGACTCCCAGATAATTAGGGAGCCAGATGCCGGGCTCCATCCCAGGACCCTGGAACCATGACCCAAGCCAAAGACAGATGCCTAAGCCACCCAGGTGCCCCAAATACCTTCTCTTAATCCTCCCCAGCTCATCCATTCCTCAGAGCCAAAGTCTACCACATATTATTATACTCCTGGTGCTCTTGGTATGTTCCTGCTTCCCTTACAGTACTTATTGGGCTACTGCTAACTCTGTTTACATGTGCTTCTCTCTGGATTGCCAGTTTGTCAAGGACAGAGACAATACATCATTGTGTCTAGCACCTAGAATCATGCCTGGCACATGATGATTCTCTGATAGTTCATTGAATAGAAGGGAGTAACCTGGAGTTTAATGTTTATTTGTTTCTTAGCCTCCTAAAATTACATTTTAATACTAGGGAATCCTAAGACATACGTAAAATTAATTTTCCCTAATAAATAAATAATAAGTAAATAATTTTACTGCTCTTAGAACTCCCACCTCCCTCATAATCTGTAGCCTCCCTAGAGTTTAGAGTTACATGGTAATATAGAGACTGGCCTGCATTATAGAGTTTTAAGAAATTTTGCTGATTGCCTAATGCCATTGTGTATTATAAAAAACAAAAACAAAACGAAATGAAAAACCCATATAAGCTCCTCTTGAATTAGTGATTAAAAGCTCAGATGAATTAAAAGCCCAGATGAATCAAACAATACCTCCTTTCAAGTCTCCTGAGATAAAATTCAACACAGGATGTTAGAGAGTTGTAAAAGTACTCTGTGGAACAGGGGATTCCAGACTTTCCCCTCGTGGTCCGCTCTGCTGATACCCTAGCAATCCATGTCCCACGATAGGTAAAAGTTTATTAAGAGAGAGGGGGAGGGCCCAATCTTTATTTACAACCAAAGATGGTTTTCCTAGGCATTCGTGTCCAGTAGTCCTATCTTCTTAGGGATCTTGACACCTGCTTATTAGCAGTGAAAACTTTCTTCTGGATCCAGGTGACTCACCAATTAGGTCCAAGGGTAGTCTCTCATTGCAAATGCCAGGGTTAGATGCATCCTAAGATTTTCAGCTCTGGTGTGCTATTCTCCCAGAAAATCGGCCAAAATGTTCAAAAAAACATTGCCTGGAGCACTGGTCCTTCAGACTTTTTTTTTTTATTCCATGTCCTACTTCTCTTAAGAAGAACATATGCCCCTGGGACACCTTGAGTGTCTGCCTTCTGCTCACGGCATGACTCCCAGTCCGGAGATCAAGTCCCACATGGGGCTCCCTGTGAGGAGCCTGCTCTCTCTCTCTGCTTATGTCTCTGCCTCTCTCTGTGTGTCTCTCATGAATAAATAAATACAATCTTTAAATAAAAAAAGAAGAGCATATGCCCCAACATACATTTTTGGTAATGAATTATATACACATATTTCTGTATCAATATTATTGCATTAATTATAAAAGATGTATAAAATAAGTATCAAACAAGTGAGATAATGAAAAATAAATCAGCTGTAATGTCTTTGGGCGGAAGTGAGGTGATGATTGTCCTATACTACAGCAATTGATAAAACTTCTATCATTAAAACACTGTGAGACTAGTATATGAATAGACTGACAGATCAATAGAATAAAATATAAAGTCCAGGAATTGGCCCAAGTTCATTTGGAAATTTAGTATAGCTACGAGATGTATCTTTCCATCTACCTATCTATATATAAAATAGGAGACTCTCAAACTGTAATAAAATATTGTAATAAAAACTGTAATAAATATTGTTATAATTGGGTAGTCATTTGAGAGAAAATGGATCTGATTCTGAGTGTACATGATAAACTCCAAATGGATCAAAACTCTAAATGTCAGTAAGTAATAAGTTCATCCCCCTCCCCAAAAAACCCCAAAGCATGCATGTATTCTTCTATAAACTATATATCAAAAGAATATCTGCATGAAAAAAAATAAAATACCACACACAAATCGAAAGACAAATGACTAATTGGGAAAAATATATCTGCACTTTAAATCTCAGCCAAAGAGTATTGCCACTGATATACAAGCCTTAAAAATGGAAAGAAAATAAAAATATAAAGAATAAAATGGAAAAATGGCATGCATACAGGACAAACCCCAGAGAGTTCCCAGAAGAAAAATTTTAATAGTTCTTCAGATATGACACTGCATTCAACATCACTTAAATGCAAATTAAACTGTCACAAAGATAACCTCTCTTCCCTGCCAGATTAGCAAAAACACATAACTCATCTGCATCCTCTATTATTGAAGCTCTGTGCAAACAGGCACTCTCCCTGCTGAGGGGCTGGGTAGTGATCTATCTGCCATGGAGAAAAATTCAGCAATATGTAGAAAAATTGTATGTCTACTTTGACTCATCCACCCCACCACTGGGAGCCTGTTGCAAAGCTGCATTTTAAAAAAGGTAAATGAAACAAAAAAACAGGACATGATTGATGAATCGGATTGCTTATTTCAAAATTATTTATTTATTATAAAGAAGATTGAAAACAATCAAATGCCCACAATAGGAGATTGGCTGAATAAATAACAGAATGGTATGCAATGGAGCCGTAAAAAGGAATGAGTATGATCTCCATGTATAGGTATCACAAATGAGAAAAGCAAGGTGCAGAATAGTATAATGTAGCACGTTGCATTTTATGTAAGAAAGAAATACTGGAAGGTTAAGTGAAGACCACTCACAATGGGTGGAAAGGGGCAGAAATGGAGCTGATTTCTTTTAATAACTTATTACATAGATTTGGTTGTAAAAAAGAAAATGTCTGTTTCAAAGAAAAATTCACTAAAACAGCCATCCTAAACATTGAAAACAAGTGGCAAGAAATAAACCTACTGTGTATCAAAAAAAAACCTACTGTGTATCAAACCAGCGATATAACCATGCAGAGGAAAGAATTATTCCAGTCTGAGTTTAGAATGTAATATTCCACTAAGTAGGAGAATTTATTTTAAGGATAAATAAAGCTGCAAATACATTTTTAAATGAAAATAATTTGAAACAAGGGTGTTATTTTTGAAATTATACTGCAGGATAATGCAAATCAATAATTGTAATGACCTGAATATTAAGATTATCAGTGAAGGAAAAAAGATACAAATATTACGTTTTAAAACAAAGTAAAAGTCCTTCATGTGTATTTGAATTGGAAATAATCCGTATGAACTAAAGCTTTTTTTCTTTCCCAAACTGCATATTTCCTATCTCTGTCCCCTAAAAAGTTCTAGGTGAAATAACGACCTGTATCAGTTAGTTTTAATGAAGTAACAAATAACCTAAAAATCTCAGTCATTGGACAGGTTACTTTTGCTTACATCCCCTTTTGGTGTTTCCATGTCAGCTGCAGAATCTCTGCTCTGCATGTCTTTTTCTCATCCTAGGCCCCAGGCTCAAGTAGCTAACCTGTTTGGGACAGACAGTTCTTGTGGTCAAGGAAAAAGCCAGAGACAGATTGAACTATATTAGCCTTCAAGCTTTCGCTTACCAGGGTATATGTTCATTGGTCAAAGCAATCACATGGCCAAACCTGCCACTGGGTTGGGGAAGTGTATCCTACCTGCCAGGAGGCCCTGGATATCATGTGATAGCAAGTGGGAAGGGAATGAGTAGTTGGGAATAATAATAAAATCTATCCTACAGCACCATAAAAATGAGCATACACATTGTGATCTCTGAATACCATTCCACGCTAGTAGTGACCAGGGATCTGTAGAGGAGCATCGGATTCCATGTTTAGGGTTGGGTGGATAGGAGTCTGGGAACATTTATTTTGTTGTGCCAGAAAGCAAGTAATCTCCCAAAGCTAATGGGATCGTGTCTAAAGGACACAGGAATCAACGTAAAAAAGGCTCATTTTGAACAAATTAGAGGCAATTTGAGAATCAAGAATGAAAAAACAAGTTGAAGGCAACTGATTTAAATATGTCAAACCTATTTCTTAAGTGTATTAATTACAGACACTTAAGGCAGCCCTGGTGGCTCAGTGGTTTAGCGCCGCCTTCAGCCCAGGGCCTGATCTTGGATCAGTTGGTCCCGGGATGGAGTCCCATGTCAGGCTCCCTGCATGGAGCCTGCTTTTCCCTCTGCCTGTCTCTCCCTCTCTCTCGCTCTCACTCTCGCTCTTGCTCTCTCTGTGTCTCTCATGAATAAATGAATTTAAAAAATAAAAAATAATAATAAAAAATTACAGACACTTAAAAGAGTCAATAGATTAAAAAAAAAAAACCACAATCATTACACTTTGGTTACCCTTAGAACTAACTATGTCAATGACTCCTTACCCAATTTTTAACAATCAAAATACAGAAGTAAGCCTGCTTTCCTTATGTTTGTGTATATAACATATAACCTTGACTGATAGAGAAAATTCTTCTTTATAGAAGTCAAGCTAGTAAATGTGCAAAGATAATAGGAAAAACAATAGAATCTAATAATCATCATCTTGCAACATGTCATTGGTTCATCATATAATTATTAAAAATTAGACAAAATGTTGACAGGGACCTTTCAAATGGAATGGCCAGTCTGTTATCACCTAAAACCACTGATAAATCTTAGCATCATTAAAAGTCGGCCAATCGTGTAATACAACAGCAAGCGCATAGCATTCCCTATGTAGTGTTTGTGTTCATCCCTCAAAAAATAATAATAATTGACCTTTATTTGAATCAAGCCTCTAGGCAGGGTACCTTCTTTTTACAGGAAGGTAGATGCACCGATTAAAGACACACCTAGAAAGTGGGTTGTTCTGCAGAATAACTGCTAGGTTTCCGCAAGTCAACAAATAGGAGAAAAGGGCAGGTTAACTCTGGATTAAAAACAAAATAGGACAAAAAGCCTAAGAAGCAAGTGTAATGCTGCAATGTGAATCCCAATTCAAAAAAGATATAAGGCAAATCTGATTAGGGCAGATTTGCCCTAATATATATATTATATGTATATTAGGTATAATATATAAGTCTATTATATAATCTATAAGTATTAGATTATACTAAGGAATGAATTATCATTTGTTATTTTAATGTTATTGTGGCCCATAGGACTTTAATTTGTATTGATATCTCCTAAAATAATAAAGAAAATTGATTGATGTATAGGATTTAAATTTCTCAACAACAAAAAGGATAGATGAAGTAAACATGGCAGCCTTTATAGTTGTTGAATCCAAATAATCAGTATATGGAGTCTATCATTCTGTTCTCTCTACTTTTGTGTGTATTTGAAAATTTGTAATAGAGGCACCATTAGAGGCTGACTCAGTTGGTAGAGTGAGTGGCTCTTGATCTCAGGGTTGTGAGTTCAAACCCCATGTTGGGTGTAAAGATTACTTAGATAAATCTTAAAAAAAAAAAAAAGAAAATTTTTCATAAAATAACTAAACCCATGAAAAGAGAAAAATGTGATAAAAATATTAAAATTTCAATATTTCTTTTCTTTGCCCTCTTTTATTGGACAATCCACCTTAGAATCTACTGGTTTAAAGAGAAAATAAACAGACCAAAGTAAGTCTACTTGAAATATCTGCTCTGTTAAACTCTGTACCTTACTGAACCAGGGCAGTCAGTATAAAAAAACTCAAATTCTGTCTGAATAATCCCCTTTTTAATCTAGCTAGTCTGTTTCACACTAATGGAAAAATAAAGTGCCTGAAAAAAAAACAAAACACCCTGTCATTAACTGAATTCAAAGATCCTGTATTCAAAGATACAGCAAAGTCTGTTAGTAAATCTGCATAACAGCTATGTTTTTCTTCATAATGTAGCAAGGACCTTTCAGTTCACTTCCTTTGAAAGGGACTTTAATATTTTATTCCCTAAAATGTAAAAGTACCCATTAGATGAGTTCATGTCACAGTCATAGACTGATGACAAAAAAAGGTGAATGTAAAAAAGGGAGTTGATTAAATTCCTAAAAATTTAAAAAATTTTCTCTTGCATTTACTTAACAGAAGCCAGTCCAATCAAGCCTCTTTTGTCAACCCTCTGGCTCTTCCAAACAACAGAAGAGACTACTTCAGGTTTTTTGGGGTTTTTTTTGTTTTGTTTTTTGGGGGGAGGAAGGGCCTATCTAGCATTTAACATACCAACTCAAGCACATTTTGAAACTGCTCACATTTTCTAAAATATTCATTTAATGTTCAAATCTATATCATTAAAACTTAATATCAAGTTCCAAATGAGGTCTTTATATGATTTAATTTCCCAGAGTTCCTTTAACCTTGAAGACCCCAAAGCTCTAGGGATTCTCTAGAGAAGACTCTGGTTGTGGGGGAAGAATGAAAGAATTAAAGGCATTTAGAAGCTGCCCAGAGCCTGTGTCAGCAGCTTATGCACACTCTCATTGTAGTCATTTATGTCAGAAGCAATTTCTATGTGGGATAACATTTTCCCCAAATACACCCTGAATTCATGAGCAAGAAGATATAGATGTTAATAGAGGCAGGAGTTCCACTTCACCTCTCATCCCACTACCTCTTACTTTTATCATAGAAGCAAGATTGCATCATACTCCTCTAATAGAATTTATATATAGAGTCCTAACTATGTGAACAAACAAATCATGTCCCTCTAGCTTGCACCATTCCACATATTCAACTATTTATCTTTGGTGACTACTAAAATCTGCTCACTGATGATGAGATCAGTCAAGACAGCCTTTTTCATTACATAGACTAGAAGATTTGAGGAAATTTATTTTTTATTATTAGAAAATAAAAGGACAAATAATTTTAGAAATGGGATACAGAAATAATAACTTTTATTGTTTATTTTATTTTTATTTTTTAAAATTTAAATTCAATTAATTAACAGGTAAGATATTATTGGTTTCAGAGGTAGAGGTCAGTGATTCATCGCTCTTATATAACACCCAGTGCTCATTACATCATGTGTCTTCCTTAATGCCCATCACCCAATTATCCCATCCCCCTCCCCTCCAGCCACCCTCAGTTTGTTTCCTGTGATCAAGAATCTCTTATGGTTTGTTTCCCCCTCTGATTTTATCTTGTTTGATTTTTTTCCCTCTCTTCCCCTATGCTCTTCTGTTTTGTTTCTTAAATTCCACATATGAATGAGATCCTATTATAATTGTCTTTCTTTGATTGACTTATTTTGCTTCACATAATACCTTCTAGTTCCATCCACGTCATTTCAAATGGCAAGATTTCAATTTTTTGATGGCTGAGTAGTATTCCTTTGTGTGTGTGTGTGTGTGTGTGTGTGTGTGTGTGTGTGTGTGTGTGTGTGTGTATTATATATTACAGCTTCTTTATCCATTCATCTGTTGATGGACATCTGGAAGAAATATCTCTTCTAGAGAGCAAAGTTATCTCACCAATAAGTGTGTTGAATGTAATTTTTTTTCTCCAAGGAATGATGGTTACTCATCTTTTACCTGAAAGATATCAGTTACATTTTCCATGACAGAACTCGGAGGCATGTTCACACTGACTGGGATGGTGGGTAGAATCACCCTCACTTTTTAAATTGATTAATTTTATAAATTATGGAGTTCTCAGTCTATTTGGTAGTGGTACATTCTTAAATTTGTAAGTTAAAAGTCTAGGTAAAATGTCTCAATTGGAGGGTTGAGGATCTCCTTATACTTCAAACCATAAATGCTACTTGTTTACAAAGAAGCAAAATGTATGGTATAAATAAAATGGAGGTTGAGATGCAAAGAACTAAGATTGTGTCAGTTCTGCCCTTCGTTTTTGATAAGGCTTTAGAAAACTATTTTCTTTGGATCTTATTTTCCTTATTTGTAAAATGAGGGGGTTTGATAATGATGATTAGAGTTCTTCATAATTTAACATTTTGTTTTCAACTGGGAAAAAAAAATGTACCATACTTAGATGGTAAAATGATTTTGTGTGGTGTTGAGAACTTGTTTTCATTCTAAACTGCCTCTTTCAGATTTCTTATTGGTTAGAACACAGAGCTTTATTTTGAAAAGGCACAAGAAATGGCTTGGTATTCATGGAGTTGATTGTATATTATGTATAAAGTCTCTATTTGATGCAATCGTCATCAGGAAGTTGCCAGAAGTCTTGAACAGTGAAGCAATATACCAAAAATACCAAAAAGATGGTATTTAGGGTAAACAATTTTGAGGCTTACATATAGGATAGACTTAGAATGCAAGAGGTAACTATAGCCCAAGTATTGGGTAAAAGGGTAGAGGATTAAGGCAACAGCTGCCAAAATTATTTAGGAACACTTAAATCTGGAAGACATTCAAAATAGAAATTTGTAAGATTTGGTGGTTGATAAGAAAGATGGAGGGACATCAAAGATATCAAAACCGTTCATTTCAAGTTTGTAAATTTGAAAAACCAGAGAAGTCATAGTGCTTAAATTGAGAAGGAATGACTATTTTGTATATATCAGGAGACAACAAAATATCCAACTAAAAATGTCTCTTTAGAGCATTGGAAAGAGGATGAAAGCATCCATTCTCTCTGTACCTATCCCCTGTACTTAAGTGGTAAACAAAAATAGGTAGATTCACGCCAGGAGAAGACATTCTAGGGGAGAATACACAGAGGTTGATTAGTAGTAGGGGCAGAGGACTGAACTCTGGAGAATGTGCTCAGTTAGAGAATACAAAAGAGCAGAGACAATGAAGAGAAAGTGCCCAGGGAAATAATAGACAAGAACAGAACCAGTGTCATGGAAGCAGGGAGGAATTTTGCCAAGTCAGTTGTTATCTGGAGGCCAGAAGAACGATGGGAGATCAGAGTGAAGCTATGACTAACCTGAGGGATTAAAAAACTAGAGAAAATTAGCATTTGAAAGGAACTTTACGATTGACAAAGAATTGTATTACTTGATTCTCCTGTTAACATTCCAATGGGGTACCCAGGACTATTTTTATCAGGGTTTCAGAAATGAGAAGCAGGGGCTTGGAATATTTGTAGGGATACACAGAGGCAAGACTTGAAGAGGTTAGAACTGCTGACCCCAGATCCTACGTGGGAGAGGAGGAAAGTATAAGGAAAGGTAAAAGGCTGAGGAGATTTTCAGGGACCATCGAAGGTGCTCTTTTCTGGTGTTCTCTTATCAAGGCACCAGGAGAAGAGAGGGAGCCTCTGTCTTGTCCTGTATGGATTTAGAATCAGCATATGGTATCCCACAGGGGCACTGCAAGGATGGCTCATTTTTTCTGTCATAATAAGAAAATAATTGAAGTGTTCCATTTAGCATGTGGGTAATGGCTCAAATTTAGTATATTTGTAGTGTGGTTGTTTCTTTTCTTTTTTTTTTTTTTTTTCTTTTGGTTGTTTCTTAACATATACACATGCCTTCTGCATTCACAACTCAAGTTGAAATCAAAGCACGGCTAGCCATAAGCCCTAAATAAATATTTCATGATCTGAAAATATTGTTTAGCTAAAAGGGAAAAATACCCAAACATGAGCTCAGCTAATATTGTTGAGGGATTTATTATCAAATTTAGTCACACTGTAGCATCACAGATCACTTAAAAGGAAAATAGAAAAAGTCCCCATAATTTTCTGGCTTTTTTCCTAGAAGTTAATATCAAAAGAAAAACATGAATATTGTCCTAAGCAAAAATAAATATTTTCATATATCACACACTTCCTAAATTTTTTATATGTAATACCTTTTAAATTGCTATGTTACTATCTGATAGTAGGACAAAGGGATTTTTTTTTTCCTTTACTTTGAAAAGAAGAATAACTCTTTTAGCTAATTTCTGTGGTACTATTTTGTAATTTCTTCTGGCTTTTACTACTTCCCAACTTTAGTTTCCATGGGAACAGGATCAGTTAGAAAATATTTGGGACTCTTCAGAATGTTGAGTCCAGGATTCCTAATTAGGCTTCAGGCACTTGCAGCTTAATTAAGATGAGTGTCTGTGTTATATCTTTGAAGGTAAAGAAAACTGGGTTAAGATTTCGCAATATGTGTGCCTTTTCAAAGATTTTTATTAAAGATTTGGATCAGAGAGCTTTAAAATCATTTAAGAATGTGGGGGAACATGCCTGAAAAAAAAAAAAAAAGAAAGAAATATCTTCAGGCAGGGTATTCTTGACAGATAAGACTTTAAGAGACACCAATTATCCCAGTTCGATCATAAAATTTGTTAAATGTTTCTTCGTTAAAAATGTTATCCTTTGAAATACAGCATATTGTGAGTAGGAAGAATTATATTGGGCTTAGATTGGGAGCAGGGAGTAATTAAAAATCAAAAGAGGTGAGAGAAAATAACAGAATTGAAAAGCCACTGAAAGGTACCAAAAAGGCCTCAAAAAATCCTGGGTCCTCTCTAGTACCTCCTTTGAGGTTTCATTGTGAGAATAAGTACCACCTGTGGAATGTGGGTGATCATAGGTTTACTCTTAAAAAAATTAACTTTATAGGCCATGTGATAGCTGTGTAAGTGGAGAACATTCAGTTTGTAATGCAAAGCTTTTAGGTTTCGATTAGCTAAGTGTGTGTTCAAGGAATTCGATGGGGAGCTACCAATGGGGGTTACTGCCCTGGGGTGTGTTGTGGAGTTCTGGGGACCTGTTTGATTGTTACAATGATGGTTGGGTGCTATACACCTGCTGGGCAGAGACCAGAGCTGGTAAATATCTGTGTGCCAGTGTAAAATAAACAACTTCCTGTGTCCCTCATCCTGCATCCTTCATGATTTTCCCGTCCCACTGCATGTCTGTATAAGTGAAAACTTTATAGCTATCTGAGCGGATAGCTTATACTAATTTAGCTGTAAAGAGAATTTTTTTCTTTTGCACAGCCTTAATGCATAACTAAATATACAAGCTTCTATTCCAATGTCCACAGTAAGCCTGTTCTTTATTTTCCAGTATCATTTGGAATGGCTTCTGGTCTCCTTCTCTTAAATCCAGTTTAACATTGTAAATATAGACTAATACCTGAATTCTTTATCATTGTGTATTCTAGTGTTTAATATTTTACTATATATTGTTTTCTTTCTCTTTAATATTAAGGGAACATTATATTTAGCTTTCCAAATTTTATACATGCATATATATATATATATATGTGTATACATATATGCATATAAACATATAAGCCCATAAACATGTATTATCCATAAATTGTGTTTCAGGATCGTAAAGGGGCATCAAACATTTATTAGAAAAAGGGGTCTGGGCACCTGGGTGACTCAGCTGGTTAAGCGTCTGCCTTCAGTTCAGGTCATGATCTTAGGATCCTGGGATCAAGCCCTCCCTGCTCAGTGAGGAGTCTGCTTCTCCCTCTTCCTCTGCCTCTCCCTCTGCCTCTCCCTCACTCCTCCTTGTGCTCTCTCACTATCTCTCTCTCTCTCTCATACTCTCTCGCTTTCAAATAAATAAAATCTTAAAAAAAAAAGAAAGAAAAAGAGAGGTTCCAGTAGTGCTGAAAACCAACCAATTAAAATAAATGGATGCAAATTACATGTATTTCATTACTGCAGTAAATTCTTCAGTCTATAGAAGATAGGAAACTTATTATATATTCTATTTTTAGGAAAGCAGTTTTTCCCATTCCAGGGTTAATTTTTAGCTGATGTGAGAGAAAAAATTAAATGGAAAAAAATGTTAAAATAATGACTCTAGAATGCACTGAAGAATAACTGTGTTCATGTGCACCTGTGTTTCACTAAAATATATTTGTCTTTTTTTTCCTTTTATATGTAGTTACAGTGACAGTTTAGTTATGCAATGTGAAAATTACCTTTAGATTTTTGTGCAAAGAGGCTATAAACCTTTAATATTATGAAAGAATTATTGAAGTTATCATTAAGGCCTGCTCAGCGGGGAGTCTGCTGCTCCCTCTGCCTCTCTCTCTGCCCCTCTCTCAAATAGATAAATAAAATCTTTAAAAATAAATAAATAAATCTGATCAGATTATGTTGGAAGCAGGTACCTCATGTAGGAGTGAAGCTGTTGAATTGAAACCTGTGCATATTTGTGTTCATCCTTAGCAAGTTCCATCCTGAACAAGAGCCATCCCTCCCACTGAAAGCTGATTTCTTACCTGTGCCCATAATGCTATTCCTGCAGCCTCCTTGGGGCCTGTGTCCCATCATCCATTCTAGATCTTCAACTTATCTTCTCTCCAGTCATGGGCTACAAACATGTTCAAGTCCCTACAATTGTAGTGGCAAAAAAAAAGCTCACCATGATTCTGTAATAAAGCTCTTGAATTGGTGATCTGGATTTATCTCCCTTCTTGTAATGACCTTTCAACCTGCTGCAGTCTGCTCCTTTCCCATGCCACTGAAATTACTCTCATTGTATCACCAATGATTTGCTAGCCTCTAAATTCACAGCTTACTTTCATTAAAACCTTACTTGACCTCCCTGGAACATTCAATATTGTTGACACTCCTTGAAAGTCTGCCCACCCCTGACTTCCGTGACATCGTTCTGCCCTAGTTTTTCTTGTGTCCTGATTACCTCTTCTCAGACTTCTACAGAAGTTTCTCTTAGGCTTTTTCCTCTCTTATTCTACTCCAGTGTTCATGCTCTAAATTATATTTCCCCTTGGAGAGTCACAATGCTCCTTAGCATGTTCAAGGCTCTAATAACTCCTACAATGAGAATTTTGCTCAACTCTTTTTCTTCCAAAGATTTCATTTTTAAGTGATCTCTACACCCCACATGGGGCTCAAACTTACAACCCCGAGATCAAGAGTCTCATGTTTTACCAGCTGAGCCAGCCAGGCACCCTTGTTTAACATATTGACTGGATGTTTCTCAAACCTTTATGACCTCATCTTTCTATCAAAAGCTAAGAGTCAGTGGCCAATCTGAGGAAGAGGAGAAAGGAAAGGAGCATCAGAGAAGAGAACCAGGATAGAATGGTGTCACAAAAACTATCAAATTGACAAGTCATAAAATGCTACTTAATTTCATCAGAGTGGATTTTGTCAAGATGGTGCTTAGAGCTTTGACAGGAGACCTTTCTAGAAGTGATAAGACTTATAAGAGGCCTTGAAGATTGGAGAGAATTTTTTTTTTTTGGAGAGAATGTTAATGAAGAGGAGACAGCCTCCACTCCTGTGTACACCTCCCCTCCAAGAGAAGGCTGTGTGAAAAGGATAAGGAAGACTATCCATTGTCCCTGAGGATATAGATGTGGCTCAGAGGAAGGTGTTTGTTAAGGCTTAGAGGAGAGAGTTTGACTACTTAAGATTGTTTTAGATCACTATTCTTGAGACATAAATGACAATGGAACATTTTTTAAAAGTCCTGCTGAACCTCCTAAAAGAACTCCTAAGATGCAAAGCACACTTTTATTAGACACTCCCAAATTAATTTATTATTGTAATTCATGATGGTGCTTGTATTGGAGTTCTCCAGAGAAACAGAACCAATGGGAAGTGTATATAAATAAAAAGATTTATTTTGAGGACGTGGCTCATGGTAGTAAGGAGGCAGGCAAGTCCAAAATCTACAGAGTGGGCCAGCAGGCTGGAGACCCAGGGATAGCCAATGTTGCAGTTCAAGTCCAATGGCTGTCTTCTGACAGAATTACCTCTTGCTCAGGGGAAGCCAGTCTCTTGTTCTGTTCAGGCCTTCAACTTACGGATGAAGCCCACCCACGGTAGGAAGGGCCATCTGCTTTACTCAAGGTCTGTCCATTTAAATGTCAATTTCATCCCAAAACACTGTCACAGAAACATCCAGAATAATGTTTGACTACATAACTGGACATTCTGGCCCATCCAAGATGCCACACACAGACACACACACAAAATATGTATATATATATATATATATATATATATATATATATATACATATTATATATATGTATACATATATATATATATCCCTATATGTATATATGTATACATATATATATATATATATATATATATATATCCCTAAAAGGTATCTTTTTAAAAATTAAATTAAAATAAGAACAGTAATTTATGGCTTTTAAAATCACATTTTAGGGGATCCCTGGGTGGCTCAGTGGTTTAGCACCTGCCTTTGGCCCAGGGTGTGATCCTGGAGACCCGGGATCAAGTTCCACATCAGGCTCCCTGCATGGAGCCTGCTTCTCCCTCTGCCTGTGTCTCTGCCTCTTTCTCTCTGTGTGTCTCTCTGAATAAATAAATAAAATCTTTTTAAAAATTAAAAAAAAAATCACATTGTAGGGGCATCTGAGTAGCTCAGTGTTTGAGTGTCTGCCCTTGGCTCAGGGCATGATCCCAGGGTCCTGGGATCAAGTCCCTCATCAGGCTCCCTGCAGGGAGCATGCTCCTCCCTCTGCTTATGTCTCTGCATTTCTCTCTGTGTCTCTTATGAATAAATTTTAAAAACCTTTAAAAAAAATAATAGAATAAAATCACATTTTAGGTAACTATTCCACATACTGCATGCTGCTACTACTATGTAATTTTTTGCTGCAGCGCAATATGAAAATTAATTCTACACAGTGATGTGATAAGGTGGTTTTAATTTCAAGATTAGCTGCTTCAGAATCTTTCATTGATTAATCTTGTGTAGCTCATCCTTCAATTCAAAAAATTAAGCATAGCTTTTTATATTTCATTTCCATTTTCTCCATAGTTAACTTTGTTTCCAGTCATTTGGCAAATATTTATTTAGTATCTACTACAAATCAAGCAATTCTTGGTCCTTGGGATATAGGTAAGAAAATAAAGGCCCCTGCCTTCAGTGCGTAAGTACATTATATTGTGTGTTAGAAGGTAATAGGCACTATGGAAAAAAGAAAATCAAAGCAGGATTAAGGAAATCAGGGAGTTTGGAAGGAAAACGGTCAGATGGAGTTGGGGTTGCACTATGGAAGAAGGTGGCCAGTGTAGAATCCATTACGGAGGTGTCCTTTGAACAAAGTCTTGAAGAAGTAAGAGAGTTAATAGACATCTGAAGGAAGAATCTTTCAGGTGGGGGAGCAGCCTTGCCTGGCCTGTTTTGAGGATGAGAAAGGCCAATGTCCCTGGAGCAGAGGGAGGGAAGAATTCAGGAAAGGAGGCTGAAAGGGAGCAAGGCCAGATTGTGTAGGGCTTTGGCGCCAATGTAAGGGTGTCTACTTTTGCTTTGGGGAAAAATGGAGAACTGGCCCTAGGTTTTGAGCAAGAGCATCATGATCTGATTTAGCATTTTAATGGATAACTATAGTGGATGCATTGAAATTAGATTTTAGAGGGACAGGAATTCTATTCTATCTAAGAATAGAAAGCCAATCAGGAATCTTATTGCAGGGATCCAGGCAGAGATGATGGTGCTTAGACCAGATGGTAGCAATGGAAGTAGTCAGAGGTAATTCTGGATGCGTTTTGAAGGGAGAGCTAATAGGATTTGCTGATGAATTGGATATGGGCTATGGTAACTGGAATCATTAAGGATAAGTGTGAATTTTTGGCCAAACAACTGGAAGAATAGAGTTGCAATCATCTGAGTTGGGGTAAGTGGGACAGCTTTAGAGAGAAAGATAAGATTTGGACATAGTGTTTGAAATGTCTGTTAAACCTTCAAGTGGCAGAATTAAATAGGCATTTGAATCTGAGTCCAGAGTTCAGCAGAGACATCTAGACTAGAGGTATATATTTGGGAATTGTTTATATCTGGGGGTGTTCAATGCCATGAGCCTGGATCACCCCATTAAAGGAGAAAGCAGAGAGGCAGAGAGGAGAAGATGACCAAGGATAAGACCTGTGAGAAGGAAAGCTAGGGAAGTGTGTCGTCCTAGATGCTAGGTGTAGAAGGTGATACGGAGATGAAGGGTGTGGTGAGCTGTGTCAATGAAAGTAGTTAGGGAAGGCTTCAACAGCATAAACCAGGTTTTACACAAGATGAGGCACAGCCCGAAGAGGCTGTAGCTGTCCCAAATATGTCACAACAAGGATAAAGAAGAGGTCAAGTTTAAACACAGGACTTGCTGCTCTAAGCAGTCACTGTAACGAAGACTTCACGCTAATCATGGAAAGAAGGGAGAAAAATCTATAACCCTAGCAATTCATTCTCTATTTTTTGCAATCCATCCTAATACATGATTATCGTGGAATTATTTGTAAAACACTAAACTCACATTGGTCACATTGGATAAAAAAGCAGTGTCAAATGAGAGGGGATTGCTCAGAGGCAAGTATTTGTAGAGAATCTACTGTGTGCCTGGAAGTAGGCCAAGCCATTACATACCTTATTTAATCTTATAGCCAATTGGGGAAGGCACTATTAGGTTCATTTTACTTAAATGGAAACTAAGGTTTAGGAGGTGAAGGCGGAGCTTGCTTGCCCCCGTGATGTGACCAGTAATTCACGGCCCTGAGTATTCAAAGCTAGCTAGGTCTCATTTCATCTCTATCAGTTGTGACTTCCTGAAGACAAGGAATGATTCTGACCCCAACTGTAATAAAGCCTTGGGCCACATTTCTAACAGATTACCCTTTCTTCACCCATCTGGACTCTAATGTTGCTTTTGTTTGATTTCAGATAATACTTAGTCAAATGCCAAGCTGTTGAAAATAGTGCTGCTGGTTGTACCATGCTATTTAACTCTTTATCCCATTAGATGAGAAGTCAGCTCTGACACCACTTCATCAAAAAATTGCTAAGATTGACTCTACAGTGTTTCAAAATATCTGGTTGATTCTGTCACAAATGTGGTCATCATCATGCTACACAGGATATCAAACAACAAGCTCACCTGAATTTGGGGGAAACAGACTTTTTTACACCATATTTGGGCACAAATACCTCTGTCCATTTTTAAATACTTCATCTGGATAGATTTCAAGAATTGGATCTCTAATGGCACATACTCATTTCTTGACCCACTCGGGGTGCAGCTCTGATTTGAATGTATGCAGATTGTCTTAGTTCAAGCTGCTACAGTGAAAAAACCATACACCGGGTAGCTCAGAAACAATATCTATTTCTCACACTTCCAAAGGCTAGAAATTCCAAGACCAAGGTGATGGCAGGTTTAGAGCCTGCTTCCTGCTTAGGCACTGTCACTTTCTTGTTGGGTCCTCCCATGGCTGAGATGGGGAGGTCTCTGGAGTCTCTTTCATAAGGGTGCTATTTCCATTCATGAAGGCCCCACCTCATCTTCCAAAGGCCCCACCTTCTAATCTCATCACTCTGGGCATGAGGATTTCAATGCAGGGATTTTGTAGTGTGTGTGTGGGGCAGGGGAGTGTGGTGGTGGACACAAACGTTCAATCCATAACACAGATTTTCATTAAACCATTTCTTTTACGGTCTAGATGACTGGCCCTGAAGAGTAGGTTTTGGTGTTAGCTCACTGTTGGATGTGTAGAACCAGTTTTGAAATAAAAACAGTGAGTCAGAGAACCGTGTTTGTGGAAAGAGAAGGGAAATTGTACTCTTTGGTTGTAAAGCACCTGAGAAATCAGGATAACTAATTCTGAGGAGTCTTACCTGACAGTTGTAAAATATGACACTTAAGAAATGTCAAACCGTTGTTTCCATGTTCTGCATTTCACAAGAAATAGTTCTTGTTCCTTTGGCTTCCTGAAGACTAATCAAAGGAAACATGAAGCAACAATAAGCTGGGAGGGTTTCCCTTAGATTTCAAATCTCTTCTGGAAGAACTTATGGTAACAGAATTTAATTAGTAACATATGGACAAACTATAAGGGCATAAGCTTTTATGAATCATCATCCAGTAGGAGAGTTGAAAAGTAAAATTCATACAACCCCCATGTTTTCAGAATTGAAATTTAAGAGAGAGGGAGAAGGTAGAGGTATGCTAAGTGGTCATATAAAATCTTTAATATTTTAAAGGTTCATCTATCAGGCAGTGAACTCTGGAGATAACTTTTTTATTGTAGGTGGTCAAGTATAGAAAACTAAATAAACCTGTTAATAAGAAGCAGCCCATAATTGTGTGTGAAGATGGATTATTAGAGCTCTAAGAAAAATTGTACCCCCCAAAATATTATTCTTTTTTTTAATATTTTATTTATTTATTCATGAACGACACAGAGAAAGAAAGGCAGAGATGTAGGCAGAGGGAGAAGCAGGCGCCATGCAGGGAGCCCGATGTGGGACTCAATCCCAGAACCCCAGGATCACACCCTGAGCCGAAGGCAGATGCTCAACCGCTGAGCCACCCAGGCGTCCCCCAAAATCTTATTCTTGAGAGTTCTTTGTTGTTGTTCTTTAGAGAGAGAGAGAGAGCACGTGTGAGCACACATTCACTGGGTAGGGGAGAAGCAGAGGAAGAGGGAGAGAGAGAGAATTGCCAGCAGACTCTGCTGACTGCAGAGCCCAATGTGGGGCTTGATCTTACAACCTGAGATCATGACATAAGCTGAAATCAGGAGTCACACAGTAAACCAACTGAGCCACCCGGTCAAAATGTGCACACATTGCTAGGGTCACCCCTAAGGCCTTAGGGGGTGCTCATACAAGGGAGAGCCCCAGAGCTTAAGTCTTATTAAATTAACGGTCAGTCTTCCTTCCTTTATGTGTTTATTCATCATATTTTATAAATCTTCTAATTCAAAAAAAGATTTAAAACATTAGCAGTACTCTATCTTCATCTGAGCAATGCAAAGATGACTTCCTTTGCAGATTATAAATTTGACACATTAGAAATATTAGAAAATGTGTTTGACATTCTGTGCTAATCCCTGTAAAACTCAATTTGTATTCATTACTGCATGTTTGTGCTTTCAAAAAATGAAAATATTGCATGCATCAAAGCGATTCCCCAAATTCAGTAAAGCAGAGAAATCAGACTCTGGAGGTACAAAGAGTTTAAAACAAACATCTGTGTAGGGTCAGGGTGGAAAGAGCTTAGTAGCTGGTAGTTCTACTCACATATGTTGCTTAAGTGGATTTATAGGTATCAAATGACTGCACAATAACCATTTCACTATCCCCTGACCCACAAAGCCACTGAGTAATCTGTGTGTATCAGCTGTTAGGACATTTTGTGCAGGAACTCCCAGACTCTCACAACTTGGTGATTCAGAACCAGAGTTCTGAACCAGAACCCAGATCCAGAAACTTGCTTTTCTCTCTTTGCCCAGAGCTGATCAAAACTTTGGCGATAGGGATACCTGGGAGGCTCAGTGGTTGACCGTCTGCCTTTAGCTCAGGGCATGATCCTGGTTTGGGATCGAGTCCTGCATTGGGCTCCCTGCGAGGAGCCTGCTTCTCCTTCTGCCTGTGTCTCTGCCTCTCTCTCCCTCTCTCTCTGTCTCTCACGAATAAATAAATAAAATATTTAAAAAAACACCTCTGGAGATAGGATTTATAATATCTGCTCTCAAAAACTATTTATTTGACAATTATACTAATATGTCCATTTCTGCTGAGAAATACAACTATCAAATACTGGTGATGGTTCTGGACTTTTAATCTTGAAAAGCCATCTTGAGATTTAGGAGTTAGTAACTACAATTTCAGATTAAAGGGCAGTGAATAATCTTAAATTAAAATGTCATCAAGCTATCAAAACCTGATGTGCCATCTCCAATGAAAGGATATACCTGAGACACAGTCCAGACCGCATGAGTCAATTAGTGAGGAGAGACACTCAGGTTTATTATTCTTTATCTCTTCCATTTTAGTGTTCTTTGCTTTTACACCATTTGTCTATTTTGTAATCTGACATCTTTAGTAATGATTTCTTATTTTACATTAATAAAGTTTTAGGGCCATTGCTCCCTGGCACCTTAATCTCAGGGAGAACCTGCAGAACACAGAATGGTCAACACCCACGCCTTCCACTGAGTATGTGATTCTTATTAACATCAATCTTGGAAGAGGACATTCCTTCAGTCTTGTCTGCTGGAGAGTGTTTACTGGATTTGAGTTGACAATTGCCATCTATCTGAAATCTATAGTTAATGCCACTAGTGAGCAAATTGTGCTTGGCTGAGATTGCCACTTGGGGAATATTAGAGAAAGATCTCAGAATCCTAAAATTGTTCCTTTCATGTTCTAGTGGGGAGTACCTGGTGAGAAATTCAGCCATTGATGGCTTTCCAATACCACAGGCCACTGTTAAATTTTCGAAGATGTTCTTGAAGAGCATTTAAAAATTTTTTTGAGAATTTATTTTACTATAAGAAGTTATTTTATTTATTTTATTTCTACATAATATAATCCCCCAAATTTAATCATTCAGCTGTTTGGGTAAGAGGATGCCCTGAAAATTTTCCTAAATTTACTAAAGCATGTAACTTATATGAAAACAACCATATACACAATTCTGAAACACCAATCATTTTTTTATTAAGATTTTATTTATTTACTCATGAGAGACACAGAGAGGGAGGCAGCAACATAGGCAGAGGGAGAAGCAAGCTCCCTGCAGTGAGCCTGGGACCCCGGGATCATGACCTGAGCCAAGTCACACCAATCATTCTTTTTGAACTCAATCATTTTTTTTGAATGACTTAAAAAATAAATCAAAACAAAAACAGAAAAGAGGAGGGGGCATAAAATTTTTGCGCAGTATATAATAAATATGCAAATTTTATTCAAATCAGTTCATTCGCCATAAATATTTGCCTATTAACACTTTCTCTGTTAAAATAACAATTAATTATACACTCTCTGCATAATATCTTTACAACCCTAAAGAATGAAAATGGATGTGAAGCCATCTTCAGAGCGTCTGACAGAGTCATGTTTGATATGACTTTCTCACAGTGCCTTATGCTGATCTGAGAATAGAGGAAGGAGGAAAGGTCTGTGGAGCCAAACTAACTAGATATAAATACACAACTTTGCTTCTCTGCTTTCCAGTGTTGTGACCTTGAGCCAGGACCTCTTTCAATTGTCACATCTGTCAAATGAGGATTTTAACACAGTGGAGTCACATCTTACTTAGATGTTAGGTTCTTAAGGGGAAAATTTATTCATAGTCAAAATCACCCTTTAATTCTTTAGGTCATCATTAACTCACCAGGCCACCAGCCACAGGTAGCTCTAAAGTCAAGCACATCTTTTATTTTTCCTTGCACTTTGGTATGATTTCCCTTTATCTCATTAAAAGGGAGGGCCAGAAGGGGTCCCTGGGTGGCTCAGTTGGTTGGGTATGTCTGACTCTTGATTTGGGCTCGGTCATGATCCCAGGTTTGTGGGATTTAGCCCCGCACCCTGCTCGCATGCTCTCTCTCTTTCAAATAAAGAAATAAATCTTAAAAAAAAAAAAAAAAAAAGCAGGGGTCAAAATGTCCATTTTGAGAGATCAGAAGGACTTGTGTGTCTGTGTGTCTCTCTCTTCCCCTGCCTCCCTCTCCCACTCCCTACCCTCTCCTTCTCTCCTTACTCCCTAGACCTACTACAGTCAAATAATAGTGAGATAGATGAGTATATTAACCTAACTCCTAATTCCTACTTCATTGGGTTACTTTCTACCCTATGAATGTTTATCCATGGTAAATACTGGATTGTATTATTTTATCTGTTACTACTAGCCCTGTGCATCTTTTCTATATTTGTTAGTACAATAATTGTATATTAGTGATTGTCAAAACCACATGGCTATTAATTTTCATTTTTGAAAACTTGTGAAATAACTCATATCCACAGTTTTTATAATTTGCTTTTACCATGGTACTCTCTGTAATGTACTCTTAGAACAAAAAAACCTCTGTAACACATCAATTTTTCCTAATCATGTTTCCAATTAAAAGTGTTACTTTAAATAACACTTGTATAGTAAATTTAAACATTGTGTTTAAATACAAATACTTATTCTTAGTCATACTACATTATCCCTGGTCACACAAGAATATTTTAGATGATTGATAGACAATGTAAGAAATTTTATTCTTAGAGTTGGGGGAAGAAGCACAAAAGGTTTCATTTGGTTAGGGATTACTTGACTTGGAGCTGTTAGCCGTTATGGAAATAATCATTTCTTAACCTCATTTTATGAACTTCTGCCAGTGATTTTGGAACACATCCAAAACTATTAAAGATGTTTTGTAGCTAACTTTAAAACAATTGTTGACCTCAACCAGCAGACCTACATGACAATTTTTTGTTTGTTTTCTTTTTAAACTCACTCTGGAAAGGTGAAAAAAAAAAGAATCACTTCAAGAAAGTGGCCAACAGAGACTCTTCCTAACATCTGTTAGTGAAATGTTGGTACAAATTCCAACATTTTGTTTTCGTAAAGTTATTGGGTTCAAGCTTAAAAAAAAAAAAAAAGAAAAAAAAAAGAAAAAAAAACTGAATTCCAAGACCAGTAAGGCTTAAAACAAGGTAGAAATCTTTTACCGTTTTATTTTTAAGATTCGAAACTTTCTGTTTAAATAAGTTCATTATAGGTGACCACACATCTTAAGTATTTTTACTTAATTAAAAAGCAGATCTTGAAGTAAAAAGAACCGGAGGAAGCAACATAACTAGAAAACAACACTTAAAATCACAGAATTAAATATTCAGGTACCAAGAAATAGTATCTATTTATTATCTTACCAAAACCAATCTCCTTTATAATCGTTTTGCATTCATAGTTTTGCCAATCAGTCCTCTCTTTTTTAGTGTTTGGAACAATTTTTTTTCTATTCAAATATATATATATATATATATAAATTCTGAAGATATTAATAAAACTCCTGAGTTAACAGCTATTATTTTCCATAGAACTTTTAAGGTGATTTTTGAAAATTTAAGAAATCGTTCTCAAAAGATATTTTAGCAAGTAGAAAACTGGAATTGAGTAAAGGAGAAAATAATTGGAGCTAGTCCTAAATCTTCCAGTCTTGGGTTGGACTAACGTTCGCCTCAAATGAAAGAAAACACGAGCATGCTGAAGAAAATAAACATTCTCAGTAGGCAGTGTAGTGTTTGAAAAGTTCAAAGATATGATGATGTGGAGGGAACAAAGATTATCTTCTTCTACTTTTCCCCTCAACTGGTTTCTAGGGAATATGAGTCTTCACTGTTTTGTTTAAAAAATGTACTAAAATAGTTCAAAAATCACAAGAAACGCCTGTCAGAAACAGAACTGCTCTGAGGGCACTAATTTATGCATGGCTAAAGGAGAAAAGAGGCTTCAAAGTGTGTTTTGAAAGTTTCACAGAATAATGATTTGGAATCAGAATCCTTGAAAAAATGTTCAGCGATCGTGTCACTTAAATGTAGGTAGGACTCAGGGTGAACAAATGAGGTCCTAGCTTTTCTGTTTTCTGAAGATCTGAACCCTACCTTTGGGCTAAAATAGAGTAAAAATGGGGAAGGAGAAGAGAAAGTGGAAAAGAAAGATCTATAGGGGTGAGGATGGAGTTCAGAGGACTGTGGGACATATTCTGGTATGTGGTAGAAAGAGGGATACTTAAAAAGATTGCTTGGACCCCTTCATGATTTTTTTTTTTTAATATACAAGCAAAAGTGATATATTGAAATCACTTTTTGGTGACCTGGTATCTCTCTAAGACTAGGTCATGCAGGCCACTGCTTTTTTTTTTCTTTTTAAAGATGTTATTTATTTATTCATGAGAGAGGCAGGGACATAGGCAGAGGGAGAAGCAGGCTCCCTGCAGGGAGCCCGATGTAGGACTCGATCCCAGGACCCGAGGATCACACTCTGAGCCGAAGGCAGACGCTCAACCGCTGAGCCACCCAGGCGTCCCTCAGGCCACTGCTTTATATAAATATGTTTACAACTGTCAATGAAACCAATCCACTCAGTTCTCCATTCTTCACATAGATAGACACCAGCTTTGCCAATTTGCCTCATGAAGATTGAAATTTAGGGATAGAGAACCTGAATAGTTGAACAATGTTAAACAGGAGAACTGGACGTTTGAGGCCTGTAGGTTTTTAAGAGTTTTAATTTCGCAATTATATTTGCTATCCAGGCTTCTAAGGGAAAGAGAAAGAAAAAAAATTATCCAAAATAGCATGTATTCCTTAGGAATGAGGAAGTCTAGCACAGCATCACAATACATATAGATGTGTACATATAGATGAATAAATCAAAGATGGCATGTTATATGAAACATTTTTCTCCCCTTCCCAGAAATGTAATCAGTGATTTCATACCCAAGAAATTCTGGTCTCCTGGGAGCTTTTTTTGAAATCCTTGAACTCAAGGTTTTTTTGTCCTCCTTTAGTCTATTTGTTTATTTCTCTTCCTGGTTCTTCAAACCAGCCTAGCTGTTTAGTCTAAAGCAGAGATTTTCAACCAAATATGATTTCCCCACCCCCACCCCCAAGGGCATTTGGCAAGGTCTGGAAACACTGGTTGTCATGACTTGGGTTTGCCATAGGGGAGATGAAGGTGCTACTGGCACCTAGTGGGCAGAAGCCAGGGATACTGCACCACATCCTACAATGCACAGGACAGCCCTCCCACAACAAAGAATGATCTGGTTCCAAACGTTAATAGTGTCATGATTGAGAAACCCTCCCCATTGAGATTACCAGGATGAACCACTTCTCCAGTCACAGCCTCCTAGCTTCTGCCTTCCTGCTGTGCTTCAGAATCTTCATTATAACCCCCAATTTCTCACCTTAGTCCATCTTCATTAGATCAGTAGACCTTTCTACCTGACATCTTTGTGAATCTGCAGTGCTTCCTCATAGTTCAGCTTGGAGGAAACACGATGTGGGGCCCAGGATAGTAGTTTAGTAATAAACTACGTGGGTTTTAGGAACAGACTGGATGAGTTCAACTCCCAGCCCTATTCCTTACTGCTTGTATAACCTTGACCAAGGTTTCTCACCCTCTCTGTGTCTCAGTTTCCCCACTTGCAAAACAGATGAATAAAAATAGTACCCTACCGCAAAGAATTGTCGTGCGTGTTCAATAAGTTAATACTTGCAAAAAACTGGGAATGTTGCCTAAGTGCTTAATAAATGTTAACTATTGTTGGGGCACCTGGGTGGCTCAGTCAGTCAAGCATCTGACTTTTGGTTTTGGCTCAGGTCATGATTTCAGGATTGTTCCATCGGCCTGGCCTCATCATCCATCATGGAGCCTGCTTAGGACCCTCTCTATCACTCTGCCCCTCCCCACTCTCTCTCTCAAATAAATAAATAAATCTTTAAAAAATGAAATGAAATATTCTATATAAATTTATGAAGGTGATTATCTCATCATTTTCGTCATCGTATTAGTATCAGATAACATCAGCCACCATAACTGGTCAGTCATTTCAACCCTAGATACCAATCCTGGAAAATCATTGAAATATTTGAGAGAAAAAAAAATATTCGGGAGAAAAATAAAGATGCTCTGCTTGCATTTTTCATCATATTTGTATATGCAAAGCTTATATACAGTATGTATTATATATATATATTTCCTAGTCACAAATATGTTTAAATAACCCATTTCTATATGATGTAGGTATAATCAGAGGTAAGTTGGTAAAGCAATTTAACTGTAAAATAATGAGCTTTTATCTTAAAGGAGCAGTACCTTAGGTGCTAGATTCCATATTAGGCTAAATTAAGGATAAAATCACTTATTTAGCAAGCAGGCTTGGGGTGCCCAGGTGGCTCAGTTGGTTGAGGTTGAGCAGTTGAGGTTGAGCATAGGACTCTTGGTTTTGGCTCAGGTCATGATCTGCGGCAGTGGAGGGAGTTGGGGGTCCTGATATCCAGTCAGGCTCTGTGCTCTGTGGGGAGTCTGCTTCTCTGTTTCTCCTCTGCCGGTGCTGTCTATCTCTAAGATAAATAAATAAATCAGAAAGAAAGAAAGAAAGAAAGAAAGAAAGAAAGAAAGAAAGAAAGAAAGAGCAAGCAAGCTTTTCATAGTCAGGCTTATGACATTGTGTTGTCTGTCACGGGGCCCTGAGAGATTCATGGGTTTTGCTTTGTGAAAGGAAAGCAGAAGCCACAATACAGAACATGGAAAAGACATATATGGTTTGGCTTGGTTTTTCTTATTTTGATACTTTAAAACTTAGGCTTTATGAATGTGTGAATTTGTCACCAAACTTTAGGCCAGTTTTCTTTAATGTTGCATTCCATTCAAATATTTGCAAGTGGCCTTTGGTACTATTTTAATTATTCTATTTGTTTTAATTTTTCAGATCATAAGGCCTATGGATTCTCTGCCCCAAAAGGCCATCAAGTGGTCACAGCAACAGAGTATCAAGGTAGAGTAACTTATGATTCTCACCGACTGTGTTGTTCAAATGACTCACAAATATGACGCATGTGATATTATCTATTTGTTGAACCCTCTGCCTTACCTCGCACTAATTCTTCCTTCTGAAATGCTGCTCTGTGCTGTTTCCACTTGAGAACTCTTTCTCCACCTCCTCAGTGGAAATTTTGGACATTCAACGAAAGACCTGATGTACAAAGAGGGCCTCTAATTGCGTAAATTATCTGCAACAAAGCAGATCTAATTTGTGAAACTGGTAGATGGAGGTCTTGCAGTTTCCAGCCAGATGGATATGGCAAATGGAAATTAACGCTGCAAACCCCACTCTATTTAATGTACTTAAGATAACATTAATATAGCCTATTTTGGGGTGCCATTTTTGTTATTTATTTTAGCTTCTTAAATATATTTATAATAGGGAATTGGTGTTTAATGGTTATAATAGGGAGTTGGTGTTTAATGGCCATAATAGTAGAATGGTTTTACTGGTGTTTAATGGGTATCACTTTTGCAAGGTGAAAAATTCTGGACATTGGTGGCTTAACAATGAATATACTTAACGCTACTGAATTATTAAAAATCATTAAGATGGCAAAATGTTAAGAAGTGTTAAAATGGTAAATGTTAAAGAAAGATGGTAAATTTTAAGATATGTGTATTGAACCACAATTTTAAAAAAATGTTTAAGGACTGGGCAGCCCCGGTGGCTCAGTGGTTTAGGAGCCTTCAGACCAGTGCATGATCCTGGAGACCCAGAATCGAGTCCCACATCAGGCTCCCTGTATGGAGCCTGCTTCTCCCTCTACCTGTCTGTCTGTCTGTCTCTCTCACTAATAAATAAATAAAGTCTTTTAAAAAATTAAAAATAAATTTTAGGACTAATAAAATAACCAAGGAAAACTTTATAAGGGCTTTTATAAGTTTACTTCAAATATTGACCACCTACAATGATTCTGAAGGCTCTTTTACTTCGAACAGTAATACTAGGACACCAGAAGAATTACTATGTCCTTGGTATGATGCTTGTATAGGCCAGAGATGGTAAACATTTAAGAAAGAAGTTACAAATGTGTGTGAACTCACATCTTCAGGCATATCTTAGGTTTCTGCAGTTGGGTGAGATGAGTTCAAAGGAAAGAGACAAAGTTTAAAGACCAGAACTGGGTGGGAAAATTAGGTAGATTAGTATTTAGTACTTACGGTGGTGCCTGGCACACAGTGTTATATGTCCTTTTTCATAAAAATATGCTAAGAATCAGCCTGCCACTCACAAGTAACACATCACTTGATAACAGATCACTTAAATCACTATTTCAGTTAATTAAGTCCTAATATGTTACATAATTAAACTAATAAAACACTTAGTTTTAAGTGCAGAGAAGTGGGAAGAGCAAATTAATGACTGGGAGTAAAGTAGAGGTATGGAGCACTTGTAGGGAAGGTAAACAGGGCCAGACAAGATGTTGAAAAGGAGATGAGCAAAAGGCCAAAAGAGGGATCACACAGTGAGAGGAAAAGATGGGCCAGGATTCTGTAAGGGACGAAGGAAGTGAGTTGTCCTATTTTGTACTTTCCTGGAGGTTCTCACTGTTGGGCCCAGCTGGATACCATGAATATACAACCCTGTCCCCCTACCCCGCCCATCAGCACCCAGGCCCTACAGCATGACATCTCAATTAGGATGCAAAATTATATTCTACAGTCTTACACTACTTTTAAAAAAAATGTATTGAGGCGAAATTCACATATAACATAAAACTAGCACATGCAAGCAAATGATTCAGTGGCATTTAGTACATTCACAATGTTGTATACCTACCACCACTGTCTAGTTCCAAAAATTTCCATCACTCCAAACCAAAATCTTTTAGCATTTATGTTACTTTTAACATAGAGACAGAGAGAGAGACACAGGCAGAGAGACACAGGCAGAGGGAGAAGCAGGCTCCATGCAGGGAGCCCAACGTGGGACTCGATCCTGGGACTCCAGGATCACGACCCGAGCTGAAGGCAGCACTAAACCGCTGAGCCACCCAGGCTGCCCCTTATGTTACTTTTTAATGCATGTTTTATTTTTAATATAAAAAAAACCTTCTATATTTATTGCCATCAAATGTTAGTCATATTCCTGAATAAGTATTTTCTATTTTTTCCCCTCTGCTCCTTTTAATTAAGAATTATAGGGGCACCTGAGTGGCTCAGTCAGTTGAGCATCTGACTCTTGGTTTCCGCTCAGGTCATGATCCATAATCTCAGATTGAGCCCCACATGGGGCTCTGTGCTCAGCAGGGAGTCTGCTTCTTTCCCTCTGTGCCACCTCCTCCCACACACACTCACCTGTGTGTACACCTGCATGTGCTCTCTCTCTTTCTTTTTAAAAAAATAAATCTTAAAAAATTTATATTTTGATTCTGTTTTATAGGTGCCCCAATCATTCCAACTTGACTGTCCTTAAAGCAAAAATAAATTTCTATCTTCTAACACATTTTAGTTGTAGCATATTTCATGCAGTGACTTAATTTTAGTTAAAGTCTGAAATATTTTATGATTTGTGTATATGGTATAGGTATGTTCCACCTAATTCATTTCATTATTTTGCCTCTTGTCTCTCTGATGTCAACAAGTCACGAATTAATTCCTTCTTTTGAGTACTGCTGCTTTGTATCATTTCCCATAGTGGTGCCAAGAACAGAACAAGACTGAAATGAGAGAAGCTTTGCTAGGCTTATAAATTACATGAGCAGCCTTTATGTACAATGTCCAGTGCTGTAAGCTATCAATCAGTTTAATAGCATGCTTTTATTCACAGGAGTAATTTCTTGGTAATTCTTCAGAACTGTTTTGGTAGTATCAGTTCTGTTTTTGCATTATGTAAAATTGTGATGATTTTCAACTTGAGCACAGAGAATAAAATCAAAAGATAATGAGCAGTACAGAATCCTAGAAAAATTAAAATTCACAGTGATTTCTAGCGATGAGAGTTCTAAAAGTGACCATTTTGCTACATGAAAATAATTTTTGCTAATGCTTTTTCTAAACAAAGAATTGTCTTTTCTTGATCCAAAGAAACATATTTTTGGCAATGAAATGATCATCTTAGTAAAAAAAAAAACAAAACAAAAAACACTTGGTGCACTTTTATGTTTTAGTGCGCCTCGTTTTGAGAAAATATAATTATATAATTTAGGGATCCCTGGGTGGCTCAGTGGTTTGGCCCCTGCCTTGGCCTGGGACATGGTCCTGGAGTTCTGGGATCAAGTCCCATGTTGGGCTCCCTGCGTGGGGCCTGCTTCTCCCTCTGCCTGTGTCTCTGCTTCTCTCTGTGTGTCTCTCATGAATAAATAAATAAAATCGTTTTTTTTTTTTTAAAAAAAAGGAAATATAATTTATGGGGCACCTGGGTGGCTTAGTGGGTGATTGTCTGCCTTTGGCTCAGGCCATGATCCCAGGGTATTGGGATTGAGTCTCGCATCAGGCTCCCTGCAGGGAGCCTGCTTTTGCCTCTGCCTATGTCTCTGCCTCTCTCTTTATGTCTCTTGTGAATAAATAAATAAAGTCTTTAAAATATATATATATATATATATATATATAATTTATGTCTATGTCATATTCTTTGCTCTCTCAAAGGTAACGTTTAATTCAAATTTGAGCGATTCTTAGGTAAATTTGGGTTGTGTAAAGTGTGGGCTTCTTTCATGTCAAGGCATACTTACAACTGCAACTAAAGGAAATTTCTCAGGGTGAGAGCAATAATAATCATTGATGGAGCATGTACTATGTGCAAAGTACCATGCACACCCAGTGTATAAATATATTACCTCATTTAATTTTCACAATAACTTCGTGAGATGATATTGTTATTTTTCCCTTTTACAAATGTGAGCATAATGTTCAAAAAGGGTTAAGTAATTTGCCCAACATCACACGCGTAGTGTATATAGCAGAGGTCTAATTCCAAAAGGCTGTGCCTTAAACTACTACTTTATGGTATAATAACTCTACAGGCTACATACAAGATTATATTGATCATGAGTGTTCCATTTTAGCTGAAAAGAGAGGAGAGTCCATTGGTGGTTAGCTTCTCAGTTCATCTGGAGTTCTTTATCCTCGGATGTTGATCCCATGATTCCAGTTTACTTAATGTTTCTCTCATTCTGGAAGTCATGGTGTTGGTGCCTTCGGATCTAGGCACTGGCTATTGCCTTATGTGGAATACTCCCAAAGAAACACATGGTGAGGGCAGCCTGGGTGGTTCAGCGGTTTAGCGCCACCTTCAGCCCAGGGCATGATGCTAGAGACCCGGGATCGAGTCCCACATGGGTCTCCCTGCATGGAGCCTGCTTTTCCCTCTGCCTGTGCCCCTGACACTCTCTCTGTGTCTCTCATGAATAAATAAATAAAATCTTTAAAAAACAAACAAAAAAACACATGGTGAATTACAATATTGAATTCTGGGGAATTTTTATTCAAATTCTAAGGAATTCTAATTTCATTTTCTCAGTCTTTGGTCAAAGTCACTCTCTAAATGAATTGAACTCTGACTACTCAGTTTTTTTTTGTAATTGCACACCAACCCTCCTCATCTACTCATACTCTATTCTGATCTACTCTGCTTTATTTCCACAGCACACATTCCCTCCCAATGTAGCATTTAATTCACCGTATTATAATTTTTGTGTGCCTGACTCCCCCTGCAAATTGTAAGAACCAAAAGAACAGGGATCTTTGTTTTGCTCACTGATATAGCTCAGCAACAATGCTGGACACACAGTTAGTTGGGTGACTCGGAGAGACCATGTCTCCACATCTTACATGGTCGTTGTGAGTGAGGCAGGAGTGGCGTGACTGCATTTAGGAAAACCGTTAGTTTCATTTATAAATATAATTTCTGCAGAGGTTTTTCATAGAGCATTGAGGGCAGAAGTCAGATGTTCTTGGTGAAGAATGCTGTGTTTGTGTGTGTCTGTGTCTGTGTATGTAGTTAAATATATGAAACAATGTGACCGAGCACAAATTTATTCCTAAGACCTAAGTGTATGGGCTAAAAATGAGTGTGGGTGTGTGTTTAATTGTTGGAAACCCAACAAAATACGGGAAGGAAACCTATCTAAAACTCAAGACTCCGGAAAGTCACCACCCATTCTCCTTAATCAACAGAACAGAACCTTGTTTCCTCAGACAAGTCCCTTAGCACACATTTGTCTTTGTAGCATAATTGTAAACATGTCTGTAAAATGATGTCTCTTTGTAATGTAAAACCTGCTCTAAAAATTTTAGACATCCTTGAAAACAACTTTTGTGGGGGTCCCCCCCCCCACCTTTCTTTTCTCGGTCCTATTTTCTGTTTTCCATTACCTTTTATTCTATTTCTATATTTCTAGCCATATGTGTGGAACTAAGGGGAAAATTAGGGACTACATATAACAAGAAGAACTCTATCACACAGAAATCATCACTGGGTTAAATATTTTCATACATATTTGCACAGGCTCTTTTTCCATATCTATGTGTATATTAATAAAATCTGGGGTAATATGAGTATTACTCTCTAATCGACCATATCATGTAGTATCCTGAATTGTCTTTTAAAATGACTTCAAATCTGCTACATCAAAATCAGATGTATGGAAAAGATTTGAACATAATTTCTTTCTAGTCAAAGATATGTGCTTTTGGGGTCAAACTATATGCATTATGGGGGGAAAAAACCTCAGAGATATGAAGGTAACGCTCTAGAGAGCCTGACTGAAACATACTTTTAAAAATATTTACAACTGGAGGTTTCCTTTGGCAACTCAGAGCAGTTGGCTGATAGGCGCTGGACTTTCTCCTGCCCCCCCAGTCATCTTGTTTGGACAGTTAATAGAGGGGGGTTCCTTCGGAGGTTCCAGGAATTCTTTAATGATGTAAGTGCAGTAAATTTCCTGTAATAAAGTGACCTAAATGAGCTACAGTGAGGCAGTTAAACTGGATGCCAAGATTAAATCTTCTCATAATTTATCTGGATAGAGATAAGGAGTAGGAATCCATGATTTAATAGATTATATTGGGGTTGTAGCAACATACCCATAGAGAGGATCATCAAAGAATGGGTCTGAGTGGGAACATCGCATGTTGATGGAATGTTTGTGGATCCCATGGGCTGGACTGAGTGCTTTTCTTAGGCACTGGATGTGAAGCAGCCTCTGTTTACCTCCATGGCGCTCATGACCCTTATCACAATGGAACAAAATTACTTTATCTTAATTGCCTCTTCCACCAGGCTATAAACTCCCTGATGACTGAGACTGGGAATAGTGGGATAAATGATAAATAATTGATCATAACTGCCATTTTTAAATTACTTACCGTGTCCAGACATGCGTGCTTTGCGTGTATTACTATATTTGAAGACTCACAACTCTCTAAGATACTATCCTATTTTACAGATGATAATGAGTCTCAAGAACTAGGGTCAGTAGCATAGTGTCATGCAGTTACTATGGAGAAGAGCTATAATGCTTTCAGTTCATCTTTGGGTTAAGCCAACATGGTGCCCATTGAGGTAATTTATGGATGGATGGATGGAAGTATAAAGGGGTAGCTTATGGCTGTTTAAAAATTTACTTAAGTAAAATATAAATTCATAGGGACCATTAGAAAACAAGTTTTTTTGTTGTTGTTCCCAGAGGTTATTTTAGCCTGTAAATACCCAAAGAAGACCATCTCCTCCAGATTAGAGTGGAAGAAATTGGGCCGGAGTGTCTCCTTTGTCTACTACCAACAGGCTCTTCAAGGTAAGAAGCTGTAGACTTGATGAGGTGAGAGCAAGAGAACACCAAGTACAGCCTGGGTTCTTTAACTTACCAATGGGAACAGGGAAGGGCTAATTACTGTGAATGTGGGGTTTTTAATCATTTTATTTTGTTTTATTTTATGTTGTTATTTTCATCATGATTAAGTGTACTCTTAATCCCTGTCCCCTATTTCCCCCATTCCCCTACACACCTCCCCTCTGGTAACCATCAGTTTGCTCTCTATCTATACTTAAGAGTCTATTTCCTGGTTGTTGTTTTGTGTGTGTGTGTGTGTGTGTGTGTGTGTGTGTGTCTGTGTGTGTCTTTCCCCTTTGCTTACTGTTTTGTTTCTTAAATTCCACATATGAGTGAGACCATATGGTATTTGTCTTTCTCTGACTGACTTATTTCACTTAGCATACTACCTTCTTGTTCTAGCCATGTTGTTGCAAATAGCAAGATTTCATTCTTTTTATAGATGAGCCATATTCCATTTTTATATATATCTACCACATCTTCTTTAGCCATTCATCTATCAGTGGACACTGGCCTGCTCCCATAATTTGGCTGTTGTAAATAATGGTGCAGTAAAGATAGGGGTGCATATATCTCTTTGAATTCGTGTTTTTGTGTCTTTTGAGTAAATACCCAGTGTGATTCCTGGATCATAAGCTAGTTCTGTTTTTAATTTTTTCCCACCAACAGTGCACAAGGGTTCCTTTTTCTCTTTATCCTCGCCAACACCTGTTATTTCTTGTGTTTTTGTTGTTAGCCATTCTGACAGATGTGAGGTGATACCTCATTGTGGTTTTGTTTTGCATTTCCCTGATGATGAGTGTTGTTGAACATCTTTTCATGTGTCTGTTAGCCATCTGTATGTCTTCTTTGGAGAAATGTCTATTCATGTCTTCTGCCCATTTTTAATTGGATTACTTGTTTTTGGGGTTTTCAGTTCTTTATGTATTTTAAATCCTAACCCTTTATTAGATATATCAGTTGAAAATATCTTCTTCCATTCCATATGTTGCCTTTTAACTTTGTTGACTATTTCATTCACTATGCAGAAACTTTTTATTTTGATATAGTCACAATGTTTTATTTTTGCTTTTTTCCCCCCTTTCCTCAGAGACCTATCTAGAAACTGTTTGCTACAGCCAATGTCAGAGAGCAGAGGTTTTCTCTTTGAGGATTTTTATGGTTTTGGATCTCATTTTAAGGTCTTTAATCCATTTTGAGTTTATTTTTATGTATGGTGAAAGAGAATGTGTTTTGTAAGTGTGAGATGAACCCAACACTGACTGAGACCTAGAGCATAATCACCATGAAAACGGGACAGAGAACAGAAGAAAGTTGAACACCATGGAGGCCCTAGACCCTTCGTGTCTCAGCTCAGTCCTAAAGGATGTAAAATGCAATGGTTCTTGCTGACTTTCTCTTGAAAGAAAGGAAGATGAGATGGTGTGGAAGTGAGATGTTCTGTGGTAATAATGTTACCCTATTTCCATATCACCATCTAGGAAGGTAGGCCATCGCTAAGAGCTCTATAGAGTTAAGACTTAGACTTCTGGTTGGGGAAGGGTAAACACAACTATCTTTACCAGTGCTTTATTCTTAATTCTTTATTTTTTATCCATTTCTTTCCACTTGCTGTTTTCCTATTGAATATATACTGAGCTTTTAAAGTATTGATAATAATGGATAAAATGCTATGACGTATGGGACTTACCTCAAAATAATTCAGTGTTTAGAGGTACAGATGGAATAAGATAGACCGTGCATGGGTTACTGTTATTGCTGGGTGATGAGTTTTATTTTACAATACTCCGTAATTTTTTGTGTGCTTGAAATTTTCCATTATAAACATTTTAAAAGTTGGAAATATAACAAGTATAGGAAGCATGTTATTGTTTTACAATACTATGCATTACTTTAATTTTAAAATAATTAAGTATGTGAACGATGTTTAAAGTCCATAAAGAATTTAAAATACCCATCTTGTTTTCATCTGTCAAGATAGGACTGCTGCAGGCCATAGGGCTGTCTTTGCTTGAATTTTCTACCATTAGCAATCTAGCACCTGAATGTTTTACAAAACACTATTTTCATTCTGTACATGTTACTACCAAACACTAATCAAAAGAATGCTTTTAAGACCCATTCACCTTTTCTTTTGGGGCAGTATGATGTCGGCCACCGCACATAAAGTTACTATTCCAGCTAAATTAACTAGATGCTGCAGTGCCTTCTGAAGGTGTGAATGTTTATATAAGCATATTAGAAAGGGGATGAAGCAAGAATGAGGATTGAATCTTCTAAAATATGAGAATATTGAACCCAATGTTCTTTTGTGAACTGTTTGTTATTCTAAAAAAAAAAAACGAAGAAGAAGAAATTTGAAATAGCATCGGCATATAACTTTTTGAGTTTTTTTAATTTAAATTCAGTTAGCCAACATATAATAGGTCATTAGTTTCAGACGTAGACTTTCAGTAATTCATCAGTTGCATACAGTACCCAGTGCTCATCACATCACGTGCCTTCCTTAATGCCCATCACCCAGTTACCCCATGCCCCCATCCAGCAACCGTCAGTTTGTTTCCTATACTTAAGAGTCCTTTTTGAGTTTTAAATTGAGTTCATTAATAGGAAAACAAATGCCTTGGTCACTGAATGAAGTGACTAGAGGAAGGTAGTATATAGAAAGTTATTTGCATTATTATTAACATTATTGTTTTCTTTTTCTAAAAGGTGATTTTAAAGATCGAGCCGAGATGATAGACTTCAGTATACGGATCAAAAATGTTACAAGAAATGATGCTGGGAAATACCGCTGTGAAGTTAGTGCCCCATCTGAGCAAGGCCAAAACCTGGAAGAAGATACGGTCACTCTAGAAGTGCTAGGTGTGATGTGCTTGTAGCTGTAGGATTACTGTTCTCCACCCTCATCCCCATCACCTAGGCCACCTGGGGCCCTGGTTAGGAAAGTTCTAGAAATCACCGACACCACCTTTCCTGTAAAATCTTGGCTATTGCCCCTTTTCACCTCATTCGCTGCCGAAATTTTACTCTTAGAAATTTGTTGTGACAAAAATCTCTGTTCATTTCAGATTAAGGTAAATCTTAATGGCCCTATCTTCTACATAGGAGTTTTTCCCCTAACAGTTTATTTTTCAGTACCTTTCAGTATACATGGTCTATCTCTTACATACAAAATCCAATCACACGAGATGACGAAAAAGCCTTAAAACAAAAAAGTAGGTCAGGGAAAGTATTAGAAATTATTTGGTAAAAAAGAAAAGAAAGGGAAATAAAAGGAAAGAACAAAGAAAATAAAAAAGAAAAGAAATTTGGTAAAGAAGGGAAATTAGGATTTATTGTGCAGCTAGTATATGTTAGGCTCTTACACATACATAATATTACTTAATCTTCACTGACAGCTTCATTTCTATAGATGAGAAAATAGAAGCTAAACGATTTTTTCCAAGTCTACATAGCTAATAGTTGTCTGGACCAGGATTTAGATCCTGGTGGGATTAACTCCAAAGCCAATATATTTAGTTGCTACGAGAATCCCTGATAGATACTAACAGCTCATGATGACAACTGGTGGAGGAACATGATCTTTTCTCCTCCCTAGATGTTACTGTAAAAACTGCTGACCATAGAAAGTAAAATGACTCCTCTTCCTTTTTCTATATAACCCAGGGTCTTTCTAAAATACTAGTCACTCACTAGTATAGCAGAAATTTGATTCAGAAAACTTTGCAGGAGATTCAGCAGGTGTATTAGTCTTCTCTTGCTACATAACAAATGATCACAAACCAAGCAGCTTACACCACCACCCGTTTAGTAGCTCACAGTTCTGTAGATCAGAAGTCCAGCTTGACAAGGCAAGGCTCTCTTCCCAGGGTATCATAAGGCTGAAATCAGGGAGTCAGCAAGCTGAGTTCTTGTCTGGAGGTTCTGGGGAAAAGTCCACTGCCGAGCTCACTCTTGTTGGCAGATTTCAGTTCCTGTGGCTCTAAAGTAGTCTCCATTCCATTCTGGTTGGGAGCTGGGAGCTACACTCAGCTCCTGGAGGCACCACATTCCCTGCCACGTGGCCCTCTCAATCTACAGTCCAACAGATGCATGTTGAATCCTTCCTGTGCTCTGAATCTCTGACTTTCCCTTCTGTGACCAACTAGAGAAAACAACTTTTCCAGGGGTCATGGGATTAGGTCAGACCCATCTAGGTAATCTCCCTGTCTTTAAAGACAATAGATTTAGGACCTTAAATTACCTCTCCAAAATCTTATCAAAGTAGTACCTATATTAGTGTTTTTGGATCAGGCCTGGAAATGGCATATATGATTTTTCCCACATGCCATTGGTCAGAACTCATGACCCCATCTGGTCTGGCAAGGGGGCTGGCAACTGGTCTGGCTGTGTGCCCAAGAAGAAAGGACATGGATCTCTTGAACAAGTAGCCAGTCTCGATCACAGGTGTCCAATAAGCCCATCTTTACCTGGCTGTTAAAATCCTTCTTTAGGGACAGCTGGGTGGCTCAGTGGTTGAGCGCCTGACTTCGGCTCACATCATGATCCCAGGGTCCTGGGATCAAATCCCACATCAGGGTCCCACAGGAAGCCTGCTTCTCCCTCTGCCTATGTCTCTGCCTCTCTCATGAATAAATAAATACAATCTTTAAATCAATCAATCGATCAGTCAAATCTTCCTATAGCTTACAAATAACCAGTACCATTTGACTTCCATCCTTCAGTGGCCCCAGCAGTTCCAGCATGTGAAGTACCCAATTCTGCTCTGAGTGGAACTGTGGTAGAGTTGCGATGTCAAGACAAAGAAGGGAATCCAGCTCCCGAGTACACCTGGTTTAAGGATGGCGTTCCTTTGTCAGAGAATCCAAAACTTGGCTCCCAAAGCACCAACAGCTCCTATACAATGAATACAAAATCGGGAACTCTGGTAAGGTCATTTCAAGCGTTGATCTGATAGCTGTCTTATATTTGGAGAAGAAAAATTATTAGAACTAAAATGATGGAGAATAGAGGGCTGATACTTAAGTGGAGAGAGGAAGGGGCAGTGGGGAAAGATGGTAGTATACACCCAGGGAAGTGATGGAAAACCAGAGCTTGAAGACAATATAGAGAACTAATAATAATTATTTTAACTAATTTTAAAATGTTCATTCCTTCACTCTACGAGTACACAATAACATTGAAAACCAGATCCTCTGGTAAATAATCATGCATATTGATAAAGTGGCTCAATAATAAAGCACATTAACTGATGTGACTCCTTGAGGAGCAGCACACTCCCGCCCTTGCAGCACCAGCAGGCTCAGTCAGCAGGTCCAGTAGATTTTACACTGACATCTTGGGCAGAAAACCTGCCGTCACACTTTGCTATATTTACTTTTCGAATTTATTTTTTCTCAGAGCAGGTGATAAAAGCCCCAAGGCAAGTTTGGAATGATATAGATTCACTTTCCGCACTTAGCCTCAACCCTTGAAATATCTTATGATGTCAAAGGGTTGTACCAGGGCAGAACAGAGATAGGTTCTTCCCTGAAAAATAAACAACTAAGACTCCAGTGTATGGATGATGATGGCTTCCTTTTAGTTACCAGTTATGTGCTAGTAGATCATTTATGGTTTTTGTCCAATTTATTGTTAATACTTACCCTTGGTCTTGCATTCCTGGTGAATATTTTTATAGTCTGGCTTTTGGTACAGTGAGGGATGATTTCATAAAGTGAAACACATGAGGGAAAGCTTTCTGTGCCATCATGTTGAATACAGAAAGAAGGGGATGTAGGTAGTGGGTAATGTCAAGTGAGAGAGGAAAGGGAGTTAGTAGATCAAAAACTTGGCTGCTTTTAGGAACATGTGTTGCATGAGGATCCAAAACCATGAGGAGGTGCTCCTTAGAGACTCATGGCTGTCATGGCTACAGTCAACAGTGACCACAGCAGTACTGAGCGTCTGACAGGAGGCATCAACAGCATGATCCAGGCACCCCTCTCACCCTCTGTTTGCTGGTCCTGGCAGAATCCTCTGGTGTTCAAGACCCACTGTGTTCCCTCCCTGCCTGCCTGTCTACTAACTTCCTCCCTCCCTCCCTTCCCTTCCTTCCTGTCATCCATCCATCAATTCATCTATCCATCCATCTTTGCTTCCCTCCTCTCCTCCCCTCCCTTCTTTCCTTCCTTCCCCCCTTCCTTCCTCCTGGCCATCCTTCCTTCCTCCCTTCCTTCCCATCCATCCATCTTTGCTTCCCTCCTCTCTTTCTCCCCCTTCCTTCCTCCATGCCATCCATCCATCTTTGCTTCCTCCCTCCCTCCCTTTTCCCCTGCCATCCCTCTATCTATCCATCTATCTTTTCTTCCTTTCTATGGTCATACCTTTCCGTTGTTTTGGCCGAGAGTAGAAGGAGCAAAGGTTAGACCTTAACCTTCAGAATTTTCAAAAATCCCACACTTGATAGAATTTGTAATCCTATAAACTACACTGATTGAGATTTTCCTAGACCCTGTGCTACTTCCTGGTAGTTGCTCTGGCCTTTTAGAAGAAATGTTCACGATTTGCCACTGCAGTGAACTCAATTGTGGCCAAGAAAACTGCATTCACCCTTTCAGGCCAGGGAGACCTTCCTTTACAAATGGCATTTCCTGGGAATTAGAAATACCGACAAAACTTAATAGTACCGTGTGCTATAAACTTTTAAAAATGCCCAGTGCCTTTCTAACCATACTACTTCCTCAGTATCACAAAACAAAGACACTTCCCCATATATATTTAAATCTTTCCCTGTCAAAATAAACAGGAAACCTAGCTACTTACCCCTTGAAGGCATGGCAGTCTTGAATTCACAGTAAAGATATCAAGTCCCAAGTCATGAAAAAGGAAAGACCAACTTAATGCTAAAGTTCAAGGGACATGGTTACTTTAGGATTCTACTTACAGATTTATTGCTTTAAAAATATATTTATTTTCCTTCCACAAATAGCAATTTAACACTGTTTCAAAACTAGACAGTGGAGAATATTCCTGTGAAGCCCGTAATTCTGTTGGACATCGCAGGTGTCCTGGGAAGCGAATGCAAGTAGGTAAGCATGAAATATTGGGAGGAACAATGGTTTGCAGCCAGAGTGCAGGTGTACTTGGGGACGGCAAGGAGCGAGGGGTAGGATTGAGTGTGAGTGATTGGAAGAATAAACCAGAGGGAATGTTTCGAATGAGCTTGACATAATGTGTTGCAAAAAAGCCAGACAGGCTGTTCTTTGTCTCTGTCCCAAACAAGCCAAGAATATTTAGCACTATGCTCTTCAAGTTTTTGAATTTTTCAAATCATAGTTTTAAAAATACGCTTGTCTGGCTGGGCAGTCTTCTTTGAAACAGAAGCTAAGAGTTATATACATTTCTCAGGGTCAAGGATTTGGTATGGGGTTAAGTTGCCAGCTCTGTCACTACATATTCTTGAGCAAATTATTCAACCTCAGTCTCCCCAAAATAGAAATAGTAATATGCTATCTTCATTGGATTCTGGCTCAATCAGTAGAACATGCAACTCTTGATCTCGGAGTCATGAGTTCAAGTCCCACATGGGGAGTAGATCTTTCATAACAAAAAGAAAAATAATCGATATCTGAAAAGGTTACAATACCACTGGCATATTGTGAGCACTCTCAGGAGTTGGCTATTTTAGTTGCTTGATAATTTTTTCAGTCCCCTAAAATACAGTGCTTTACTTACCACAGAGTGAGCTCTCAAAAAAGACATGTCAAGTGTAGTTGTGAATCTCTATTTGCTATAAAACATAGCTGCCATATATTTCACAAAATGAGCTTCTTAGAAGTCAGTAAAATTAGTACTCAGAATCTTTTCAGATTCTATGAGTTTCAGAACAAACACTTCTTTTTAATTTTATTTTTAATAATTTGGTTCATTTCTCCCTTTGTGAAAGTCCTGTGTTTTGAAAAAGATTGTGGAATAGGACTAGCTAGAGGTGGCACCTGCAGCTTAAAGTTCACTCAGGGGGGCTGCATTCTGGAGCAGAATACCCACAGCTCCCCTGGTTCAGGAGTTTATCCTCATCTTTGTGAGGTCAGAAATTCATTTTTTCAATGTGCTCAGAGATACGCCAGTATATGCACACTCATCTGCATAAAGATTAAATATATAATCTTATTAGACCTCAGGATACCCTAAAGTATAAGATATTTAGTAGTGTATTCTAATTTCCACCCATGTCTTTTTAAAATTCAGGGATACATATTAGCCATCCAATTCACTCAAGTGTTGACAGTTATAGTCAAACATAAGCATTTGCTTAAGATACCAGAAAGTACCCCTCCTCTTAGTGCTACTTTGGAATTAGCTTTAGAAAAATTCATCAGAACATGTTTAAAATTAATGCATTAATACAGTGTTTTCCTAACTTCATTCATTTATATACTATTCCCGTGTTTTTTTTTTTACTGTAACTTTATACCACCTGCACTATTACTATTTATTTTTTCTTTAAATGATCCTGTTTAATTTCAATGCCTAATTTAACCTCATCTCAAGAAATAAAATCTGGGATGTCATGGTCTTAACATACTAGTTACATTTTTTTTTTAAAGCAGGCAGTAAATAAATACGGAACGGCTAAAATTTAATAGTACGTGTTTTGCTAGTCTTACCACTTGAATTTGACCATGATTTTCACATATCTACTCTTTCTGCTATAAGTTAGCTTAAAAGTTAAAATTAGTTCATTTAATGCTCATCCATTGATCCCAGATGTTTCATGCCCTTGGGCTGGAATTTATTATCTTTTGATACATAAGGATTCGTGAAACCACATGTCAAGGTTTCTTCATGAGTGATCACTAATAACTTATAACCCAAACCCAAATCTGTTCTAAAGAAGCTCTGTTTGAAGTATAGAAAGAAAGTAAATACGGATTTGGTGATTTTTCCCAGGCTGCCCCCTCTAAAACTCGCGGAAGACTCCACTCACACGTAGTATTTTAACAGCTTGCTTCCTATTTCTTTTTGGTTAGAATAATAACACCATCCTTTTACTGTGGCCTTTTTTTTTTTCAAAGAAAAAAACCAAATATTCTTAAATGTGTTGTTACATTTTCTCTTTAGTGAGGCATTAGGTGGTTATAGAAGTTGCTTCAATAACTCACAGTCAATGGCAAGTGGCATGAAATCAACTCATCTCTAACTTACAGGGCTTCTTCCATTTCACTGAAAAAAGAAGAATAAAATTTATACCATAACTTACAGAATAAGACAGTTTTTTTTTTTTTGTTAGAATCTGCCTTTTGGTTGAATCCTTCATATATGTCACATTTGTTGACTACTACAAAGAAAATAGTAGCTACAGTTTGGTTTTAAGGAGTTTCATGTAGTTATTACTTTGCCTTATATAATGATTATTATAGATTTTTCCCTATTAATTTCATTTTGCCTTAGATTATGAATATTGTGGAATTTTTCCCCTCTGCTATTTTTTGTAAGTAAATAAAAAGCTGGATCTCATTGACCTCTCAATGTTGAATGCTCAAGCAAAAATGAACTGAGGTTTTTGTTTGTTTTTAAGATTTTACTTTTAAGTAATCTCTATATCTAATGTGGGGGCCCAAACTTACAATGTTGAGATCAAGAGTCACATGCTCTACTGATGGAGCCAGCCAGGTGTCCCTAAAAATGAACTGAGTTTATATGAAGCAATAGCTAATGTTTTCTACTCTGGTCAAATTGCTCAGCCTTCTAAAAGATGTATTCAGTTTTATTTCTTTTAAAAAATCAGTTAATATTTCAGATATATGAGAAAATTAATAACCCTTGCCATTAGAAACAAATTTTGAGACCAAAAAGTTTTGTGATAAGCATACTCACTTAAACATTTCTAAAAAAAATCTTTCCCAAACTGTGCAGTGCTTTTATTAAATATATAAAATTACTGTTGAGAAAATGCTACCTAATATTTTCTCCAAGTTATTCAATGCCATGTTAAGTAATACTTGCTTTATTTTATTTTTTAAAAGATTTTATTTATTTATTCATGAGAGGCAGAGAATAGGCACAAGGAGCCCTATGTGGGACTCAACACCAGGACCTCAGGATCACACCCCAAGCTGAAGGCAGACGC